>NC_140647.1:29043759-29501759 GCF_978046115.1 Saccoglossus kowalevskii | reverse complement strand
CAAATTCAATAAAAGTTTTTTCAATTTTCCTATTATTTTCAAAGAACAACTTGTTGATGCTGACGGCACACAGTGCGTTTTTAGCTGTTAACGTGGCGTGAAAAGTTGCGCAAAGTGAATTCAAAGTTGTGTAAAGTGATTGCAAAGTTTGTAGATTTATTTGTATGTTTGACCTAAGTTGTTTGCACATAAAAAACGGCAGTTGTAAAATCAAAAAATGAATAAAAGCCAGATAAAAGCAGTCTATATTAGCAGAGTATCATATGAGCTGACTGACTTTAAAATTGTTAGAAAACAGCGTGAAAAGTTGGTAAAAACGTTCGAAACGTTGGCGGAGTTGCGTCTATATTTAACCTAAGTCATTGGAATGACAACCCCGCAGTTAAATTCAGAAAACATTGAGTAAATGTCTAGAAAATGCCCCATATATAAGCAGATTATCGCAACTGCGAGCCGAAAAATCGAAGGCAAACTGCTTACAAAGTTGTTAAAAGCGATTGCAAAGTTTGTAGATTCGTTTGGAAACGGTACACAGGATATTATATTGACGGGTCGCATAGTTAAAACTTCGAAAACGTGAATAAATATTTCTTAAAATGCCGTTAAAGTAGCGTCGTGTTACTGGGAGCATGTACAGGCCATAGGTCAATTCAAGAAGTTACTTGTGCAAACGCTATCAATTTTAAAACACTTTCAAACATAAAATAGCCGCCAATTCAGGCCAATTTCAAATTACTTAAGCAGTAGTGTGGGTAAGTAATCGAACAAAATCTAAAGTTAAGCTCAATCGGGCGTGGTTAGTAGTTGCATGGGAGACTTCTTGAGTGACCTAGCTGGAGAAATTGTTTTTGTTCATCACACACATGTCAAAGATCTGAGGCAACGTTCTTGCATCTTTTTTTACTGTGATGTCATTTATTAATAGTAGAAAGACATGGAAATTTATTTATTTTTTCAAATTCATGAAAAGTTTTTTCAATTTTCCTATTATTTTCAAAGAACAACTTGTTGATGCTGACGGCACACAGTGCGTTTTTAGCTGTTAACGTGGCGTGAAAAGTTGCGCAAAGTGAATTCAAAGTTGTGTAAAGTGATTGCAAAGTTTGTAGATTTATTTGTATGTTTGACCTAAGTTGTTTGCACATAAAAAACGGCAGTTGTAAAATCAAAAAAATGAATAAAAGCCAGATAAAAGCAGTCTATATTAGCAGAGTATCACATGAGCTGACTGACTTTAAAATTGTTAGAAAACAGCGTGAAAAGTTGGTAAAAACGTTCGAAACGTTGGCGGAGTTGCTTCTATATTTAACCTAAGTCATTGGAATGACAACCCCGCAGTTAAATTCAGAAAACATTGAGTAAATGTCTAGAAAATGCCCCATATATAAGCAGATTATCGCAACTGCGAGCCGAAAAATCGAAGGCAAACTGCTTACAAAGTTGTTAAAAGCGATTGCAAAGTTTGTAGATTCGTTTGGAAACGGTACACAGGATATTATATTGACGGGTCGCATAGTTAAAACTTCGAAAACGTGAATAAATATTTCTTAAAATGCCGTTAAAGTAGCGTCGTGTTACTGGGAGCATGTACAGGTCATAGGTCAATTCAAGAAGTTACTTGTGCAAACGCTATCAATTTTAAAACACTTTCAAACATAAAATAGCCGCCAATTCATTTCAATTTCAAATTACTTAAGCAGTAGTGTGGGTAAGTAATCGAACAAAATCTAAAGTTAAGCTCAATTGGGCGTGGTTAGTAGTTGCATGGGAGACTTCTTGAGTGACCTAGCTGGAGTAATATTTTTTTGTTCATCACACACATGTCAAAGATCTGAGGCAACGTTCTTGCATCTTTTTTTACTGTGATGTCATTTATTAATAGTAGAAAGACATGGAAATTTATTTATTTTTTCAAATTCATGAAAAGTTTTTTCAATTTTCCTATTATTTTCAAAGAACAACTTGTTGATGCTGACGGCACACAGTGCGTTTTTAGCTGTTAACGTGGCGTGAAAAGTTGCGCAAAGTGAATTCAAAGTTGTGTAAAGTGATTGCAAAGTTTGTAGATTTATTTGTATGTTTGACCTAAGTTGTTTGCACATAAAAAACGGCAGTTGTAAAATCAAAAAATGAATAAAAGCCAGATAAAAGCAGTCTATATTAGCAGAGTATCATATGAGCTGACTGACTTTAAAATTGTTAGAAAACAGCGTGAAAAGTTGGTAAAAACGTTCGAAACGTTGGCGGAGTTGCGTCTATATTTAACCTAAGTCATTGGAATGACAACCCCGCAGTTAAATTCAGAAAACATTGAGTAAATGTCTAGAAAATGCCCCATATATAAGCAGATTATCGCAACTGCGAGCCGAAAAATCGAAGGCAAACTGCTTACAAAGTTGTTAAAAGCGATTGCAAAGTTTGTAGATTCGTTTGGAAACGGTACACAGGATATTATATTGACGGGTCGCATAGTTAAAACTTCGAAAACGTGAATAAATATTTCATAAAATGCCGTTAAAGTTGCGTCGTGTTACTGGGAGCATGTACAGGCCATAGGTCAATTCAAGAAGTTACTTGTGCAAACGCTATCAATTTTAAAACACTTTCAAACATAAAATAGCCGCCAATTCAGGCCAATTTCAAATTACTTAAGCAGTAGTGTGGGTAAGTAATCGAACAAAATCTAAAGTTAAGCTCAATCGGGCGTGGTTAGTAGTTGCATGGGAGACTTCTTGAGTGACCTAGCTGGAGAAATTGTTTTTGTTCATCACACACATGTCAAAGATCTGAGGCAACGTTCTTGCATCTTTTTTTACTGTGATGTCATTTATTAATAGTAGAAAGACATGGAAATTTATTTATTTTTTCAAATTCATGAAAAGTTTTTTCAATTTTCCTATTATTTTCAAAGAACAACTTGTTGATGCTGACGGCACACAGTGCGTTTTTAGCTGTTAACGTGGCGTGAAAAGTTGCGCAAAGTGAATTCAAAGTTGTGTAAAGTGATTGCAAAGTTTGTAGATTTATTTGTATGTTTGACCTAAGTTGTTTGCACATAAAAAACGGCAGTTGTAAAATCAAAAAAATGAATAAAAGCCAGATAAAAGCAGTCTATATTAGCAGAGTATCACATGAGCTGACTGACTTTAAAATTGTTAGAAAACAGCGTGAAAAGTTGGTAAAAACGTTCGAAACGTTGGCGGAGTTGCTTCTATATTTAACCTAAGTCATTGGAATGACAACCCCGCAGTTAAATTCAGAAAACATTGAGTAAATGTCTAGAAAATGCCCCATATATAAGCAGATTATCGCAACTGCGAGCCGAAAAATCGAAGGCAAACTGCTTACAAAGTTGTTAAAAGCGATTGCAAAGTTTGTAGATTCGTTTGGAAACGGTACACAGGATATTATATTGACGGGTCGCATAGTTAAAACTTCGAAAACGTGAATAAATATTTCTTAAAATGCCGTTAAAGTAGCGTCGTGTTACTGGGAGCATGTACAGGTCATAGGTCAATTCAAGAAGTTACTTGTGCAAACGCTATCAATTTTAAAACACTTTCAAACATAAAATAGCCGCCAATTCATTTCAATTTCAAATTACTTAAGCAGTAGTGTGGGTAAGTAATCGAACAAAATCTAAAGTTAAGCTCAATTGGGCGTGGTTAGTAGTTGCATGGGAGACTTCTTGAGTGACCTAGCTGGAGAAATATTTTTTTGTTCATCACACACATGTCAAAGATCTGAGGCAACGTTCTTGCATCTTTTTTTACTGTGATGTCATTTATTAATAGTAGAAAGACATGGAAATTTATTTATTTTTTCAAATTCATGAAAAGTTTTTTCAATTTTCCTATTATTTTCAAAGAACAACTTGTTGATGCTGACGGCACACAGTGCGTTTTTAGCTGTTAACGTGGCGTGAAAAGTTGCGCAAAGTGAATTCAAAGTTGTGTAAAGTGATTGCAAAGTTTGTAGATTTATTTGTATGTTTGACCTAAGTTGTTTGCACATAAAAAACGGCAGTTGTAAAATCAAAAAATGAATAAAAGCCAGATAAAATCAGTCTATATTAGCAGAGTATCATATGAGCTGACTGACTTTAAAATTGTTAGAAAACAGCGTGAAAAGTTGGTAAAAACGTTCGAAACGTTGGCGGAGTTGCGTCTATATTTAACCTAAGTCATTGGAATGACAACCCCGCAGTTAAATTCAGAAAACATTGAGTAAATGTCTAGAAAATGCCCCATATATAAGCAGATTATCGCAACTGCGAGCCGAAAAATCGAAGGCAAACTGCTTACAAAGTTGTTAAAAGCGATTGCAAAGTTTGTAGATTCGTTTGGAAACGGTACACAGGATATTATATTGACGGGTCGCATAGTTAAAACTTCGAAAACGTGAATAAATATTTCTTAAAATGCCGTTAAAGTAGCGTCGTGTTACTGGGAGCATGTACAGGCCATAGGTCAATTCAAGAAGTTACTTGTGCAAACGCTATCAATTTTAAAACACTTTCAAACATAAAATAGCCGCCAATTCAGGCCAATTTCAAATTACTTAAGCAGTAGTGTGGGTAAGTAATCGAACAAAATCTAAAGTTAAGCTCAATCGGGCGTGGTTAGTAGTTGCATGGGAGACTTCTTGAGTGACCTAGCTGGAGAAATTGTTTTTGTTCATCACACACATGTCAAAGATCTGAGGCAACGTTCTTGCATCTTTTTTTACTGTGATGTCATTTATTAATAGTAGAAAGACATGGAAATTTATTTATTTTTTCAAATTCATGAAAAGTTTTTTCAATTTTCCTATTATTTTCAAAGAACAACTTGTTGATGCTGACGGCACACAGTGCGTTTTTAGCTGTTAACGTGGCGTGAAAAGTTGCGCAAAGTGAATTCAAAGTTGTGTAAAGTGATTGCAAAGTTTGTAGATTTATTTGTATGTTTGACCTAAGTTGTTTGCACATAAAAAACGGCAGTTGTAAAATCAAAAAATGAATAAAAGCCAGATAAAAGCAGTCTATATTAGCAGAGTATCATATGAGCTGACTGACTTTAAAATTGTTAGAAAACAGCGTGAAAAGTTGGTAAAAACGTTCGAAACGTTGGCGGAGTTGCGTCTATATTTAACCTAAGTCATTGGAATGACAACCCCGCAGTTAAATTCAGAAAACATTGAGTAAATGTCTAGAAAATGCCCCATATATAAGCAGATTATCGCAACTGCGAGCCGAAAAATCGAAGGCAAACTGCTTACAAAGTTGTTAAAAGCGATTGCAAAGTTTGTAGATTCGTTTGGAAACGGTACACAGGATATTATATTGACGGGTCGCATAGTTAAAACTTCGAAAACGTGAATAAATATTTCTTAAAATGCCGTTAAAGTAGCGTCGTGTTACTGGGAGCATGTACAGGCCATAGGTCAATTCAAGAAGTTACTTGTGCAAACGCTATCAATTTTAAAACACTTTCAAACATAAAATAGCCGCCAATTCAGGCCAATTTCAAATTACTTAAGCAGTAGTGTGGGTAAGTAATCGAACAAAATCTAAAGTTAAGCTCAATCGGGCGTGGTTAGTAGTTGCATGGGAGACTTCTTGAGTGACCTAGCTGGAGAAATTGTTTTTGTTCATCACACACATGTCAAAGATCTGAGGCAACGTTCTTGCATCTTTTTTTACTGTGATGTCATTTATTAATAGTAGAAAGACATGGAAATTTATTTATTTTTTCAAATTCATGAAAAGTTTTTTCAATTTTCCTATTATTTTCAAAGAACAACTTGTTGATGCTGACGGCACACAGTGCGTTTTTAGCTGTTAACGTGGCGTGAAAAGTTGCGCAAAGTGAATTCAAAGTTGTGTAAAGTGATTGCAAAGTTTGTAGATTTATTTGTATGTTTGACCTAAGTTGTTTGCACATAAAAAACGGCAGTTGTAAAATCAAAAAATGAATAAAAGCCAGATAAAAGCAGTCTATATTAGCAGAGTATCATATGAGCTGACTGACTTTAAAATTGTTAGAAAACAGCGTGAAAAGTTGGTAAAAACGTTCGAAACGTTGGCGGAGTTGCGTCTATATTTAACCTAAGTCATTGGAATGACAACCCCGCAGTTAAATTCAGAAAACATTGAGTAAATGTCTAGAAAATGCCCCATATATAAGCAGATTATCGCAACTGCGAGCCGAAAAATCGAAGGCAAACTGCTTACAAAGTTGTTAAAAGCGATTGCAAAGTTTGTAGATTCGTTTGGAAACGGTACACAGGATATTATATTGACGGGTCGCATAGTTAAAACTTCGAAAACGTGAATAAATATTTCTTAAAATGCCGTTAAAGTAGCGTCGTGTTACTGGGAGCATGTACAGGCCATAGGTCAATTCAAGAAGTTACTTGTGCAAACGCTATCAATTTTAAAACACTTTCAAACATAAAATAGCCGCCAATTCAGGCCAATTTCAAATTACTTAAGCAGTAGTGTGGGTAAGTAATCGAACAAAATCTAAAGTTAAGCTCAATCGGGCGTGGTTAGTAGTTGCATGGGAGACTTCTTGAGTGACCTAGCTGGAGAAATTGTTTTTGTTCATCACACACATGTCAAAGATCTGAGGCAACGTTCTTGCATCTTTTTTTACTGTGATGTCATTTATTAATAGTAGAAAGACATGGAAATTTATTTATTTTTTCAAATTCATGAAAAGTTTTTTCAATTTTCCTATTATTTTCAAAGAACAACTTGTTGATGCTGACGGCACACAGTGCGTTTTTAGCTGTTAACGTGGCGTGAAAAGTTGCGCAAAGTGAATTCAAAGTTGTGTAAAGTGATTGCAAAGTTTGTAGATTTATTTGTATGTTTGACCTAAGTTGTTTGCACATAAAAAACGGCAGTTGTAAAATCAAAAAAATGAATAAAAGCCAGATAAAAGCAGTCTATATTAGCAGAGTATCACATGAGCTGACTGACTTTAAAATTGTTAGAAAACAGCGTGAAAAGTTGGTAAAAACGTTCGAAACGTTGGCGGAGTTGCTTCTATATTTAACCTAAGTCATTGGAATGACAACCCCGCAGTTAAATTCAGAAAACATTGAGTAAATGTCTAGAAAATGCCCCATATATAAGCAGATTATCGCAACTGCGAGCCGAAAAATCGAAGGCAAACTGCTTACAAAGTTGTTAAAAGCGATTGCAAAGTTTGTAGATTCGTTTGGAAACGGTACACAGGATATTATATTGACGGGTCGCATAGTTAAAACTTCGAAAACGTGAATAAATATTTCTTAAAATGCCGTTAAAGTAGCGTCGTGTTACTGGGAGCATGTACAGGTCATAGGTCAATTCAAGAAGTTACTTGTGCAAACGCTATCAATTTTAAAACACTTTCAAACATAAAATAGCCGCCAATTCATTTCAATTTCAAATTACTTAAGCAGTAGTGTGGGTAAGTAATCGAACAAAATCTAAAGTTAAGCTCAATTGGGCGTGGTTAGTAGTTGCATGGGAGACTTCTTGAGTGACCTAGCTGGAGTAATATTTTTTTGTTCATCACACACATGTCAAAGATCTGAGGCAACGTTCTTGCATCTTTTTTTACTGTGATGTCATTTATTAATAGTAGAAAGACATGGAAATTTATTTATTTTTTCAAATTCATGAAAAGTTTTTTCAATTTTCCTATTATTTTCAAAGAACAACTTGTTGATGCTGACGGCACACAGTGCGTTTTTAGCTGTTAACGTGGCGTGAAAAGTTGCGCAAAGTGAATTCAAAGTTGTGTAAAGTGATTGCAAAGTTTGTAGATTTATTTGTATGTTTGACCTAAGTTGTTTGCACATAAAAAACGGCAGTTGTAAAATCAAAAAAATGAATAAAAGCCAGATAAAAGCAGTCTATATTAGCAGAGTATCACATGAGCTGACTGACTTTAAAATTGTTAGAAAACAGCGTGAAAAGTTGGTAAAAACGTTCGAAACGTTGGCGGAGTTGCTTCTATATTTAACCTAAGTCATTGGAATGACAACCCCGCAGTTAAATTCAGAAAACATTGAGTAAATGTCTAGAAAATGCCCCATATATAAGCAGATTATCGCAACTGCGAGCCGAAAAATCGAAGGCAAACTGCTTACAAAGTTGTTAAAAGCGATTGCAAAGTTTGTAGATTCGTTTGGAAACGGTACACAGGATATTATATTGACGGGTCGCATAGTTAAAACTTCGAAAACGTGAATAAATATTTCTTAAAATGCCGTTAAAGTAGCGTCGTGTTACTGGGAGCATGTACAGGTCATAGGTCAATTCAAGAAGTTACTTGTGCAAACGCTATCAATTTTAAAACACTTTCAAACATAAAATAGCCGCCAATTCATTTCAATTTCAAATTACTTAAGCAGTAGTGTGGGTAAGTAATCGAACAAAATCTAAAGTTAAGCTCAATTGGGCGTGGTTAGTAGTTGCATGGGAGACTTCTTGAGTGACCTAGCTGGAGAAATATTTTTTTGTTCATCACACACATGTCAAAGATCTGAGGCAACGTTCTTGCATCTTTTTTTACTGTGATGTCATTTATTAATAGTAGAAAGACATGGAAATTTATTTATTTTTTCAAATTCATGAAAAGTTTTTTCAATTTTCCTATTATTTTCAAAGAACAACTTGTTGATGCTGACGGCACACAGTGCGTTTTTAGCTGTTAACGTGGCGTGAAAAGTTGCGCAAAGTGAATTCAAAGTTGTGTAAAGTGATTGCAAAGTTTGTAGATTTATTTGTATGTTTGACCTAAGTTGTTTGCACATAAAAAACGGCAGTTGTAAAATCAAAAAATGAATAAAAGCCAGATAAAAGCAGTCTATATTAGCAGAGTATCATATGAGCTGACTGACTTTAAAATTGTTAGAAAACAGCGTGAAAAGTTGGTAAAAACGTTCGAAACGTTGGCGGAGTTGCGTCTATATTTAACCTAAGTCATTGGAATGACAACCCCGCAGTTAAATTCAGAAAACATTGAGTAAATGTCTAGAAAATGCCCCATATATAAGCAGATTATCGCAACTGCGAGCCGAAAAATCGAAGGCAAACTGCTTACAAAGTTGTTAAAAGCGATTGCAAAGTTTGTAGATTCGTTTGGAAACGGTACACAGGATATTATATTGACGGGTCGCATAGTTAAAACTTCGAAAACGTGAATAAATATTTCTTAAAATGCCGTTAAAGTAGCGTCGTGTTACTGGGAGCATGTACAGGTCATAGGTCAATTCAAGAAGTTACTTGTGCAAACGCTATCAATTTTAAAACACTTTCAAACATAAAATAGCCGCCAATTCAGGCCAATTTCAAATTACTTAAGCAGTAGTGTGGGTAAGTAATCGAACAAAATCTAAAGTTAAGCTCAATTGGGCGTGGTTAGTAGTTGCATGGGAGACTTCTTGAGTGACCTAGCTGGAGAAATATTTTTTTGTTCATCACACACATGTCAAAGATCTGAGGCAACGTTCTTGCATCTTTTTTTACTGTGATGTCATTTATTAATAGTAGAAAGACATGGAAATTTATTTATTTTTTCAAATTCATGAAAAGTTTTTTCAATTTTCCTATTATTTTCAAAGAACAACTTGTTGATGCTGACGGCACACAGTGCGTTTTTAGCTGTTAACGTGGCGTGAAAAGTTGCGCAAAGTGAATTCAAAGTTGTGTAAAGTGATTGCAAAGTTTGTAGATTTATTTGTATGTTTGACCTAAGTTGTTTGCACATAAAAAACGGCAGTTGTAAAATCAAAAAATGAATAAAAGCCAGATAAAAGCAGTCTATATTAGCAGAGTATCATATGAGCTGACTGACTTTAAAATTGTTAGAAAACAGCGTGAAAAGTTGGTAAAAACGTTCGAAACGTTGGCGGAGTTGCGTCTATATTTAACCTAAGTCATTGGAATGACAACCCCGCAGTTAAATTCAGAAAACATTGAGTAAATGTCTAGAAAATGCCCCATATATAAGCAGATTATCGCAACTGCGAGCCGAAAAATCGAAGGCAAACTGCTTACAAAGTTGTTAAAAGCGATTGCAAAGTTTGTAGATTCGTTTGGAAACGGTACACAGGATATTATATTGACGGGTCGCATAGTTAAAACTTCGAAAACGTGAATAAATATTTCTTAAAATGCCGTTAAAGTAGCGTCGTGTTACTGGGAGCATGTACAGGCCATAGGTCAATTCAAGAAGTTACTTGTGCAAACGCTATCAATTTTAAAACACTTTCAAACATAAAATAGCCGCCAATTCAGGCAATTTCAAATTACTTAAGCAGTAGTGTGGGTAAGTAATCGAACAAAATCTAAAGTTAAGCTCAATCGGGCGTGGTTAGTAGTTGCATGGGAGACTTCTTGAGTGACCTAGCTGGAGAAATTGTTTTTGTTCATCACACACATGTCAAAGATCTGAGGCAACGTTCTTGCATCTTTTTTTACTGTGATGTCATTTATTAATAGTAGAAAGACATGGAAATTTATTTATTTTTTCAAATTCATGAAAAGTTTTTTCAATTTTCCTATTATTTTCAAAGAACAACTTGTTGATGCTGACGGCACACAGTGCGTTTTTAGCTGTTAACGTGGCGTGAAAAGTTGCGCAAAGTGAATTCAAAGTTGTGTAAAGTGATTGCAAAGTTTGTAGATTTATTTGTATGTTTGACCTAAGTTGTTTGCACATAAAAAACGGCAGTTGTAAAATCAAAAAAATGAATAAAAGCCAGATAAAAGCAGTCTATATTAGCAGAGTATCACATGAGCTGACTGACTTTAAAATTGTTAGAAAACAGCGTGAAAAGTTGGTAAAAACGTTCGAAACGTTGGCGGAGTTGCTTCTATATTTAACCTAAGTCATTGGAATGACAACCCCGCAGTTAAATTCAGAAAACATTGAGTAAATGTCTAGAAAATGCCCCATATATAAGCAGATTATCGCAACTGCGAGCCGAAAAATCGAAGGCAAACTGCTTACAAAGTTGTTAAAAGCGATTGCAAAGTTTGTAGATTCGTTTGGAAACGGTACACAGGATATTATATTGACGGGTCGCATAGTTAAAACTTCGAAAACGTGAATAAATATTTCTTAAAATGCCGTTAAAGTAGCGTCGTGTTACTGGGAGCATGTACAGGTCATAGGTCAATTCAAGAAGTTACTTGTGCAAACGCTATCAATTTTAAAACACTTTCAAACATAAAATAGCCGCCAATTCATTTCAATTTCAAATTACTTAAGCAGTAGTGTGGGTAAGTAATCGAACAAAATCTAAAGTTAAGCTCAATTGGGCGTGGTTAGTAGTTGCATGGGAGACTTCTTGAGTGACCTAGCTGGAGAAATATTTTTTTGTTCATCACACACATGTCAAAGATCTGAGGCAACGTTCTTGCATCTTTTTTTACTGTGATGTCATTTATTAATAGTAGAAAGACATGGAAATTTATTTATTTTTTCAAATTCATGAAAAGTTTTTTCAATTTTCCTATTATTTTCAAAGAACAACTTGTTGATGCTGACGGCACACAGTGCGTTTTTAGCTGTTAACGTGGCGTGAAAAGTTGCGCAAAGTGAATTCAAAGTTGTGTAAAGTGATTGCAAAGTTTGTAGATTTATTTGTATGTTTGACCTAAGTTGTTTGCACATAAAAAACGGCAGTTGTAAAATCAAAAAATGAATAAAAGCCAGATAAAAGCAGTCTATATTAGCAGAGTATCATATGAGCTGACTGACTTTAAAATTGTTAGAAAACAGCGTGAAAAGTTGGTAAAAACGTTCGAAACGTTGGCGGAGTTGCGTCTATATTTAACCTAAGTCATTGGAATGACAACCCCGCAGTTAAATTCAGAAAACATTGAGTAAATGTCTAGAAAATGCCCCATATATAAGCAGATTATCGCAACTGCGAGCCGAAAAATCGAAGGCAAACTGCTTACAAAGTTGTTAAAAGCGATTGCAAAGTTTGTAGATTCGTTTGGAAACGGTACACAGGATATTATATTGACGGGTCGCATAGTTAAAACTTCGAAAACGTGAATAAATATTTCTTAAAATGCCGTTAAAGTAGCGTCGTGTTACTGGGAGCATGTACAGGCCATAGGTCAATTCAAGAAGTTACTTGTGCAAACGCTATCAATTTTAAAACACTTTCAAACATAAAATAGCCGCCAATTCAGGCCAATTTCAAATTACTTAAGCAGTAGTGTGGGTAAGTAATCGAACAAAATCTAAAGTTAAGCTCAATCGGGCGTGGTTAGTAGTTGCATGGGAGACTTCTTGAGTGACCTAGCTGGAGAAATTGTTTTTGTTCATCACACACATGTCAAAGATCTGAGGCAACGTTCTTGCATCTTTTTTTACTGTGATGTCATTTATTAATAGTAGAAAGACATGGAAATTTATTTATTTTTTCAAATTCATGAAAAGTTTTTTCAATTTTCCTATTATTTTCAAAGAACAACTTGTTGATGCTGACGGCACACAGTGCGTTTTTAGCTGTTAACGTGGCGTGAAAAGTTGCGCAAAGTGAATTCAAAGTTGTGTAAAGTGATTGCAAAGTTTGTAGATTTATTTGTATGTTTGACCTAAGTTGTTTGCACATAAAAAACGGCAGTTGTAAAATCAAAAAAATGAATAAAAGCCAGATAAAAGCAGTCTATATTAGCAGAGTATCACATGAGCTGACTGACTTTAAAATTGTTAGAAAACAGCGTGAAAAGTTGGTAAAAACGTTCGAAACGTTGGCGGAGTTGCTTCTATATTTAACCTAAGTCATTGGAATGACAACCCCGCAGTTAAATTCAGAAAACATTGAGTAAATGTCTAGAAAATGCCCCATATATAAGCAGATTATCGCAACTGCGAGCCGAAAAATCGAAGGCAAACTGCTTACAAAGTTGTTAAAAGCGATTGCAAAGTTTGTAGATTCGTTCGGAAACGGTACACAAGATATTATATTGACGGGTCGCATAGTTAAAACTTCGAAAACGTGAATAAATATTTCTTAAAATGCCGTTAAAGTAGCGTCGTGTTACTGGGAGCATGTACAGGTCATAGGTCAATTCAAGAAGTTACTTGTGCAAACGCTATCAATTTTAAAACACATTCAAACATAAAATAGCCGCCAATTCAGGCCAATTTCAAATTACTTAAGCAGTAGTGTGGGTAAGTAATCGAACAAAATCTAAAGTTAAGCTCAATCGGACGTGGTTAGTAGTTGCATGGGAGACTTCTTGAGTGACCTAGCTGGAGAAATTGTTTTTGTTCATCACACACATGTCAAAGATATGAGGCAACGTTCTTGCATCTTTTTTTACTGTGATGTCATTTATTAATAGTAGAAAGACATGGAAATTTATTTATTTTTTCAAATTCATGAAAAGTTTTTTCAATTTTCCTATTATTTTCAAAGAACAACTTGTTGATGCTGACGGCACACAGTGCGTTTTTAGCTGTTAACGTGGCGTGAAAAGTTGCGCAAAGTGAATTCAAAGTTGTGTAAAGTGATTGCAGAGTTTGTAGATTTATTTGTATGTTTGACCTAAGTTGTTTGCACATAAAAAACGGCAGTTGTAAAATCAAAAAATGAATAAAAGCCAGATAAAAGCAGTCTATATTAGCAGAGTATCACATGAGCTGACTGACTTTAAAATTGTTAGAAAACAGCGTGAAAAGTTGGTAAAAACGTTCGAAACGTTGGCGGAGTTGCTTCTATATTTAACCTAAGTCATTGGAATGACAACCCCGCAGTTAAATTCAGAAAACATTGAGTAATTGTCTAGAAAATGCCCCATATATAAGCAGATTATCGCAACTGCGAGCCGAAAAATCGAAGGCAAACTGCTTACAAAGTTGTTAAAAGCGATTGCAAAGTTTGTAGATTCGTTCGGAAACGGTACACAGGATATTATATTGACGGGTCGCATAGTTAAAACTTCGAAAACGTGAATAAATATTTCTTAAAATGCCGTTAAAGTAGCGTCGTGTTACTGGGAGCATGTACAGGTCATAGGTCAATTCAAGAAGTTACTTGTGCAAACGCTATCAATTTTAAAACACTTTCAAACATAAAATAGCCGCCAATTCAGGCCAATTTCAAATTACTTAAGCAGTAGTGTGGGTAAGTAATCGAACAAAATCTAAAGTTAAGCTCAATCGGGCGTGGTTAGTAGTTGCATGGGAGACTTCTTGAGTGACCTAGCTGGAGAAATTGTTTTTGTTCATCACACACATGTCAAAGATATGAGGCAACGTTCTTGCATCTTTTTTTACTGTGATGTCATTTATTAATAGTAAAAGACATGGAAATTTATTTATTTTTTCAAATTCATGAAAAGTTTTTTCAATTTTCCTATTATTTTCAAAGAACAACTTGTTGATGCTGACGGCACACAGTGCGTTTTTAGCTGTTAACGTGGCGTGAAAAGTTGCGCAAAGTGAATTCAAAGTTGTGTAAAGTGATTGCAAAGTTTGTAGATTTATTTGTATGTTTGACCTAAGTTGTTTGCACATAAAAAACGGCAGTTGTAAAATCAAAAAAATGAATAAAAGCCAGATAAAAGCAGTCTATATTAGCAGAGTATCACATGAGCTGACTGACTTTAAAATTGTTAGAAAACAGCGTGAAAAGTTGGTAAAAACGTTCGAAACGTTGGCGGAGTTGCTTCTATATTTAACCTAAGTCATTGGAATGACAACCCCGCAGTTAAATTCAGAAAACATTGAGTAAATGTCTAGAAAATGCCCCATATATAAGCAGATTATCGCAACTGCGAGCCGAAAAATCGAAGGCAAACTGCTTACAAAGTTGTTAAAAGCGATTGCAAAGTTTGTAGATTCGTTCGGAAACGGTACACAAGATATTATATTGACGGGGTCGCATAGTTAAAACTTCGAAAACGTGAATAAATATTTCTTAAAATGCCGTTAAAGTAGCGTCGTGTTACTGGGAGCATGTACAGGTCATAGGTCAATTCAAGAAGTTACTTGTGCAAACGCTATCAATTTTAAAACACATTCAAACATAAAATAGCCGCCAATTCAGGCCAATTTCAAATTACTTAAGCAGTAGTGTGGGTAAGTAATCGAACAAAATCTAAAGTTAAGCTCAATCGGGCGTGGTTAGTAGTTGCATGGGAGACTTCTTGAGTGACCTAGCTGGAGAAATTGTTTTTGTTCATCACACACATGTCAAAGATATGAGGCAACGTTCTTGCATCTTTTTTTACTGTGATGTCATTTATTAATAGTAGAAAGACATGGAAATTTATTTATTTTTTCAAATTCATGAAAAGTTTTTTCAATTTTCCTATTATTTTCAAAGAACAACTTGTTGATGCTGACGGCACACAGTGCGTTTTTAGCTGTTAACGTGGCGTGAAAAGTTGCGCAAAGTGAATTCAAAGTTGTGTAAAGTGATTGCAAAGATTGTAGATTTATTTGTATGTTTGACCTAAGTTGTTTGCACATAAAAAACGGCAGTTGTAAAATCAAAAAATGAATAAAAGCCAGATAAAAGCAGTCTATATTAGCAGAGTATCACATGAGCTGACTGACTTTAAAATTGTTAGAAAACAGCGTGAAAAGTTGGTAAAAACGTTCGAAACGTTGGCGGAGTTGCTTCTATATTTAACCTAAGTCATTGGAATGACAACCCCGCAGTTAAATTCAGAAAACATTGAGTAATTGTCTAGAAAATGCCCCATATATAAGCAGATTATCGCAACTGCGAGCCGAAAAATCGAAGGCAAACTGCTTACAAAGTTGTTAAAAGCGATTGCAAAGTTTGTAGATTCGTTCGGAAACGGTACACAGGATATTATATTGACGGGTCGCATAGTTAAAACTTCGAAAACGTGAATAAATATTTCTTAAAATGCCGTTAAAGTAGCGTCGTGTTACTGGGAGCATGTACAGGTCATAGGTCAATTCAAGAAGTTACTTGTGCAAACGCTATCAATTTTAAAACACTTTCAAACATAAAATAGCCGCCAATTCAGGCCAATTTCAAATTACTTAAGCAGTAGTGTGGGTAAGTAATCGAACAAAATCTAAAGTTAAGCTCAATCGGGCGTGGTTAGTAGTTGCATGGGAGACTTCTTGAGTGACCTAGCTGGAGAAATTGTTTTTGTTCATCACACACATGTCAAAGATATGAGGCAACGTTCTTGCATCTTTTTTTACTGTGATGTCATTTATTAATAGTAGAAAGACATGGAAATTTATTTATTTTTTCAAATTCATGAAAAGTTTTTTCAATTTTCCTATTATTTTCAAAGAACAACTTGTTGATGCTGACGGCACACAGTGCGTTTTTAGCTGTTAACGTGGCGTGAAAAGTTGCGCAAAGTGAATTCAAAGTTGTGTAAAGTGATTGCAAAGTTTGTAGATTTATTTGTATGTTTGACCTAAGTTGTTTGCACATAAAAAACGGCAGTTGTAAAATCAAAAAAATGAATAAAAGCCAGATAAAAGCAGTCTATATTAGCAGAGTATCACATGAGCTGACTGACTTTAAAATTGTTAGAAAACAGCGTGAAAAGTTGGTAAAAACGTTCGAAACGTTGGCGGAGTTGCTTCTATATTTAACCTAAGTCATTGGAATGACAACCCCGCAGTTAAATTCAGAAAACATTGAGTAAATGTCTAGAAAATGCCCCATATATAAGCAGATTATCGCAACTGCGAGCCGAAAAATCGAAGGCAAACTGCTTACAAAGTTGTTAAAAGCGATTGCAAAGTTTGTAGATTCGTTCGGAAACGGTACACAAGATATTATATTGACGGGTCGCATAGTTAAAACTTCGAAAACGTGAATAAATATTTCTTAAAATGCCGTTAAAGTAGCGTCGTGTTACTGGGAGCATGTACAGGTCATAGGTCAATTCAAGAAGTTACTTGTGCAAACGCTATCAATTTTAAAACACATTCAAACATAAAATAGCCGCCAATTCAGGCCAATTTCAAATTACTTAAGCAGTAGTGTGGGTAAGTAATCGAACAAAATCTAAAGTTAAGCTCAATCGGGCGTGGTTAGTAGTTGCATGGGAGACTTCTTGAGTGACCTAGCTGGAGAAATTGTTTTTGTTCATCACACACATGTCAAAGATATGAGGCAACGTTCTTGCATCTTTTTTTACTGTGATGTCATTTATTAATAGTAGAAAGACATGGAAATTTATTTATTTTTTCAAATTCATGAAAAGTTTTTTCAATTTTCCTATTATTTTCAAAGAACAACTTGTTGATGCTGACGGCACACAGTGCGTTTTTAGCTGTTAACGTGGCGTGAAAAGTTGCGCAAAGTGAATTCAAAGTTGTGTAAAGTGATTGCAAAGTTTGTAGATTTATTTGTATGTTTGACCTAAGTTGTTTGCACATAAAAAACGGCAGTTGTAAAATCAAAAAAATGAATAAAAGCCAGATAAAAGCAGTCTATATTAGCAGAGTATCACATGAGCTGACTGACTTTAAAATTGTTAGAAAACAGCGTGAAAAGTTGGTAAAAACGTTCGAAACGTTGGCGGAGTTGCTTCTATATTTAACCTAAGTCATTGGAATGACAACCCCGCAGTTAAATTCAGAAAACATTGAGTAAATGTCTAGAAAATGCCCCATATATAAGCAGATTATCGCAACTGCGAGCCGAAAAATCGAAGGCAAACTGCTTACAAAGTTGTTAAAAGCGATTGCAAAGTTTGTAGATTCGTTTGGAAACGGTACACAGGATATTATATTGACGGGTCGCATAGTTAAAACTTCGAAAACGTGAATAAATATTTCTTAAAATGCCGTTAAAGTAGCGTCGTGTTACTGGGAGCATGTACAGGTCATAGGTCAATTCAAGAAGTTACTTGTGCAAACGCTATCAATTTTAAAACACTTTCAAACATAAAATAGCCGCCAATTCATTTCAATTTCAAATTACTTAAGCAGTAGTGTGGGTAAGTAATCGAACAAAATCTAAAGTTAAGCTCAATTGGGCGTGGTTAGTAGTTGCATGGGAGACTTCTTGAGTGACCTAGCTGGAGAAATATTTTTTTGTTCATCACACACATGTCAAAGATCTGAGGCAACGTTCTTGCATCTTTTTTTACTGTGATGTCATTTATTAATAGTAGAAAGACATGGAAATTTATTTATTTTTTCAAATTCATGAAAAGTTTTTTCAATTTTCCTATTATTTTCAAAGAACAACTTGTTGATGCTGACGGCACACAGTGCGTTTTTAGCTGTTAACGTGGCGTGAAAAGTTGCGCAAAGTGAATTCAAAGTTGTGTAAAGTGATTGCAAAGTTTGTAGATTTATTTGTATGTTTGACCTAAGTTGTTTGCACATAAAAAACGGCAGTTGTAAAATCAAAAAATGAATAAAAGCCAGATAAAAGCAGTCTATATTAGCAGAGTATCATATGAGCTGACTGACTTTAAAATTGTTAGAAAACAGCGTGAAAAGTTGGTAAAAACGTTCGAAACGTTGGCGGAGTTGCGTCTATATTTAACCTAAGTCATTGGAATGACAACCCCGCAGTTAAATTCAGAAAACATTGAGTAAATGTCTAGAAAATGCCCCATATATAAGCAGATTATCGCAACTGCGAGCCGAAAAATCGAAGGCAAACTGCTTACAAAGTTGTTAAAAGCGATTGCAAAGTTTGTAGATTCGTTTGGAAACGGTACACAGGATATTATATTGACGGGTCGCATAGTTAAAACTTCGAAAACGTGAATAAATATTTCTTAAAATGCCGTTAAAGTAGCGTCGTGTTACTGGGAGCATGTACAGGCCATAGGTCAATTCAAGAAGTTACTTGTGCAAACGCTATCAATTTTAAAACACTTTCAAACATAAAATAGCCGCCAATTCAGGCCAATTTCAAATTACTTAAGCAGTAGTGTGGGTAAGTAATCGAACAAAATCTAAAGTTAAGCTCAATCGGGCGTGGTTAGTAGTTGCATGGGAGACTTCTTGAGTGACCTAGCTGGAGAAATTGTTTTTGTTCATCACACACATGTCAAAGATCTGAGGCAACGTTCTTGCATCTTTTTTTACTGTGATGTCATTTATTAATAGTAGAAAGACATGGAAATTTATTTATTTTTTCAAATTCATGAAAAGTTTTTTCAATTTTCCTATTATTTTCAAAGAACAACTTGTTGATGCTGACGGCACACAGTGCGTTTTTAGCTGTTAACGTGGCGTGAAAAGTTGCGCAAAGTGAATTCAAAGTTGTGTAAAGTGATTGCAAAGTTTGTAGATTTATTTGTATGTTTGACCTAAGTTGTTTGCACATAAAAAACGGCAGTTGTAAAATCAAAAAATGAATAAAAGCCAGATAAAAGCAGTCTATATTAGCAGAGTATCATATGAGCTGACTGACTTTAAAATTGTTAGAAAACAGCGTGAAAAGTTGGTAAAAACGTTCGAAACGTTGGCGGAGTTGCGTCTATATTTAACCTAAGTCATTGGAATGACAACCCCGCAGTTAAATTCAGAAAACATTGAGTAAATGTCTAGAAAATGCCCCATATATAAGCAGATTATCGCAACTGCGAGCCGAAAAATCGAAGGCAAACTGCTTACAAAGTTGTTAAAAGCGATTGCAAAGTTTGTAGATTCGTTTGGAAACGGTACACAGGATATTATATTGACGGGTCGCATAGTTAAAACTTCGAAAACGTGAATAAATATTTCTTAAAATGCCGTTAAAGTAGCGTCGTGTTACTGGGAGCATGTACAGGCCATAGGTCAATTCAAGAAGTTACTTGTGCAAACGCTATCAATTTTAAAACACTTTCAAACATAAAATAGCCGCCAATTCAGGCCAATTTCAAATTACTTAAGCAGTAGTGTGGGTAAGTAATCGAACAAAATCTAAAGTTAAGCTCAATCGGGCGTGGTTAGTAGTTGCATGGGAGACTTCTTGAGTGACCTAGCTGGAGAAATTGTTTTTGTTCATCACACACATGTCAAAGATCTGAGGCAACGTTCTTGCATCTTTTTTTACTGTGATGTCATTTATTAATAGTAGAAAGACATGGAAATTTATTTATTTTTTCAAATTCATGAAAATTTTTTTCAATTTTCCTATTATTTTCAAAGAACAACTTGTTGATGCTGACGGCACACAGTGCGTTTTTAGCTGTTAACGTGGCGTGAAAAGTTGCGCAAAGTGAATTCAAAGTTGTGTAAAGTGATTGCAAAGTTTGTAGATTTATTTGTATGTTTGACCTAAGTTGTTTGCACATAAAAAACGGCAGTTGTAAAATCAAAAAATGAATAAAAGCCAGATAAAAGCAGTCTATATTAGCAGAGTATCATATGAGCTGACTGACTTTAAAATTGTTAGAAAACAGCGTGAAAAGTTGGTAAAAACGTTCGAAACGTTGGCGGAGTTGCGTCTATATTTAACCTAAGTCATTGGAATGACAACCCCGCAGTTAAATTCAGAAAACATTGAGTAAATGTCTAGAAAATGCCCCATATATAAGCAGATTATCGCAACTGCGAGCCGAAAAATCGAAGGCAAACTGCTTACAAAGTTGTTAAAAGCGATTGCAAAGTTTGTAGATTCGTTTGGAAACGGTACACAGGATATTATATTGACGGGTCGCATAGTTAAAACTTCGAAAACGTGAATAAATATTTCTTAAAATGCCGTTAAAGTAGCGTCGTGTTACTGGGAGCATGTACAGGCCATAGGTCAATTCAAGAAGTTACTTGTGCAAACGCTATCAATTTTAAAACACTTTCAAACATAAAATAGCCGCCAATTCAGGCCAATTTCAAATTACTTAAGCAGTAGTGTGGGTAAGTAATCGAACAAAATCTAAAGTTAAGCTCAATCGGGCGTGGTTAGTAGTTGCATGGGAGACTTCTTGAGTGACCTAGCTGGAGAAATTGTTTTTGTTCATCACACACATGTCAAAGATCTGAGGCAACGTTCTTGCATCTTTTTTTACTGTGATGTCATTTATTAATAGTAGAAAGACATGGAAATTTATTTATTTTTTCAAGTTCATGAAAAGTTTTTTCAATTTTCCTATTATTTTCAAAGAACAACTTGTTGATGCTGACGGCACACAGTGCGTTTTTAGCTGTTAACGTGGCGTGAAAAGTTGCGCAAAGTGAATTCAAAGTTGTGTAAAGTGATTGCAAAGTTTGTAGATTTATTTGTATGTTTGACCTAAGTTGTTTGCACATAAAAAACGGCAGTTGTAAAATCAAAAAAATGAATAAAAGCCAGATAAAAGCAGTCTATATTAGCAGAGTATCACATGAGCTGACTGACTTTAAAATTGTTAGAAAACAGCGTGAAAAGTTGGTAAAAACGTTCGAAACGTTGGCGGAGTTGCTTCTATATTTAACCTAAGTCATTGGAATGACAACCCCGCAGTTAAATTCAGAAAACATTGAGTAAATGTCTAGAAAATGCCCCATATATAAGCAGATTATCGCAACTGCGAGCCGAAAAATCGAAGGCAAACTGCTTACAAAGTTGTTAAAAGCGATTGCAAAGTTTGTAGATTCGTTCGGAAACGGTACACAAGATATTATATTGACGGGTCGCATAGTTAAAACTTCGAAAACGTGAATAAATATTTCTTAAAATGCCGTTAAAGTAGCGTCGTGTTACTGGGAGCATGTACAGGTCATAGGTCAATTCAAGAAGTTACTTGTGCAAACGCTATCAATTTTAAAACACATTCAAACATAAAATAGCCGCCAATTCAGGCCAATTTCAAATTACTTAAGCAGTAGTGTGGGTAAGTAATCGAACAAAATCTAAAGTTAAGCTCAATCGGGCGTGGTTAGTAGTTGCATGGGAGACTTCTTGAGTGACCTAGCTGGAGAAATTGTTTTTGTTCATCACACACATGTCAAAGATATGAGGCAACGTTCTTGCATCTTTTTTTACTGTGATGTCATTTATTAATAGTAGAAAGACATGGAAATTTATTTATTTTTTCAAATTCATGAAAAGTTTTTTCAATTTTCCTATTATTTTCAAAGAACAACTTGTTGATGCTGACGGCACACAGTGCGTTTTTAGCTGTTAACGTGGCGTGAAAAGTTGCGCAAAGTGAATTCAAAGTTGTGTAAAGTGATTGCAAAGTTTGTAGATTTATTTGTATGTTTGACCTAAGTTGTTTGCACATAAAAAACGGCAGTTGTAAAATCAAAAAATGAATAAAAGCCAGATAAAAGCAGTCTATATTAGCAGAGTATCACATGAGCTGACTGACTTTAAAATTGTTAGAACACAGCGTGAAAAGTTGGTAAAAACGTTCGAAACGTTGGCGGAGTTGCTTCTATATTTAACCTAAGTCATTGGAATGACAACCCCGCAGTTAAATTCAGAAAACATTGAGTAATTGTCTAGAAAATGCCCCATATATAAGCAGATTATCGCAACTGCGAGCCGAAAAATCGAAGGCAAACTGCTTACAAAGTTGTTAAAAGCGATTGCAAAGTTTGTAGATTCGTTCGGAAACGGTACACAAGATATTATATTGACGGGTCGCATAGTTAAAACTTCGAAAACGTGAATAAATATTTCTTAAAATGCCGTTAAAGTAGCGTCGTGTTACTGGGAGCATGTACAGGTCATAGGTCAATTCAAGAAGTTACTTGTGCAAACGCTATCAATTTTAAAACACATTCAAACATAAAATAGCCGCCAATTCAGGCCAATTTCAAATTACTTAAGCAGTAGTGTGGGTAAGTAATCGAACAAAATCTAAAGTTAAGCTCAATCGGGCGTGGTTAGTAGTTGCATGGGAGACTTCTTGAGTGACCTAGCTGGAGAAATTGTTTTTGTTCATCACACACATGTCAAAGATCTGAGGCAACGTTCTTGCATCTTTTTTTACTGTGATGTCATTTATTAATAGTAGAAAGACATGGAAATTTATTTATTTTTTCAAATTCATGAAAAGTTTTTTCAATTTTCCTATTATTTTCAAAGAACAACTTGTTGATGCTGACGGCACACAGTGCGTTTTTAGCTGTTAACGTGGCGTGAAAAGTTGCGCAAAGTGAATTCAAAGTTGTGTAAAGTGATTGCAAAGTTTGTAGATTTATTTGTATGTTTGACCTAAGTTGTTTGCACATAAAAAACGGCAGTTGTAAAATCAAAAAATGAATAAAAGCCAGATAAAAGCAGTCTATATTAGCAGAGTATCATATGAGCTGACTGACTTTAAAATTGTTAGAAAACAGCGTGAAAAGTTGGTAAAAACGTTCGAAACGTTGGCGGAGTTGCGTCTATATTTAACCTAAGTCATTGGAATGACAACCCCGCAGTTAAATTCAGAAAACATTGAGTAAATGTCTAGAAAATGCCCCATATATAAGCAGATTATCGCAACTGCGAGCCGAAAAATCGAAGGCAAACTGCTTACAAAGTTGTTAAAAGCGATTGCAAAGTTTGTAGATTCGTTTGGAAACGGTACACAGGATATTATATTGACGGGTCGCATAGTTAAAACTTCGAAAACGTGAATAAATATTTCTTAAAATGCCGTTAAAGTAGCGTCGTGTTACTGGGAGCATGTACAGGCCATAGGTCAATTCAAGAAGTTACTTGTGCAAACGCTATCAATTTTAAAACACTTTCAAACATAAAATAGCCGCCAATTCAGGCCAATTTCAAATTACTTAAGCAGTAGTGTGGGTAAGTAATCGAACAAAATCTAAAGTTAAGCTCAATCGGGCGTGGTTAGTAGTTGCATGGGAGACTTCTTGAGTGACCTAGCTGGAGAAATTGTTTTTGTTCATCACACACATGTCAAAGATCTGAGGCAACGTTCTTGCATCTTTTTTTACTGTGATGTCATTTATTAATAGTAGAAAGACATGGAAATTTATTTATTTTTTCAAATTCATGAAAAGTTTTTTCAATTTTCCTATTATTTTCAAAGAACAACTTGTTGATGCTGACGGCACACAGTGCGTTTTTAGCTGTTAACGTGGCGTGAAAAGTTGCGCAAAGTGAATTCAAAGTTGTGTAAAGTGATTGCAAAGTTTGTAGATTTATTTGTATGTTTGACCTAAGTTGTTTGCACATAAAAAACGGCAGTTGTAAAATCAAAAAATGAATAAAAGCCAGATAAAAGCAGTCTATATTAGCAGAGTATCATATGAGCTGACTGACTTTAAAATTGTTAGAAAACAGCGTGAAAAGTTGGTAAAAACGTTCGAAACGTTGGCGGAGTTGCGTCTATATTTAACCTAAGTCATTGGAATGACAACCCCGCAGTTAAATTCAGAAAACATTGAGTAAATGTCTAGAAAATGCCCCATATATAAGCAGATTATCGCAACTGCGAGCCGAAAAATCGAAGGCAAACTGCTTACAAAGTTGTTAAAAGCGATTGCAAAGTTTGTAGATTCGTTTGGAAACGGTACACAGGATATTATATTGACGGGTCGCATAGTTAAAACTTCGAAAACGTGAATAAATATTTCTTAAAATGCCGTTAAAGTAGCGTCGTGTTACTGGGAGCATGTACAGGCCATAGGTCAATTCAAGAAGTTACTTGTGCAAACGCTATCAATTTTAAAACACTTTCAAACATAAAATAGCCGCCAATTCAGGCCAATTTCAAATTACTTAAGCAGTAGTGTGGGTAAGTAATCGAACAAAATCTAAAGTTAAGCTCAATCGGGCGTGGTTAGTAGTTGCATGGGAGACTTCTTGAGTGACCTAGCTGGAGAAATTGTTTTTGTTCATCACACACATGTCAAAGATCTGAGGCAACGTTCTTGCATCTTTTTTTACTGTGATGTCATTTATTAATAGTAGAAAGACATGGAAATTTATTTATTTTTTCAAGTTCATGAAAAGTTTTTTCAATTTTCCTATTATTTTCAAAGAACAACTTGTTGATGCTGACGGCACACAGTGCGTTTTTAGCTGTTAACGTGGCGTGAAAAGTTGCGCAAAGTGAATTCAAAGTTGTGTAAAGTGATTGCAAAGTTTGTAGATTTATTTGTATGTTTGACCTAAGTTGTTTGCACATAAAAAACGGCAGTTGTAAAATCAAAAAAATGAATAAAAGCCAGATAAAAGCAGTCTATATTAGCAGAGTATCACATGAGCTGACTGACTTTAAAATTGTTAGAAAACAGCGTGAAAAGTTGGTAAAAACGTTCGAAACGTTGGCGGAGTTGCTTCTATATTTAACCTAAGTCATTGGAATGACAACCCCGCAGTTAAATTCAGAAAACATTGAGTAAATGTCTAGAAAATGCCCCATATATAAGCAGATTATCGCAACTGCGAGCCGAAAAATCGAAGGCAAACTGCTTACAAAGTTGTTAAAAGCGATTGCAAAGTTTGTAGATTCGTTCGGAAACGGTACACAAGATATTATATTGACGGGTCGCATAGTTAAAACTTCGAAAACGTGAATAAATATTTCTTAAAATGCCGTTAAAGTAGCGTCGTGTTACTGGGAGCATGTACAGGTCATAGGTCAATTCAAGAAGTTACTTGTGCAAACGCTATCAATTTTAAAACACATTCAAACATAAAATAGCCGCCAATTCAGGCCAATTTCAAATTACTTAAGCAGTAGTGTGGGTAAGTAATCGAACAAAATCTAAAGTTAAGCTCAATCGGGCGTGGTTAGTAGTTGCATGGGAGACTTCTTGAGTGACCTAGCTGGAGAAATTGTTTTTGTTCATCACACACATGTCAAAGATATGAGGCAACGTTCTTGCATCTTTTTTTACTGTGATGTCATTTATTAATAGTAGAAAGACATGGAAATTTATTTATTTTTTCAAATTCATGAAAAGTTTTTTCAATTTTCCTATTATTTTCAAAGAACAACTTGTTGATGCTGACGGCACACAGTGCGTTTTTAGCTGTTAACGTGGCGTGAAAAGTTGCGCAAAGTGAATTCAAAGTTGTGTAAAGTGATTGCAAAGTTTGTAGATTTATTTGTATGTTTGACCTAAGTTGTTTGCACATAAAAAACGGCAGTTGTAAAATCAAAAAATGAATAAAAGCCAGATAAAAGCAGTCTATATTAGCAGAGTATCACATGAGCTGACTGACTTTAAAATTGTTAGAAAACAGCGTGAAAAGTTGGTAAAAACGTTCGAAACGTTGGCGGAGTTGCTTCTATATTTAACCTAAGTCATTGGAATGACAACCCCGCAGTTAAATTCAGAAAACATTGAGTAATTGTCTAGAAAATGCCCCATATATAAGCAGATTATCGCAACTGCGAGCCGAAAAATCGAAGGCAAACTGCTTACAAAGTTGTTAAAAGCGATTGCAAAGTTTGTAGATTCGTTCGGAAACGGTACACAGGATATTATATTGACGGGTCGCATAGTTAAAACTTCGAAAACGTGAATAAATATTTCTTAAAATGCCGTTAAAGTAGCGTCGTGTTACTGGGAGCATGTACAGGTCATAGGTCAATTCAAGAAGTTACTTGTGCAAACGCTATCAATTTTAAAACACTTTCAAACATAAAATAGCCGCCAATTCAGGCCAATTTCAAATTACTTAAGCAGTAGTGTGGGTAAGTAATCGAACAAAATCTAAAGTTAAGCTCAATCGGGCGTGGTTAGTAGTTGCATGGGAGACTTCTTGAGTGACCTAGCTGGAGAAATTGTTTTTGTTCATCACACACATGTCAAAGATATGAGGCAACGTTCTTGCATCTTTTTTTACTGTGATGTCATTTATTAATAGTAGAAAGACATGGAAATGTATTTATTTTTTCAAATTCATGAAAAGTTTTTTCAATTTTCCTATTATTTTCAAAGAACAACTTGTTGATGCTGACGGCACACAGTGCGTTTTTAGCTGTTAACGTGGCGTGAAAAGTTGCGCAAAGTGAATTCAAAGTTGTGTAAAGTGATTGCAAAGTTTGTAGATTTATTTGTATGTTTGACCTAAGTTGTTTGCACATAAAAAAACGGCAGTTGTAAAATCAAAAAATGAATAAAAGCCAGATAAAAGCAGTCTATATTAGCAGAGTATCACATGAGCTGACTGACTTTAAAATTGTTAGAAAACAGCGTGAAAAGTTGGTAAAAACGTTCGAAACGTTGGCGGAGTTGCTTCTATATTTAACCTAAGTCATTGGAATGACAACCCCGCAGTTAAATTCAGAAAACATTGAGTAATTGTCTAGAAAATGCCCCATATATAAGCAGATTATCGCAACTGCGAGCCGAAAAATCGAAGGCAAACTGCTTACAAAGTTGTTAAAAGCGATTGCAAAGTTTGTAGATTCGTTCGGAAACGGTACACAGGATATTATATTGACGGGTCGCATAGTTAAAACTTCGAAAACGTGAATAAATATTTCTTAAAATGCCGTTAAAGTAGCGTCGTGTTACTGGGAGCATGTACAGGTCATAGGTCAATTCAAGAAGTTACTTGTGCAAACGCTATCAATTTTAAAACACATTCAAACATAAAATAGCCGCCAATTCAGGCCAATTTCAAATTACTTAAGCAGTAGTGTGGGTAAGTAATCGAACAAAATCTAAAGTTAAGCTCAATCGGGCGTGGTTAGTAGTTGCATTGGAGACTTGTTGAGTGACCTAGCTGGAGAAATTGTTTTTGTTCATCACACACATGTCAAAGATATGAGGCAACGTTCTTGCATCTTTTTTTACTGTGATGTCATTTATTAATAGTAGAAAGACATGGAAATTTATTTATTTTTTCAAATTCATGAAAAGTTTTTTCAATTTTCCTATTATTTTCAAAGAACAACTTGTTGATGCTGACGGCACACAGTGCGTTTTTAGCTGTTAACGTGGCGTGAAAAGTTGCGCAAAGTGAATTCAAAGTTGTGTAAAGTGATTGCAAAGTTTGTAGATTTATTTGTATGTTTGACCTAAGTTGTTTGCACATAAAAAACGGCAGTTGTAAAATCAAAAAATGAATAAAAGCCAGATAAAAGCAGTCTATATTAGCAGAGTATCATATGAGCTGACTGACTTTAAAATTGTTAGAAAACAGCGTGAAAAGTTGGTAAAAACGTTCGAAACGTTGGCGGAGTTGCGTCTATATTTAACCTAAGTCATTGGAATGACAACCCCGCAGTTAAATTCAGAAAACATTGAGTAAATGTCTAGAAAATGCCCCATATATAAGCAGATTATCGCAACTGCGAGCCGAAAAATCGAAGGCAAACTGCTTACAAAGTTGTTAAAAGCGATTGCAAAGTTTGTAGATTCGTTTGGAAACGGTACACAGGATATTATATTGACGGGTCGCATAGTTAAAACTTCGAAAACGTGAATAAATATTTCTTAAAATGCCGTTAAAGTAGCGTCGTGTTACTGGGAGCATGTACAGGCCATAGGTTAATTCAAGAAGTTACTTGTGCAAACGCTATCAATTTTAAAACACTTTCAAACATAAAATAGCCGCCAATTCAGGCCAATTTCAAATTATTTAAGCAGTAGTGTGGGTAAGTAATCGAACAAAATCTAAAGTTAAGCTCAATCGGGCGTGGTTAGTAGTTGCATGGGAGACTTCTTGAGTGACCTAGCTGGAGAAATTGTTTTTGTTCATCACACACATGTCAAAGATCTGAGGCAACGTTCTTGCATCTTTTTTTACTGTGATGTCATTTATTAATAGTAGAAAGACATGGAAATTTATTTATTTTTTCAAATTCATGAAAAGTTTTTTCAATTTTCCTATTATTTTCAAAGAACAACTTGTTGATGCTGACGGCACACAGTGCGTTTTTAGCTGTTAACGTGGCGTGAAAAGTTGCGCAAAGTGAATTCAAAGTTGTGTAAAGTGATTGCAAAGTTTGTAGATTTATTTGTATGTTTGACCTAAGTTGTTTGCACATAAAAAACGGCAGTTGTAAAATCAAAAAAATGAATAAAAGCCAGATAAAAGCAGTCTATATTAGCAGAGTATCACATGAGCTGACTGACTTTAAAATTGTTAGAAAACAGCGTGAAAAGTTGGTAAAAACGTTCGAAACGTTGGCGGAGTTGCTTCTATATTTAACCTAAGTCATTGGAATGACAACCCCGCAGTTAAATTCAGAAAACATTGAGTAAATGTCTAGAAAATGCCCCATATATAAGCAGATTATCGCAACTGCGAGCCGAAAAATCGAAGGCAAACTGCTTACAAAGTTGTTAAAAGCGATTGCAAAGTTTGTAGATTCGTTCGGAAACGGTACACAAGATATTATATTGACGGGTCGCATAGTTAAAACTTCGAAAACGTGAATAAATATTTCTTAAAATGCCGTTAAAGTAGCGTCGTGTTACTGGGAGCATGTACAGGTCATAGGTCAATTCAAGAAGTTACTTGTGCAAACGCTATCAATTTTAAAACACATTCAAACATAAAATAGCCGCCAATTCAGGCCAATTTCAAATTACTTAAGCAGTAGTGTGGGTAAGTAATCGAACAAAATCTAAAGTTAAGCTCAATCGGGCGTGGTTAGTAGTTGCATGGGAGACTTCTTGAGTGACCTAGCTGGAGAAATTGTTTTTGTTCATCACACACATGTCAAAGATATGAGGCAACGTTCTTGCATCTTTTTTTACTGTGATGTCATTTATTAATAGTAGAAAGACATGGAAATTTATTTATTTTTTCAAATTCATGAAAAGTTTTTTCAATTTTCCTATTATTTTCAAAGAACAACTTGTTGATGCTGACGGCACACAGTGCGTTTTTAGCTGTTAACGTGGCGTGAAAAGTTGCGCAAAGTGAATTCAAAGTTGTGTAAAGTGATTGCAAAGTTTGTAGATTTATTTGTATGTTTGACCTAAGTTGTTTGCACATAAAAAACGGCAGTTGTAAAATCAAAAAATGAATAAAAGCCAGATAAAAGCAGTCTATATTAGTAGAGTATCACATGAGCTGACTGACTTTAAAATTGTTAGAAAACAGCGTGAAAAGTTGGTAAAAACGTTCGAAACGTTGGCGGAGTTGCTTCTATATTTAACCTAAGTCATTGGAATGACAACCCCGCAGTTAAATTCAGAAAACATTGAGTAATTGTCTAGAAAATGCCCCATATATAAGCAGATTATCGCAACTGCGAGCCGAAAAATCGAAGGCAAACTGCTTACAAAGTTGTTAAAAGCGATTGCAAAGTTTGTAGATTCGTTCGGAAACGGTACACAGGATATTATATTGACGGGTCGCATAGTTAAAACTTCGAAAACGTGAATAAATATTTCTTAAAATGCCGTTAAAGTAGCGTCGTGTTACTGGGAGCATGTACAGGTCATAGGTCAATTCAAGAAGTTACTTGTGCAAACGCTATCAATTTTAAAACACTTTCAAACATAAAATAGCCGCCAATTCAGGCCAATTTCAAATTACTTAAGCAGTAGTGTGGGTAAGTAATCGAACAAAATCTAAAGTTAAGCTCAATCGGGCGTGGTTAGTAGTTGCATGGGAGACTTCTTGAGTGACCTAGCTGGAGAAATTGTTTTTGTTCATCACACACATGTCAAAGATATGAGGCAACGTTCTTGCATCTTTTTTTACTGTGATGTCATTTATTAATAGTAGAAAGACATGGAAATTTATTTATTTTTTCAAATTCATGAAAAGTTTTTTCAATTTTCCTATTATTTTCAAAGAACAACTTGTTGATGCTGACGGCACACAGTGCGTTTTTAGCTGTTAACGTGGCGTGAAAAGTTGCGCAAAGTGAATTCAAAGTTGTGTAAAGTGATTGCAAAGTTTGTAGATTTATTTGTATGTTTGACCTAAGTTGTTTGCACATAAAAAACGGCAGTTGTAAAATCAAAAAATGAATAAAAGCCAGATAAAAGCAGTCTATATTAGCAGAGTATCACATGAGCTGACTGACTTTAAAATTGTTAGAAAACAGCGTGAAAAGTTGGTAAAAACGTTCGAAACGTTGGCGGAGTTGCTTCTATATTTAACCTAAGTCATTGGAATGACAACCCCGCAGTTAAATTCAGAAAACATTGAGTAATTGTCTAGAAAATGCCCCATATATAAGCAGATTATCGCAACTGCGAGCCGAAAAATCGAAGGCAAACTGCTTACAAAGTTGTTAAAAGCGATTGCAAAGTTTGTAGATTCGTTCGGAAACGGTACACAGGATATTATATTGACGGGTCGCATAGTTAAAACTTCGAAAACGTGAATAAATATTTCTTAAAATGCCGTTAAAGTAGCGTCGTGTTACTGGGAGCATGTACAGGTCATAGGTCAATTCAAGAAGTTACTTGTGCAAACGCTATCAATTTTAAAACACTTTCAAACATAAAATAGCCGCCAATTCAGGCCAATTTCAAATTACTTAAGCAGTAGTGTGGGTAAGTAATCGAACAAAATCTAAAGTTAAGCTCAATCGGGCGTGGTTAGTAGTTGCATGGGAGACTTCTTGAGTGACCTAGCTGGAGAAATTGTTTTTGTTCATCACACACATGTCAAAGATATGAGGCAACGTTCTTGCATCTTTTTTTACTGTGATGTCATTTATTAATAGTAGAAAGACATGGAAATTTATTTATTTTTTCAAATTCATGAAAAGTTTTTTCAATTTTCCTATTATTTTCAAAGAACAACTTGTTGATGCTGACGGCACACAGTGCGTTTTTAGCTGTTAACGTGGCGTGAAAAGTTGCGCAAAGTGAATTCAAAGTTGTGTAAAGTGATTGCAAAGTTTGTAGATTTATTTGTATGTTTGACCTAAGTTGTTTGCACATAAAAAACGGCAGTTGTAAAATCAAAAAATGAATAAAAGCCAGATAAAAGCAGTCTATATTAGCAGAGTATCACATGAGCTGACTGACTTTAAAATTGTTAGAAAACAGCGTGAAAAGTTGGTAAAAACGTTCGAAACGTTGGCGGAGTTGCTTCTATATTTAACCTAAGTCATTGGAATGACAACCCCGCAGTTAAATTCAGAAAACATTGAGTAATTGTCTAGAAAATGCCCCATATATAAGCAGATTATCGCAACTGCGAGCCGAAAAATCGAAGGCAAACTGCTTACAAAGTTGTTAAAAGCGATTGCAAAGTTTGTAGATTCGTTCGGAAACGGTACACAAGATATTATATTGACGGGTCGCATAGTTAAAACTTCGAAAACGTGAATAAATATTTCTTAAAATGCCGTTAAAGTAGCGTCGTGTTACTGGGAGCATGTACAGGTCATAGGTCAATTCAAGAAGTTACTTGTGCAAACGCTATCAATTTTAAAACACATTCAAACATAAAATAGCCGCCAATTCAGGCCAATTTCAAATTACTTAAGCAGTAGTGTGGGTAAGTAATCGAACAAAATCTAAAGTTAAGCTCAATCGGGCGTGGTTAGTAGTTGCATGGGAGACTTCTTGAGTGACCTAGCTGGAGAAATTGTTTTTGTTCATCACACACATGTCAAAGATATGAGGCAACGTTCTTGCATCTTTTTTTACTGTGATGTCATTTATTAATAGTAGAAAGACATGGAAATTTATTTATTTTTTCAAATTCATGAAAAGTTTTTTCAATTTTCCTATTATTTTCAAAGAACAACTTGTTGATGCTGACGGCACACAGTGCGTTTTTAGCTGTTAACGTGGCGTGAAAAGTTGCGCAAAGTGAATTCAAAGTTGTGTAAAGTGATTGCAAAGTTTGTAGATTTATTTGTATGTTTGACCTAAGTTGTTTGCACATAAAAAACGGCAGTTGTAAAATCAAAAAATGAATAAAAGCCAGATAAAAGCAGTCTATATTAGCAGAGTATCACATGAGCTGACTGACTTTAAAATTGTTAGAAAACAGCGTGAAAAGTTGGTAAAAACGTTCGAAACGTTGGCGGAGTTGCTTCTATATTTAACCTAAGTCATTGGAATGACAACCCCGCAGTTAAATTCAGAAAACATTGAGTAATTGTCTAGAAAATGCCCCATATATAAGCAGATTATCGCAACTGCGAGCCGAAAAATCGAAGGCAAACTGCTTACAAAGTTGTTAAAAGCGATTGCAAAGTTTGTAGATTCGTTCGGAAACGGTACACAGGATATTATATTGACGGGTCGCATAGTTAAAACTTCGAAAACGTGAATAAATATTTCTTAAAATGCCGTTAAAGTAGCGTCGTGTTACTGGGAGCATGTACAGGTCATAGGTCAATTCAAGAAGTTACTTGTGCAAACGCTATCAATTTTAAAACACTTTCAAACATAAAATAGCCGCCAATTCAGGCCAATTTCAAATTACTTAAGCAGTAGTGTGGGTAAGTAATCGAACAAAATCTAAAGTTAAGCTCAATCGGGCGTGGTTAGTAGTTGCATGGGAGACTTCTTGAGTGACCTAGCTGGAGAAATTGTTTTTGTTCATCACACACATGTCAAAGATATGAGGCAACGTTCTTGCATCTTTTTTTACTGTGATGTCATTTATTAATAGTAGAAAGACATGGAAATTTATTTATTTTTTCAAATTCATGAAAAGTTTTTTCAATTTTCCTATTATTTTCAAAGAACAACTTGTTGATGCTGACGGCACACAGTGCGTTTTTAGCTGTTAACGTGGCGTGAAAAGTTGCGCAAAGTGAATTCAAAGTTGTGTAAAGTGATTGCAAAGTTTGTAGATTTATTTGTATGTTTGACCTAAGTTGTTTGCACATAAAAAACGGCAGTTGTAAAATCAAAAAATGAATAAAAGCCAGATAAAAGCAGTCTATATTAGCAGAGTATCACATGAGCTGACTGACTTTAAAATTGTTAGAAAACAGCGTGAAAAGTTGGTAAAAACGTTCGAAACGTTGGCGGAGTTGCTTCTATATTTAACCTAAGTCATTGGAATGACAACCCCGCAGTTAAATTCAGAAAACATTGAGTAATTGTCTAGAAAATGCCCCATATATAAGCAGATTATCGCAACTGCGAGCCGAAAAATCGAAGGCAAACTGCTTACAAAGTTGTTAAAAGCGATTGCAAAGTTTGTAGATTCGTTCGGAAACGGTACACAGGATATTATATTGACGGGTCGCATAGTTAAAACTTCGAAAACGTGAATAAATATTTCTTAAAATGCCGTTAAAGTAGCGTCGTGTTACTGGGAGCATGTACAGGTCATAGGTCAATTCAAGAAGTTACTTGTGCAAACGCTATCAATTTTAAAACACATTCAAACATAAAATAGCCGCCAATTCAGGCCAATTTCAAATTACTTAAGCAGTAGTGTGGGTAAGTAATCGAACAAAATCTAAAGTTAAGCTCAATCGGGCGTGGTTAGTAGTTGCATGGGAGACTTCTTGAGTGACCTAGCTGGAGAAATTGTTTTTGTTCATCACACACATGTCAAAGATATGAGGCAACGTTCTTGCATCTTTTTTTACTGTGATGTCATTTATTAATAGTAGAAAGACATGGAAATTTATTTATTTTTTCAAATTCATGAAAAGTTTTTTCAATTTTCCTATTATTTTCAAAGAACAACTTGTTGATGCTGACGGCACACAGTGCGTTTTTAGCTGTTAACGTGGCGTGAAAAGTTGCGCAAAGTGAATTCAAAGTTGTGTAAAGTGATTGCAAAGTTTGTAGATTTATTTGTATGTTTGACCTAAGTTGTTTGCACATAAAAAACGGCAGTTGTAAAATCAAAAAATGAATAAAAGCCAGATAAAAGCAGTCTATATTAGCAGAGTATCATATGAGCTGACTGACTTTAAAATTGTTAGAAAACAGCGTGAAAAGTTGGTAAAAACGTTCGAAACGTTGGCGGAGTTGCGTCTATATTTAACCTAAGTCATTGGAATGACAACCCCGCAGTTAAATTCAGAAAACATTGAGTAAATGTCTAGAAAATGCCCCATATATAAGCAGATTATCGCAACTGCGAGCCGAAAAATCGAAGGCAAACTGCTTACAAAGTTGTTAAAAGCGATTGCAAAGTTTGTAGATTCGTTTGGAAACGGTACACAGGATATTATATTGACGGGTCGCATAGTTAAAACTTCGAAAACGTGAATAAATATTTCTTAAAATGCCGTTAAAGTAGCGTCGTGTTACTGGGAGCATGTACAGGTCATAGGTCAATTCAAGAAGTTACTTGTGCAAACGCTATCAATTTTAAAACACTTTCAAACATAAAATAGCCGCCAATTCAGGCCAATTTCAAATTACGTAAGCAGTAGTGTGGGTAAGTAATCGAACAAAATCTAAAGTTAAGCTCAATCGGGCGTGGTTAGTAGTTGCATGGGAGACTTCTTGAGTGACCTAGCTGGAGAAATTGTTTTTGTTCATCACACACATGTCAAAGATATGAGGCAACGTTCTTGCATCTTTTTTTACTGTGATGTCATTTATTAATAGTAGAAAGACATGGAAATGTATTTATTTTTTCAAATTCATGAAAAGTTTTTTCAATTTTCCTATTATTTTCAAAGAACAACTTGTTGATGCTGACGGCACACAGTGCGTTTTTAGCTGTTAACGTGGCGTGAAAAGTTGCGCAAAGTGAATTCAAAGTTGTGTAAAGTGATTGCAAAGTTTGTAGATTTATTTGTATGTTTGACCTAAGTTGTTTGCACATAAAAAAACGGCAGTTGTAAAATCAAAAAATGAATAAAAGCCAGATAAAAGCAGTCTATATTAGCAGAGTATCACATGAGCTGACTGACTTTAAAATTGTTAGAAAACAGCGTGAAAAGTTGGTAAAAACGTTCGAAACGTTGGCGGAGTTGCTTCTATATTTAACCTAAGTCATTGGAATGACAACCCCGCAGTTAAATTCAGAAAACATTGAGTAATTGTCTAGAAAATGCCCCATATATAAGCAGATTATCGCAACTGCGAGCCGAAAAATCGAAGGCAAACTGCTTACAAAGTTGTTAAAAGCGATTGCAAAGTTTGTAGATTCGTTCGGAAACGGTACACAGGATATTATATTGACGGGTCGCATAGTTAAAACTTCGAAAACGTGAATAAATATTTCTTAAAATGCCGTTAAAGTAGCGTCGTGTTACTGGGAGCATGTACAGGTCATAGGTCAATTCAAGAAGTTACTTGTGCAAACGCTATCAATTTTAAAACACATTCAAACATAAAATAGCCGCCAATTCAGGCCAATTTCAAATTACTTAAGCAGTAGTGTGGGTAAGTAATCGAACAAAATCTAAAGTTAAGCTCAATCGGGCGTGGTTAGTAGTTGCATGGGAGACTTGTTGAGTGACCTAGCTGGAGAAATTGTTTTTGTTCATCACACACATGTCAAAGATATGAGGCAACGTTCTTGCATCTTTTTTTACTGTGATGTCATTTATTAATAGTAGAAAGACATGGAAATTTATTTATTTTTTCAAATTCATGAAAAGTTTTTTCAATTTTCCTATTATTTTCAAAGAACAACTTGTTGATGCTGACGGCACACAGTGCGTTTTTAGCTGTTAACGTGGCGTGAAAAGTTGCGCAAAGTGAATTCAAAGTTGTGTAAAGTGATTGCAAAGTTTGTAGATTTATTTGTATGTTTGACCTAAGTTGTTTGCACATAAAAAACGGCAGTTGTAAAATCAAAAAATGAATAAAAGCCAGATAAAAGCAGTCTATATTAGCAGAGTATCATATGAGCTGACTGACTTTAAAATTGTTAGAAAACAGCGTGAAAAGTTGGTAAAAACGTTCGAAACGTTGGCGGAGTTGCGTCTATATTTAACCTAAGTCATTGGAATGACAACCCCGCAGTTAAATTCAGAAAACATTGAGTAAATGTCTAGAAAATGCCCCATATATAAGCAGATTATCGCAACTGCGAGCCGAAAAATCGAAGGCAAACTGCTTACAAAGTTGTTAAAAGCGATTGCAAAGTTTGTAGATTCGTTTGGAAACGGTACACAGGATATTATATTGACGGGTCGCATAGTTAAAACTTCGAAAACGTGAATAAATATTTCTTAAAATGCCGTTAAAGTAGCGTCGTGTTACTGGGAGCATGTACAGGCCATAGGTTAATTCAAGAAGTTACTTGTGCAAACGCTATCAATTTTAAAACACTTTCAAACATAAAATAGCCGCCAATTCAGGCCAATTTCAAATTATTTAAGCAGTAGTGTGGGTAAGTAATCGAACAAAATCTAAAGTTAAGCTCAATCGGGCGTGGTTAGTAGTTGCATGGGAGACTTCTTGAGTGACCTAGCTGGAGAAATTGTTTTTGTTCATCACACACATGTCAAAGATCTGAGGCAACGTTCTTGCATCTTTTTTTACTGTGATGTCATTTATTAATAGTAGAAAGACATGGAAATTTATTTATTTTTTCAAATTCATGAAAAGTTTTTTCAATTTTCCTATTATTTTCAAAGAACAACTTGTTGATGCTGACGGCACACAGTGCGTTTTTAGCTGTTAACGTGGCGTGAAAAGTTGCGCAAAGTGAATTCAAAGTTGTGTAAAGTGATTGCAAAGTTTGTAGATTTATTTGTATGTTTGACCTAAGTTGTTTGCACATAAAAAACGGCAGTTGTAAAATCAAAAAAATGAATAAAAGCCAGATAAAAGCAGTCTATATTAGCAGAGTATCACATGAGCTGACTGACTTTAAAATTGTTAGAAAACAGCGTGAAAAGTTGGTAAAAACGTTCGAAACGTTGGCGGAGTTGCTTCTATATTTAACCTAAGTCATTGGAATGACAACCCCGCAGTTAAATTCAGAAAACATTGAGTAAATGTCTAGAAAATGCCCCATATATAAGCAGATTATCGCAACTGCGAGCCGAAAAATCGAAGGCAAACTGCTTACAAAGTTGTTAAAAGCGATTGCAAAGTTTGTAGATTCGTTCGGAAACGGTACACAAGATATTATATTGACGGGTCGCATAGTTAAAACTTCGAAAACGTGAATAAATATTTCTTAAAATGCCGTTAAAGTAGCGTCGTGTTACTGGGAGCATGTACAGGTCATAGGTCAATTCAAGAAGTTACTTGTGCAAACGCTATCAATTTTAAAACACATTCAAACATAAAATAGCCGCCAATTCAGGCCAATTTCAAATTACTTAAGCAGTAGTGTGGGTAAGTAATCGAACAAAATCTAAAGTTAAGCTCAATCGGGCGTGGTTAGTAGTTGCATGGGAGACTTCTTGAGTGACCTAGCTGGAGAAATTGTTTTTGTTCATCACACACATGTCAAAGATATGAGGCAACGTTCTTGCATCTTTTTTTACTGTGATGTCATTTATTAATAGTAGAAAGACATGGAAATTTATTTATTTTTTCAAATTCATGAAAAGTTTTTTCAATTTTCCTATTATTTTCAAAGAACAACTTGTTGATGCTGACGGCACACAGTGCGTTTTTAGCTGTTAACGTGGCGTGAAAAGTTGCGCAAAGTGAATTCAAAGTTGTGTAAAGTGATTGCAAAGTTTGTAGATTTATTTGTATGTTTGACCTAAGTTGTTTGCACATAAAAAACGGCAGTTGTAAAATCAAAAAATGAATAAAAGCCAGATAAAAGCAGTCTATATTAGCAGAGTATCACATGAGCTGACTGACTTTAAAATTGTTAGAAAACAGCGTGTAAAGTTGGTAAAAACGTTCGAAACGTTGGCGGAGTTGCTTCTATATTTAACCTAAGTCATTGGAATGACAACCCCGCAGTTAAATTCAGAAAACATTGAGTAATTGTCTAGAAAATGCCCCATATATAAGCAGATTATCGCAACTGCGAGCCGAAAAATCGAAGGCAAACTGCTTACAAAGTTGTTAAAAGCGATTGCAAAGTTTGTAGATTCGTTCGGAAACGGTACACAGGATATTATATTGACGGGTCGCATAGTTAAAACTTCGAAAACGTGAATAAATATTTCTTAAAATGCCGTTAAAGTAGCGTCGTGTTACTGGGAGCATGTACAGGTCATAGGTCAATTCAAGAAGTTACTTGTGCAAACGCTATCAATTTTAAAACACTTTCAAACATAAAATAGCCGCCAATTCAGGCCAATTTCAAATTACTTAAGCAGTAGTGTGGGTAAGTAATCGAACAAAATCTAAAGTTAAGCTCAATCGGGCGTGGTTAGTAGTTGCATGGGAGACTTCTTGAGTGACCTAGCTGGAGAAATTGTTTTTGTTCATCACACACATGTCAAAGATATGAGGCAACGTTCTTGCATCTTTTTTTACTGTGATGTCATTTATTAATAGTAGAAAGACATGGAAATTTATTTATTTTTTCAAATTCATGAAAAGTTTTTTCAATTTTCCTATTATTTTCAAAGAACAACTTGTTGATGCTGACGGCACACAGTGCGTTTTTAGCTGTTAACGTGGCGTGAAAAGTTGCGCAAAGTGAATTCAAAGTTGTGTAAAGTGATTGCAAAGTTTGTAGATTTATTTGTATGTTTGACCTAAGTTGTTTGCACATAAAAAACGGCAGTTGTAAAATCAAAAAATGAATAAAAGCCAGATAAAAGCAGTCTATATTAGCAGAGTATCACATGAGCTGACTGACTTTAAAATTGTTAGAAAACAGCGTGAAAAGTTGGTAAAAACGTTCGAAACGTTGGCGGAGTTGCTTCTATATTTAACCTAAGTCATTGGAATGACAACCCCGCAGTTAAATTCAGAAAACATTGAGTAATTGTCTAGAAAATGCCCCATATATAAGCAGATTATCGCAACTGCGAGCCGAAAAATCGAAGGCAAACTGCTTACAAAGTTGTTAAAAGCGATTGCAAAGTTTGTAGATTCGTTCGGAAACGGTACACAGGATATTATATTGACGGGTCGCATAGTTAAAACTTCGAAAACGTGAATAAATATTTCTTAAAATGCCGTTAAAGTAGCGTCGTGTTACTGGGAGCATGTACAGGTCATAGGTCAATTCAAGAAGTTACTTGTGCAAACGCTATCAATTTTAAAACACATTCAAACATAAAATAGCCGCCAATTCAGGCCAATTTCAAATTACTTAAGCAGTAGTGTGGGTAAGTAATCGAACAAAATCTAAAGTTAAGCTCAATCGGGCGTGGTTAGTAGTTGCATGGGAGACTTCTTGAGTGACCTAGCTGGAGAAATTGTTTTTGTTCATCACACACATGTCAAAGATATGAGGCAACGTTCTTGCATCTTTTTTTACTGTGATGTCATTTATTAATAGTAGAAAGACATGGAAATTTATTTATTTTTTCAAATTCATGAAAAGTTTTTTCAATTTTCCTATTATTTTCAAAGAACAACTTGTTGATGCTGACGGCACACAGTGCGTTTTTAGCTGTTAACGTGGCGTGAAAAGTTGCGCAAAGTGAATTCAAAGTTGTGTAAAGTGATTGCAAAGTTTGTAGATTTATTTGTATGTTTGACCTAAGTTGTTTGCACATAAAAAAACGGCAGTTGTAAAATCAAAAAATGAATAAAAGCCAGATAAAAGCAGTCTATATTAGCAGAGTATCACATGAGCTGACTGACTTTAAAATTGTTAGAAAACAGCGTGAAAAGTTGGTAAAAACGTTCGAAACGTTGGCGGAGTTGCTTCTATATTTAACCTAAGTCATTGGAATGACAACCCCGCAGTTAAATTCAGAAAACATTGAGTAATTGTCTAGAAAATGCCCCATATATAAGCAGATTATCGCAACTGCGAGCCGAAAAATCGAAGGCAAACTGCTTACAAAGTTGTTAAAAGCGATTGCAAAGTTTGTAGATTCGTTCGGAAACGGTACACAGGATATTATATTGACGGGTCGCATAGTTAAAACTTCGAAAACGTGAATAAATATTTCTTAAAATGCCGTTAAAGTAGCGTCGTGTTACTGGGAGCATGTACAGGTCATAGGTCAATTCAAGAAGTTACTTGTGCAAACGCTATCAATTTTAAAACACATTCAAACATAAAATAGCCGCCAATTCAGGCCAATTTCAAATTACTTAAGCAGTAGTGTGGGTAAGTAATCGAACAAAATCTAAAGTTAAGCTCAATCGGGCGTGGTTAGTAGTTGCATGGGAGACTTCTTGAGTGACCTAGCTGGAGAAATTGTTTTTGTTCATCACACACATGTCAAAGATATGAGGCAACGTTCTTGCATCTTTTTTTACTGTGATGTCATTTATTAATAGTAGAAAGACATGGAAATTTATTTATTTTTTCAAATTCATGAAAAGTTTTTTCAATTTTCCTATTATTTTCAAAGAACAACTTGTTGATGCTGACGGCACACAGTGCGTTTTTAGCTGTTAACGTGGCGTGAAAAGTTGCGCAAAGTGAATTCAAAGTTGTGTAAAGTGATTGCAAAGTTTGTAGATTTATTTGTATGTTTGACCTAAGTTGTTTGCACATAAAAAAACGGCAGTTGTAAAATCAAAAAATGAATAAAAGCCAGATAAAAGCAGTCTATATTAGCAGAGTATCACATGAGCTGACTGACTTTAAAATTGTTAGAAAACAGCGTGAAAAGTTGGTAAAAACGTTCGAAACGTTGGCGGAGTTGCTTCTATATTTAACCTAAGTCATTGGAATGACAACCCCGCAGTTAAATTCAGAAAACATTGAGTAATTGTCTAGAAAATGCCCCATATATAAGCAGATTATCGCAACTGCGAGCCGAAAAATCGAAGGCAAACTGCTTACAAAGTTGTTAAAAGCGATTGCAAAGTTTGTAGATTCGTTCGGAAACGGTACACAGGATATTATATTGACGGGTCGCATAGTTAAAACTTCGAAAACGTGAATAAATATTTCTTAAAATGCCGTTAAAGTAGCGTCGTGTTACTGGGAGCATGTACAGGTCATAGGTCAATTCAAGAAGTTACTTGTGCAAACGCTATCAATTTTAAAACACATTCAAACATAAAATAGCCGCCAATTCAGGCCAATTTCAAATTACTTAAGCAGTAGTGTGGGTAAGTAATCGAACAAAATCTAAAGTTAAGCTCAATCGGGCGTGGTTAGTAGTTGCATGGGAGACTTCTTGAGTGACCTAGCTGGAGAAATTGTTTTTGTTCATCACACACATGTCAAAGATATGAGGCAACGTTCTTGCATCTTTTTTTACTGTGATGTCATTTATTAATAGTAGAAAGACATGGAAATTTATTTATTTTTTCAAATTCATGAAAAGTTTTTTCAATTTTCCTATTATTTTCAAAGAACAACTTGTTGATGCTGACGGCACACAGTGCGTTTTTAGCTGTTAACGTGGCGTGAAAAGTTGCGCAAAGTGAATTCAAAGTTGTGTAAAGTGATTGCAAAGTTTGTAGATTTATTTGTATGTTTGACCTAAGTTGTTTGCACATAAAAAACGGCAGTTGTAAAATCAAAAAATGAATAAAAGCCAGATAAAAGCAGTCTATATTAGCAGAGTATCACATGAGCTGACTGACTTTAAAATTGTTAGAAAACAGCGTGAAAAGTTGGTAAAAACGTTCGAAACGTTGGCGGAGTTGCTTCTATATTTAACCTAAGTCATTGGAATGACAACCCCGCAGTTAAATTCAGAAAACATTGAGTAATTGTCTAGAAAATGCCCCATATATAAGCAGATTATCGCAACTGCGAGCCGAAAAATCGAAGGCAAACTGCTTACAAAGTTGTTAAAAGCGATTGCAAAGTTTGTAGATTCGTTCGGAAACGGTACACAGGATATTATATTGACGGGTCGCATAGTTAAAACTTCGAAAACGTGAATAAATATTTCTTAAAATGCCGTTAAAGTAGCGTCGTGTTACTGGGAGCATGTACAGGTCATAGGTCAATTCAAGAAGTTACTTGTGCAAACGCTATCAATTTTAAAACACATTCAAACATAAAATAGCCGCCAATTCAGGCCAATTTCAAATTACTTAAGCAGTAGTGTGGGTAAGTAATCGAACAAAATCTAAAGTTAAGCTCAATCGGGCGTGGTTAGTAGTTGCATGGGAGACTTCTTGAGTGACCTAGCTGGAGAAATTGTTTTTGTTCATCACACACATGTCAAAGATATGAGGCAACGTTCTTGCATCTTTTTTTACTGTGATGTCATTTATTAATAGTAGAAAGACATGGAAATTTATTTATTTTTTCAAATTCATGAAAAGTTTTTTCAATTTTCCTATTATTTTCAAAGAACAACTTGTTGATGCTGACGGCACACAGTGCGTTTTTAGCTGTTAACGTGGCGTGAAAAGTTGCGCAAAGTGAATTCAAAGTTGTGTAAAGTGATTGCAAAGTTTGTAGATTTATTTGTATGTTTGACCTAAGTTGTTTGCACATAAAAAAACGGCAGTTGTAAAATCAAAAAATGAATAAAAGCCAGATAAAAGCAGTCTATATTAGCAGAGTATCACATGAGCTGACTGACTTTAAAATTGTTAGAAAACAGCGTGAAAAGTTGGTAAAAACGTTCGAAACGTTGGCGGAGTTGCTTCTATATTTAACCTAAGTCATTGGAATGACAACCCCGCAGTTAAATTCAGAAAACATTGAGTAATTGTCTAGAAAATGCCCCATATATAAGCAGATTATCGCAACTGCGAGCCGAAAAATCGAAGGCAAACTGCTTACAAAGTTGTTAAAAGCGATTGCAAAGTTTGTAGATTCGTTCGGAAACGGTACACAGGATATTATATTGACGGGTCGCATAGTTAAAACTTCGAAAACGTGAATAAATATTTCTTAAAATGCCGTTAAAGTAGCGTCGTGTTACTGGGAGCATGTACAGGTCATAGGTCAATTCAAGAAGTTACTTGTGCAAACGCTATCAATTTTAAAACACATTCAAACATAAAATAGCCGCCAATTCAGGCCAATTTCAAATTACTTAAGCAGTAGTGTGGGTAAGTAATCGAACAAAATCTAAAGTTAAGCTCAATCGGGCGTGGTTAGTAGTTGCATGGGAGACTTCTTGAGTGACCTAGCTGGAGAAATTGTTTTTGTTCATCACACACATGTCAAAGATATGAGGCAACGTTCTTGCATCTTTTTTTACTGTGATGTCATTTATTAATAGTAGAAAGACATGGAAATTTATTTATTTTTTCAAATTCATGAAAAGTTTTTTCAATTTTCCTATTATTTTCAAAGAACAACTTGTTGATGCTGACGGCACACAGTGCGTTTTTAGCTGTTAACGTGGCGTGAAAAGTTGCGCAAAGTGAATTCAAAGTTGTGTAAAGTGATTGCAAAGTTTGTAGATTTATTTGTATGTTTGACCTAAGTTGTTTGCACATAAAAAACGGCAGTTGTAAAATCAAAAAATGAATAAAAGCCAGATAAAAGCAGTCTATATTAGCAGAGTATCACATGAGCTGACTGACTTTAAAATTGTTAGAAAACAGCGTGAAAAGTTGGTAAAAACGTTCGAAACGTTGGCGGAGTTGCTTCTATATTTAACCTAAGTCATTGGAATGACAACCCCGCAGTTAAATTCAGAAAACATTGAGTAATTGTCTAGAAAATGCCCCATATATAAGCAGATTATCGCAACTGCGAGCCGAAAAATCGAAGGCAAACTGCTTACAAAGTTGTTAAAAGCGATTGCAAAGTTTGTAGATTCGTTCGGAAACGGTACACAGGATATTATATTGACGGGTCGCATAGTTAAAACTTCGAAAACGTGAATAAATATTTCTTAAAATGCCGTTAAAGTAGCGTCGTGTTACTGGGAGCATGTACAGGTCATAGGTCAATTCAAGAAGTTACTTGTGCAAACGCTATCAATTTTAAAACACATTCAAACATAAAATAGCCGCCAATTCAGGCCAATTTCAAATTACTTAAGCAGTAGTGTGGGTAAGTAATCGAACAAAATCTAAAGTTAAGCTCAATCGGGCGTGGTTAGTAGTTGCATGGGAGACTTCTTGAGTGACCTAGCTGGAGAAATTGTTTTTGTTCATCACACACATGTCAAAGATATGAGGCAACGTTCTTGCATCTTTTTTTACTGTGATGTCATTTATTAATAGTAGAAAGACATGGAAATTTATTTATTTTTTCAAATTCATGAAAAGTTTTTTCAATTTTCCTATTATTTTCAAAGAACAACTTGTTGATGCTGACGGCACACAGTGCGTTTTTAGCTGTTAACGTGGCGTGAAAAGTTGCGCAAAGTGAATTCAAAGTTGTGTAAAGTGATTGCAAAGTTTGTAGATTTATTTGTATGTTTGACCTAAGTTGTTTGCACATAAAAAACGGCAGTTGTAAAATCAAAAAATGAATAAAAGCCAGATAAAAGCAGTCTATATTAGCAGAGTATCATATGAGCTGACTGACTTTAAAATTGTTAGAAAACAGCGTGAAAAGTTGGTAAAAACGTTCGAAACGTTGGCGGAGTTGCGTCTATATTTAACCTAAGTCATTGGAATGACAACCCCGCAGTTAAATTCAGAAAACATTGAGTAAATGTCTAGAAAATGCCCCATATATAAGCAGATTATCGCAACTGCGAGCCGAAAAATCGAAGGCAAACTGCTTACAAAGTTGTTAAAAGCGATTGCAAAGTTTGTAGATTCGTTCGGAAACGGTACACAGGATATTATATTGACGGGTCGCATAGTTAAAACTTCGAAAACGTGAATAAATATTTCTTAAAATGCCGTTAAAGTAGCGTCGTGTTACTGGGAGCATGTACAGGTCATAGGTCAATTCAAGAAGTTACTTGTGCAAACGCTATCAATTTTAAAACACATTCAAACATAAAATAGCCGCCAATTCAGGCCAATTTCAAATTACTTAAGCAGTAGTGTGGGTAAGTAATCGAACAAAATCTAAAGTTAAGCTCAATCGGGCGTGGTTAGTAGTTGCATGGGAGACTTCTTGAGTGACCTAGCTGGAGAAATTGTTTTTGTTCATCACACACATGTCAAAGATATGAGGCAACGTTCTTGCATCTTTTTTTACTGTGATGTCATTTATTAATAGTAGAAAGACATGGAAATTTATTTATTTTTTCAAATTCATGAAAAGTTTTTTCAATTTTCCTATTATTTTCAAAGAACAACTTGTTGATGCTGACGGCACACAGTGCGTTTTTAGCTGTTAACGTGGCGTGAAAAGTTGCGCAAAGTGAATTCAAAGTTGTGTAAAGTGATTGCAAAGTTTGTAGATTTATTTGTATGTTTGACCTAAGTTGTTTGCACATAAAAAACGGCAGTTGTAAAATCAAAAAATGAATAAAAGCCAGATAAAAGCAGTCTATATTAGCAGAGTATCACATGAGCTGACTGACTTTAAAATTGTTAGAAAACAGCGTGAAAAGTTGGTAAAAACGTTCGAAACGTTGGCGGAGTTGCGTCTATATTTAACCTAAGTCATTGGAATGACAACCCCGCAGTTAAATTCAGAAAACATTGAGTAATTGTCTAGAAAATGCCCCATATATAAGCAGATTATCGCAACTGCGAGCCGAAAAATCGAAGGCAAACTGCTTACAAAGTTGTTAAAAGCGATTGCAAAGTTTGTAGATTCGTTCGGAAACGGTACACAGGATATTATATTGACGGGTCGCATAGTTAAAACTTCGAAAACGTGAATAAATATTTCTTAAAATGCCGTTAAAGTAGCGTCGTGTTACTGGGAGCATGTACAGGTCATAGGTCAATTCAAGAAGTTACTTGTGCAAACGCTATCAATTTTAAAACACATTCAAACATAAAATAGCCGCCAATTCAGGCCAATTTCAAATTACTTAAGCAGTAGTGTGGGTAAGTAATCGAACAAAATCTAAAGTTAAGCTCAATCGGGCGTGGTTAGTAGTTGCATGGGAGACTTCTTGAGTGACCTAGCTGGAGAAATTGTTTTTGTTCATCACACACATGTCAAAGATATGAGGCAACGTTCTTGCATCTTTTTTTACTGTGATGTCATTTATTAATAGTAGAAAGACATGGAAATTTATTTATTTTTTCAAATTCATGAAAAGTTTTTTCAATTTTCCTATTATTTTCAAAGAACAACTTGTTGATGCTGACGGCACACAGTGCGTTTTTAGCTGTTAACGTGGCGTGAAAAGTTGCGCAAAGTGAATTCAAAGTTGTGTAAAGTGATTGCAAAGTTTGTAGATTTATTTGTATGTTTGACCTAAGTTGTTTGCACATAAAAAAACGGCAGTTGTAAAATCAAAAAATGAATAAAAGCCAGATAAAAGCAGTCTATATTAGCAGAGTATCACATGAGCTGACTGACTTTAAAATTGTTAGAAAACAGCGTGAAAAGTTGGTAAAAACGTTCGAAACGTTGGCGGAGTTGCTTCTATATTTAACCTAAGTCATTGGAATGACAACCCCGCAGTTAAATTCAGAAAACATTGAGTAATTGTCTAGAAAATGCCCCATATATAAGCAGATTATCGCAACTGCGAGCCGAAAAATCGAAGGCAAACTGCTTACAAAGTTGTTAAAAGCGATTGCAAAGTTTGTAGATTCGTTCGGAAACGGTACACAGGATATTATATTGACGGGTCGCATAGTTAAAACTTCGAAAACGTGAATAAATATTTCTTAAAATGCCGTTAAAGTAGCGTCGTGTTACTGGGAGCATGTACAGGTCATAGGTCAATTCAAGAAGTTACTTGTGCAAACGCTATCAATTTTAAAACACATTCAAACATAAAATAGCCGCCAATTCAGGCCAATTTCAAATTACTTAAGCAGTAGTGTGGGTAAGTAATCGAACAAAATCTAAAGTTAAGCTCAATCGGGCGTGGTTAGTAGTTGCATGGGAGACTTCTTGAGTGACCTAGCTGGAGAAATTGTTTTTGTTCATCACACACATGTCAAAGATATGAGGCAACGTTCTTGCATCTTTTTTTACTGTGATGTCATTTATTAATAGTAGAAAGACATGGAAATTTATTTATTTTTTCAAATTCATGAAAAGTTTTTTCAATTTTCCTATTATTTTCAAAGAACAACTTGTTGATGCTGACGGCTCACAGTGCGTTTTTAGCTGTTAACGTGGCGTGAAAAGTTGCGCAAAGTGAATTCAAAGTTGTGTAAAGTGATTGCAAAGTTTGTAGATTTATTTGTATGTTTGACCTAAGTTGTTTGCACATAAAAAACGGCAGTTGTAAAATCAAAAAATGAATAAAAGCCAGATAAAAGCAGTCTATATTAGCAGAGTATCACATGAGCTGACTGACTTTAAAATTGTTAGAAAACAGCGTGAAAAGTTGGTAAAAACGTTCGAAACGTTGGCGGAGTTGCGTCTATATTTAACCTAAGTCATTGGAATGACAACCCCGCAGTTAAATTCAGAAAACATTGAGTAATTGTCTAGAAAATGCCCCATATATAAGCAGATTATCGCAACTGCGAGCCGAAAAATCGAAGGCAAACTGCTTACAAAGTTGTTAAAAGCGATTGCAAAGTTTGTAGATTCGTTCGGAAACGGTACACAGGATATTATATTGACGGGTCGCATAGTTAAAACTTCGAAAACGTGAATAAATATTTCTTAAAATGCCGTTAAAGTAGCGTCGTGTTACTGGGAGCATGTACAGGTCATAGGTCAATTCAAGAAGTTACTTGTGCAAACGCTATCAATTTTAAAACACATTCAAACATAAAATAGCCGCCAATTCAGGCCAATTTCAAATTACTTAAGCAGTAGTGTGGGTAAGTAATCGAACAAAATCTAAAGTTAAGCTCAATCGGGCGTGGTTAGTAGTTGCATGGGAGACTTCTTGAGTGACCTAGCTGGAGAAATTGTTTTTGTTCATCACACACATGTCAAAGATATGAGGCAACGTTCTTGCATCTTTTTTTACTGTGATGTCATTTATTAATAGTAGAAAGACATGGAAATTTATTTATTTTTTCAAATTCATGAAAAGTTTTTTCAATTTTCCTATTATTTTCAAAGAACAACTTGTTGATGCTGACGGCACACAGTGCGTTTTTAGCTGTTAACGTGGCGTGAAAAGTTGCGCAAAGTGAATTCAAAGTTGTGTAAAGTGATTGCAAAGTTTGTAGATTTATTTGTATGTTTGACCTAAGTTGTTTGCACATAAAAAACGGCAGTTGTAAAATCAAAAAATGAATAAAAGCCAGATAAAAGCAGTCTATATTAGCAGAGTATCATATGAGCTGACTGACTTTAAAATTGTTAGAAAACAGCGTGAAAAGTTGGTAAAAACGTTCGAAACGTTGGCGGAGTTGCGTCTATATTTAACCTAAGTCATTGGAATGACAACCCCGCAGTTAAATTCAGAAAACATTGAGTAAATGTCTAGAAAATGCCCCATATATAAGCAGATTATCGCAACTGCGAGCCGAAAAATCGAAGGCAAACTGCTTACAAAGTTGTTAAAAGCGATTGCAAAGTTTGTAGATTCGTTTGGAAACGGTACACAGGATATTATATTGACGGGTCGCATAGTTAAAACTTCGAAAACGTGAATAAATATTTCTTAAAATGCCGTTAAAGTAGCGTCGTGTTACTGGGAGCATGTACAGGTCATAGGTCAATTCAAGAAGTTACTTGTGCAAACGCTATCAATTTTAAAACACTTTCAAACATAAAATAGCCGCCAATTCAGGCCAATTTCAAATTACTTAAGCAGTAGTGTGGGTAAGTAATCGAACAAAATCTAAAGTTAAGCTCAATCGGGCGTGGTTAGTAGTTGCATGGGAGACTTCTTGAGTGACCTAGCTGGAGAAATTGTTTTTGTTCATCACACACATGTCAAAGATATGAGGCAACGTTCTTGCATCTTTTTTTACTGTGATGTCATTTATTAATAGTAGAAAGACATGGAAATGTATTTATTTTTTCAAATTCATGAAAAGTTTTTTCAATTTTCCTATTATTTTCAAAGAACAACTTGTTGATGCTGACGGCACACAGTGCGTTTTTAGCTGTTAACGTGGCGTGAAAAGTTGCGCAAAGTGAATTCAAAGTTGTGTAAAGTGATTGCAAAGTTTGTAGATTTATTTGTATGTTTGACCTAAGTTGTTTGCACATAAAAAAACGGCAGTTGTAAAATCAAAAAATGAATAAAAGCCAGATAAAAGCAGTCTATATTAGCAGAGTATCACATGAGCTGACTGACTTTAAAATTGTTAGAAAACAGCGTGAAAAGTTGGTAAAAACGTTCGAAACGTTGGCGGAGTTGCTTCTATATTTAACCTAAGTCATTGGAATGACAACCCCGCAGTTAAATTCAGAAAACATTGAGTAATTGTCTAGAAAATGCCCCATATATAAGCAGATTATCGCAACTGCGAGCCGAAAAATCGAAGGCAAACTGCTTACAAAGTTGTTAAAAGCGATTGCAAAGTTTGTAGATTCGTTCGGAAACGGTACACAGGATATTATATTGACGGGTCGCATAGTTAAAACTTCGAAAACGTGAATAAATATTTCTTAAAATGCCGTTAAAGTAGCGTCGTGTTACTGGGAGCATGTACAGGTCATAGGTCAATTCAAGAAGTTACTTGTGCAAACGCTATCAATTTTAAAACACATTCAAACATAAAATAGCCGCCAATTCAGGCCAATTTCAAATTACTTAAGCAGTAGTGTGGGTAAGTAATCGAACAAAATCTAAAGTTAAGCTCAATCGGGCGTGGTTAGTAGTTGCATGGGAGACTTCTTGAGTGACCTAGCTGGAGAAATTGTTTTTGTTCATCACACACATGTCAAAGATATGAGGCAACGTTCTTGCATCTTTTTTTACTGTGATGTCATTTATTAATAGTAGAAAGACATGGAAATTTATTTATTTTTTCAAATTCATGAAAAGTTTTTTCAATTTTCCTATTATTTTCAAAGAACAACTTGTTGATGCTGACGGCACACAGTGCGTTTTTAGCTGTTAACGTGGCGTGAAAAGTTGCGCAAAGTGAATTCAAAGTTGTGTAAAGTGATTGCAAAGTTTGTAGATTTATTTGTATATTTGACCTAAGTTGTTTGCACATAAAAAAACGGCAGTTGTAAAATCAAAAAATGAATAAAAGCCAGATAAAAGCAGTCTATATTAGCAGAGTATCACATGAGCTGACTGACTTTAAAATTGTTAGAAAACAGCGTGAAAAGTTGGTAAAAACGTTCGAAACGTTGGCGGAGTTGCTTCTATATTTAACCTAAGTCATTGGAATGACAACCCCGCAGTTAAATTCAGAAAACATTGAGTAATTGTCTAGAAAATGCCCCATATATAAGCAGATTATCGCAACTGCGAGCCGAAAAATCGAAGGCAAACTGCTTACAAAGTTGTTAAAAGCGATTGCAAAGTTTGTAGATTCGTTCGGAAACGGTACACAGGATATTATATTGACGGGTCGCATAGTTAAAACTTCGAAAACGTGAATAAATATTTCTTAAAATGCCGTTAAAGTAGCGTCGTGTTACTGGGAGCATGTACAGGTCATATGTCAATTCAAGAAGTTACTTGTGCAAACGCTATCAATTTTAAAACACATTCAAACATAAAATAGCCGCCAATTCAGGCCAATTTCAAATTACTTAAGCAGTAGTGTGGGTAAGTAATCGAACAAAATCTAAAGTTAAGCTCAATCGGGCGTGGTTAGTAGTTGCATGGGAGACTTCTTGAGTGACCTAGCTGGAGAAATTGTTTTTGTTCATCACACACATGTCAAAGATATGAGGCAACGTTCTTGCATCTTTTTTTACTGTGATGTCATTTATTAATAGTAGAAAGACATGGAAATTTATTTATTTTTTCAAATTCATGAAAAGTTTTTTCAATTTTCCTATTATTTTCAAAGAACAACTTGTTGATGCTGACGGCACACAGTGCGTTTTTAGCTGTTAACGTGGCGTGAAAAGTTGCGCAAAGTGAATTCAAAGTTGTGTAAAGTGATTGCAAAGTTTGTAGATTTATTTGTATGTTTGACCTAAGTTGTTTGCACATAAAAAACGGCAGTTGTAAAATCAAAAAATGAATAAAAGCCAGATAAAAGCAGTCTATATTAGCAGAGTATCACATGAGCTGACTGACTTTAAAATTGTTAGAAAACAGCGTGAAAAGTTGGTAAAAACGTTCGAAACGTTGGCGGAGTTGCTTCTATATTTCACCTAAGTCATTGGAATGACAACCCCGCAGTTAAATTCAGAAAACATTGAGTAATTGTCTAGAAAATGCCCCATATATAAGCAGATTATCGCAACTGCGAGCCGAAAAATCGAAGGCAAACTGCTTACAAAGTTGTTAAAAGCGATTGCAAAGTTTGTAGATTCGTTCGGAAACGGTACACAGGATATTATATTGACGGGTCGCATAGTTAAAACTTCGAAAACGTGAATAAATATTTCTTAAAATGCCGTTAAAGTAGCGTCGTGTTACTGGGAGCATGTACAGGTCATAGGTCAATTCAAGAAGTTACTTGTGCAAACGCTATCAATTTTAAAACACATTCAAACATAAAATAGCCGCCAATTCAGGCCAATTTCAAATTACTTAAGCAGTAGTGTGGGTAAGTAATCGAACAAAATCTAAAGTTAAGCTCAATCGGGCGTGGTTAGTAGTTGCATGGGAGACTTCTTGAGTGACCTAGCTGGAGAAATTGTTTTTGTTCATCACACACATGTCAAAGATATGAGGCAACGTTCTTGCATCTTTTTTTACTGTGATGTCATTTATTAATAGTAGAAAGACATGGAAATTTATTTATTTTTTCAAATTCATGAAAAGTTTTTTCAATTTTCCTATTATTTTCAAAGAACAACTTGTTGATGCTGACGGCACACAGTGCGTTTTTAGCTGTTAACGTGGCGTGAAAAGTTGCGCAAAGTGAATTCAAAGTTGTGTAAAGTGATTGCAAAGTTTGTAGATTTATTTGTATGTTTGACCTAAGTTGTTTGCACATAAAAAAACGGCAGTTGTAAAATCAAAAAATGAATAAAAGCCAGATAAAAGCAGTCTATATTAGCAGAGTATCACATGAGCTGACTGACTTTAAAATTGTTAGAAAACAGCGTGAAAAGTTGGTAAAAACGTTCGAAACGTTGGCGGAGTTGCTTCTATATTTAACCTAAGTCATTGGAATGACAACCCCGCAGTTAAATTCAGAAAACATTGAGTAATTGTCTAGAAAATGCCCCATATATAAGCAGATTATCGCAACTGCGAGCCGAAAAATCGAAGGCAAACTGCTTACAAAGTTGTTAAAAGCGATTGCAAAGTTTGTAGATTCGTTCGGAAACGGTACACAGGATATTATATTGACGGGTCGCATAGTTAAAACTTCGAAAACGTGAATAAATATTTCTTAAAATGCCGTTAAAGTAGCGTCGTGTTACTGGGAGCATGTACAGGTCATAGGTCAATTCAAGAAGTTACTTGTGCAAACGCTATCAATTTTAAAACACATTCAAACATAAAATAGCCGCAAATTCAGGCCAATTTCAAATTACTTAAGCAGTAGTGTGGGTAAGTAATCGAACAAAATCTAAAGTTAAGCTCAATCGGGCGTGGTTAGTAGTTGCATGGGAGACTTCTTGAGTGACCTAGCTGGAGAAATTGTTTTTGTTCATCACACACATGTCAAAGATATGAGGCAACGTTCTTGCATCTTTTTTTACTGTGATGTCATTTATTAATAGTAGAAAGACATGGAAATTTATTTATTTTTTCAAATTCATGAAAAGTTTTTTCAATTTTCCTATTATTTTCAAAGAACAACTTGTTGATGCTGACGGCACACAGTGCGTTTTTAGCTGTTAACGTGGCGTGAAAAGTTGCGCAAAGTGAATTCAAAGTTGTGTAAAGTGATTGCAAAGTTTGTAGATTTATTTGTATGTTTGACCTAAGTTGTTTGCACATAAAAAACGGCAGTTGTAAAATCAAAAAATGAATAAAAGCCAGATAAAAGCAGTCTATATTAGCAGAGTATCACATGAGCTGACTGACTTTAAAATTGTTAGAAAACAGCGTGAAAAGTTGGTAAAAACGTTCGAAACGTTGGCGGAGTTGCTTCTATATTTAACCTAAGTCATTGGAATGACAACCCCGCAGTTAAATTCAGAAAACATTGAGTAATTGTCTAGAAAATGCCCCATATATAAGCAGATTATCGCAACTGCGAGCCGAAAAATCGAAGGCAAACTGCTTACAAAGTTGTTAAAAGCGATTGCAAAGTTTGTAGATTCGTTCGGAAACGGTACACAGGATATTATATTGACGGGTCGCATAGTTAAAACTTCGAAAACGTGAATAAATATTTCTTAAAATGCCGTTAAAGTAGCGTCGTGTTACTGGGAGCATGTACAGGTCATAGGTCAATTCAAGAAGTTACTTGTGCAAACGCTATCAATTTTAAAACACTTTCAAACATAAAATTGCCGCCAATTCAGGCAAATTTAATATTACTTAAGCAGTAGTGTGGGTAAGTAATCGAACAAAATCTAAAGTTAAGCTCAATCGGGCGTGGTTAGTAGTTGCATGGGAGACTTCTTGAGTGACCTAGCTGGAGAAATTGTTTTTGTTCATCACACACATGTCAAAGATATGAGGCAACGTTCTTGCATCTTTTTTTACTGTGATGTCATTTATTAATAGTAGAAAGACATGGAAATTTATTTATTTTTTCAAATTCATGAAAAGTTTTTTCAATTTTCCTATTATTTTCAAAGAACAACTTGTTGATGCTGACGGCACACAGTGCGTTTTTAGCTGTTAACGTGGCGTGAAAAGTTGCGCAAAGTGAATTCAAAGTTGTGTAAAGTGATTGCAAAGTTTGTAGATTTATTTGTATGTTTGACCTAAGTTGTTTGCACATAAAAAACGGCAGTTGTAAAATCAAAAAATGAATAAAAGCCAGATAAAAGCAGTCTATATTAGCAGAGTATCACATGAGCTGACTGACTTTAAAATTGTTAGAAAACAGCGTGAAAAGTTGGTAAAAACGTTCGAAACGTTGGCGGAGTTGCTTCTATATTTAACCTAAGTCATTGGAATGACAACCCCGCAGTTAAATTCAGAAAACATTGAGTAATTGTCTAGAAAATGCCCCATATATAAGCAGATTATCGCAACTGCGAGCCGAAAAATCGAAGGCAAACTGCTTACAAAGTTGTTAAAAGCGATTGCAAAGTTTGTAGATTCGTTCGGAAACGGTACACAGGATATTATATTGACGGGTCGCATAGTTAAAACTTCGAAAACGTGAATAAATATTTCTTAAAATGCCGTTAAAGTAGCGTCGTGTTACTGGGAGCATGTACAGGTCATAGGTCAATTCAAGAAGTTACTTGTGCAAACGCTATCAATTTTAAAACACTTTCAAACATAAAATTGCCGCCAATTCAGGCCAATTTCAAATTACTTAAGCAGTAGTGTGGGTAAGTAATCGAACAAAATCTAAAGTTAAGCTCAATCGGGCGTGGTTAGTAGTTGCATGGGAGACTTCTTGAGTGACCTAGCTGGAGAAATTGTTTTTGTTCATCACACACATGTCAAAGATATGAGGCAACGTTCTTGCATCTTTTTTTACTGTGATGTCATTTATTAATAGTAGAAAGACATGGAAATTTATTTATTTTTTCAAATTCATGAAAAGTTTTTTCAATTTTCCTATTATTTTCAAAGAACAACTTGTTGATGCTGACGGCACACAGTGCGTTTTTAGCTGTTAACGTGGCGTGAAAAGTTGCGCAAAGTGAATTCAAAGTTGTGTAAAGTGATTGCAAAGTTTGTAGATTTATTTGTATGTTTGACCTAAGTTGTTTGCACATAAAAAAACGGCAGTTGTAAAATCAAAAAATGAATAAAAGCCAGATAAAAGCAGTCTATATTAGCAGAGTATCACATGAGCTGACTGACTTTAAAATTGTTAGAAAACAGCGTGAAAAGTTGGTAAAAACGTTCGAAACGTTGGCGGAGTTGCTTCTATATTTAACCTAAGTCATTGGAATGACAACCCCGCAGTTAAATTCAGAAAACATTGAGTAATTGTCTAGAAAATGCCCCATATATAAGCAGATTATCGCAACTGCGAGCCGAAAAATCGAAGGCAAACTGCTTACAAAGTTGTTAAAAGCGATTGCAAAGTTTGTAGATTCGTTCGGAAACGGTACACAGGATATTATATTGACGGGTCGCATAGTTAAAACTTCGAAAACGTGAATAAATATTTCTTAAAATGCCGTTAAAGTAGCGTCGTGTTACTGGGAGCATGTACAGGTCATAGGTCAATTCAAGAAGTTACTTGTGCAAACGCTATCAATTTTAAAACACATTCAAACATAAAATAGCCGCCAATTCAGGCCAATTTCAAATTACTTAAGCAGTAGTGTGGGTAAGTAATCGAACAAAATCTAAAGTTAAGCTCAATCGGGCGTGGTTAGTAGTTGCATGGGAGACTTCTTGAGTGACCTAGCTGGAGAAATTGTTTTTGTTCATCACACACATGTCAAAGATATGAGGCAACGTTCTTGCATCTTTTTTTACTGTGATGTCATTTATTAATAGTAGAAAGACATGGAAATTTATTTATTTTTTCAAATTCATGAAAAGTTTTTTCAATTTTCCTATTATTTTCAAAGAACAACTTGTTGATGCTGACGGCACACAGTGCGTTTTTAGCTGTTAACGTGGCGTGAAAAGTTGCGCAAAGTGAATTCAAAGTTGTGTAAAGTGATTGCAAAGTTTGTAGATTTATTTGTATGTTTGACCTAAGTTGTTTGCACATAAAAAAACGGCAGTTGTAAAATCAAAAAATGAATAAAAGCCAGATAAAAGCAGTCTATATTAGCAGAGTATCACATGAGCTGACTGACTTTAAAATTGTTAGAAAACAGCGTGAAAAGTTGGTAAAAACGTTCGAAACGTTGGCGGAGTTGCTTCTATATTTAACCTAAGTCATTGGAATGACAACCCCGCAGTTAAATTCAGAAAACATTGAGTAATTGTCTAGAAAATGCCCCATATATAAGCAGATTATCGCAACTGCGAGCCGAAAAATCGAAGGCAAACTGCTTACAAAGTTGTTAAAAGCGATTGCAAAGTTTGTAGATTCGTTCGGAAACGGTACACAGGATATTATATTGACGGGTCGCATAGTTAAAACTTCGAAAACGTGAATAAATATTTCTTAAAATGCCGTTAAAGTAGCGTCGTGTTACTGGGAGCATGTACAGGTCATAGGTCAATTCAAGAAGTTACTTGTGCAAACGCTATCAATTTTAAAACACTTTCAAACATAAAATTGCCGCCAATTCAGGCCAATTTCAAATTACTTAAGCAGTAGTGTGGGTAAGTAATCGAACAAAATCTAAAGTTAAGCTCAATCGGGCGTGGTTAGTAGTTGCATGGGAGACTTCTTGAGTGACCTAGCTGGAGAAATTGTTTTTGTTCATCACACACATGTCAAAGATATGAGGCAACGTTCTTGCATCTTTTTTTACTGTGATGTCATTTATTAATAGTAGAAAGACATGGAAATTTATTTATTTTTTCAAATTCATGAAAAGTTTTTTCAATTTTCCTATTATTTTCAAAGAACAACTTGTTGATGCTGACGGCACACAGTGCGTTTTTAGCTGTTAACGTGGCGTGAAAAGTTGCGCAAAGTGAATTCAAAGTTGTGTAAAGTGATTGCAAAGTTTGTAGATTTATTTGTATGTTTGACCTAAGTTGTTTGCACATAAAAAAACGGCAGTTGTAAAATCAAAAAATGAATAAAAGCCAGATAAAAGCAGTCTATATTAGCAGAGTATCACATGAGCTGACTGACTTTAAAATTGTTAGAAAACAGCGTGAAAAGTTGGTAAAAACGTTCGAAACGTTGGCGGAGTTGCTTCTATATTTAACCTAAGTCATTGGAATGACAACCCCGCAGTTAAATTCAGAAAACATTGAGTAATTGTCTAGAAAATGCCCCATATATAAGCAGATTATCGCAACTGCGAGCCGAAAAATCGAAGGCAAACTGCTTACAAAGTTGTTAAAAGCGATTGCAAAGTTTGTAGATTCGTTCGGAAACGGTACACAGGATATTATATTGACGGGTCGCATAGTTAAAACTTCGAAAACGTGAATAAATATTTCTTAAAATGCCGTTAAAGTAGCGTCGTGTTACTGGGAGCATGTACAGGTCATAGGTCAATTCAAGAAGTTACTTGTGCAAACGCTATCAATTTTAAAACACATTCAAACATAAAATAGCCGCCAATTCAGGCCAATTTCAAATTACTTAAGCAGTAGTGTGGGTAAGTAATCGAACAAAATCTAAAGTTAAGCTCAATCGGGCGTGGTTAGTAGTTGCATGGGAGACTTCTTGAGTGACCTAGCTGGAGAAATTGTTTTTGTTCATCACACACATGTCAAAGATATGAGGCAACGTTCTTGCATCTTTTTTTACTGTGATGTCATTTATTAATAGTAGAAAGACATGGAAATTTATTTATTTTTTCAAATTCATGAAAAGTTTTTTCAATTTTCCTATTATTTTCAAAGAACAACTTGTTGATGCTGACGGCACACAGTGCGTTTTTAGCTGTTAACGTGGCGTGAAAAGTTGCGCAAAGTGAATTCAAAGTTGTGTAAAGTGATTGCAAAGTTTGTAGATTTATTTGTATGTTTGACCTAAGTTGTTTGCACATAAAAAACGGCAGTTGTAAAATCAAAAAATGAATAAAAGCCAGATAAAAGCAGTCTATATTAGCAGAGTATCACATGAGCTGACTGACTTTAAAATTGTTAGAAAACAGCGTGAAAAGTTGGTAAAAACGTTCGAAACGTTGGCGGAGTTGCGTCTATATTTAACCTAAGTCATTGGAATGACAACCCCGCAGTTAAATTCAGAAAACATTGAGTAAATGTCTAGAAAATGCCCCATATATAAGCAGATTATCGCAACTGCGAGCCGAAAAATCGAAGGCAAACTGCTTACAAAGTTGTTAAAAGCGATTGCAAAGTTTGTAGATTCGTTCGGAAACGGTACACAGGATATTATATTGACGGGTCGCATAGTTAAAACTTCGAAAACGTGAATAAATATTTCTTAAAATGCCGTTAAAGTAGCGTCGTGTTACTGGGAGCATGTACAGGTCATAGGTCAATTCAAGAAGTTACTTGTGCAAACGCTATCAATTTTAAAACACATTCAAACATAAAATAGCCGCCAATTCAGGCCAATTTCAAATTACTTAAGCAGTAGTGTGGGTAAGTAATCGAACAAAATCTAAAGTTAAGCTCAATCGGGCGTGGTTAGTAGTTGCATGGGAGACTTCTTGAGTGACCTAGCTGGAGAAATTGTTTTTGTTCATCACACACATGTCAAAGATATGAGGCAACGTTCTTGCATCTTTTTTTACTGTGATGTCATTTATTAATAGTAGAAAGACATGGAAATTTATTTATTTTTTCAAATTCATGAAAAGTTTTTTCAATTTTCCTATTATTTTCAAAGAACAACTTGTTGATGCTGACGGCACACAGTGCGTTTTTAGCTGTTAACGTGGCGTGAAAAGTTGCGCAAAGTGAATTCAAAGTTGTGTAAAGTGATTGCAAAGTTTGTAGATTTATTTGTATGTTTGACCTAAGTTGTTTGCACATAAAAAACGGCAGTTGTAAAATCAAAAAATGAATAAAAGCCAGATAAAAGCAGTCTATATTAGCAGAGTATCACATGAGCTGACTGACTTTAAAATTGTTAGAAAACAGCGTGAAAAGTTGGTAAAAACGTTCGAAACGTTGGCGGAGTTGCGTCTATATTTAACCTAAGTCATTGGAATGACAACCCCGCAGTTAAATTCAGAAAACATTGAGTAATTGTCTAGAAAATGCCCCATATATAAGCAGATTATCGCAACTGCGAGCCGAAAAATCGAAGGCAAACTGCTTACAAAGTTGTTAAAAGCGATTGCAAAGTTTGTAGATTCGTTCGGAAACGGTACACAGGATATTATATTGACGGGTCGCATAGTTAAAACTTCGAAAACGTGAATAAATATTTCTTAAAATGCCGTTAAAGTAGCGTCGTGTTACTGGGAGCATGTACAGGTCATAGGTCAATTCAAGAAGTTACTTGTGCAAACGCTATCAATTTTAAAACACATTCAAACATAAAATAGCCGCCAATTCAGGCCAATTTCAAATTACTTAAGCAGTAGTGTGGGTAAGTAATCGAACAAAATCTAAAGTTAAGCTCAATCGGGCGTGGTTAGTAGTTGCATGGGAGACTTCTTGAGTGACCTAGCTGGAGAAATTGTTTTTGTTCATCACACACATGTCAAAGATATGAGGCAACGTTCTTGCATCTTTTTTTACTGTGATGTCATTTATTAATAGTAGAAAGACATGGAAATTTATTTATTTTTTCAAATTCATGAAAAGTTTTTTCAATTTTCCTATTATTTTCAAAGAACAACTTGTTGATGCTGACGGCACACAGTGCGTTTTTAGCTGTTAACGTGGCGTGAAAAGTTGCGCAAAGTGAATTCAAAGTTGTGTAAAGTGATTGCAAAGTTTGTAGATTTATTTGTATGTTTGACCTAAGTTGTTTGCACATAAAAAAACGGCAGTTGTAAAATCAAAAAATGAATAAAAGCCAGATAAAAGCAGTCTATATTAGCAGAGTATCACATGAGCTGACTGACTTTAAAATTGTTAGAAAACAGCGTGAAAAGTTGGTAAAAACGTTCGAAACGTTGGCGGAGTTGCTTCTATATTTAACCTAAGTCATTGGAATGACAACCCCGCAGTTAAATTCAGAAAACATTGAGTAATTGTCTAGAAAATGCCCCATATATAAGCAGATTATCGCAACTGCGAGCCGAAAAATCGAAGGCAAACTGCTTACAAAGTTGTTAAAAGCGATTGCAAAGTTTGTAGATTCGTTCGGAAACGGTACACAGGATATTATATTGACGGGTCGCATAGTTAAAACTTCGAAAACGTGAATAAATATTTCTTAAAATGCCGTTAAAGTAGCGTCGTGTTACTGGGAGCATGTACAGGTCATAGGTCAATTCAAGAAGTTACTTGTGCAAACGCTATCAATTTTAAAACACATTCAAACATAAAATAGCCGCCAATTCAGGCCAATTTCAAATTACTTAAGCAGTAGTGTGGGTAAGTAATCGAACAAAATCTAAAGTTAAGCTCAATCGGGCGTGGTTAGTAGTTGCATGGGAGACTTCTTGAGTGACCTAGCTGGAGAAATTGTTTTTGTTCATCACACACATGTCAAAGATATGAGGCAACGTTCTTGCATCTTTTTTTACTGTGATGTCATTTATTAATAGTAGAAAGACATGGAAATTTATTTATTTTTTCAAATTCATGAAAAGTTTTTTCAATTTTCCTATTATTTTCAAAGAACAACTTGTTGATGCTGACGGCACACAGTGCGTTTTTAGCTGTTAACGTGGCGTGAAAAGTTGCGCAAAGTGAATTCAAAGTTGTGTAAAGTGATTGCAAAGTTTGTAGATTTATTTGTATGTTTGACCTAAGTTGTTTGCACATAAAAAACGGCAGTTGTAAAATCAAAAAATGAATAAAAGCCAGATAAAAGCAGTCTATATTAGCAGAGTATCACATGAGCTGACTGACTTTAAAATTGTTAGAAAACAGCGTGAAAAGTTGGTAAAAACGTTCGAAACGTTGGCGGAGTTGCGTCTATATTTAACCTAAGTCATTGGAATGACAACCCCGCAGTTAAATTCAGAAAACATTGAGTAATTGTCTAGAAAATGCCCCATATATAAGCAGATTATCGCAACTGCGAGCCGAAAAATCGAAGGCAAACTGCTTACAAAGTTGTTAAAAGCGATTGCAAAGTTTGTAGATTCGTTCGGAAACGGTACACAGGATATTATATTGACGGGTCGCATAGTTAAAACTTCGAAAACGTGAATAAATATTTCTTAAAATGCCGTTAAAGTAGCGTCGTGTTACTGGGAGCATGTACAGGTCATAGGTCAATTCAAGAAGTTACTTGTGCAAACGCTATCAATTTTAAAACACATTCAAACATAAAATAGCCGCCAATTCAGGCCAATTTCAAATTACTTAAGCAGTAGTGTGGGTAAGTAATCGAACAAAATCTAAAGTTAAGCTCAATCGGGCGTGGTTAGTAGTTGCATGGGAGACTTCTTGAGTGACCTAGCTGGAGAAATTGTTTTTGTTCATCACACACATGTCAAAGATATGAGGCAACGTTCTTGCATCTTTTTTTACTGTGATGTCATTTATTAATAGTAGAAAGACATGGAAATTTATTTATTTTTTCAAATTCATGAAAAGTTTTTTCAATTTTCCTATTATTTTCAAAGAACAACTTGTTGATGCTGACGGCACACAGTGCGTTTTTAGCTGTTAACGTGGCGTGAAAAGTTGCGCAAAGTGAATTCAAAGTTGTGTAAAGTGATTGCAAAGTTTGTAGATTTATTTGTATGTTTGACCTAAGTTGTTTGCACATAAAAAACGGCAGTTGTAAAATCAAAAAATGAATAAAAGCCAGATAAAAGCAGTCTATATTAGCAGAGTATCATATGAGCTGACTGACTTTAAAATTGTTAGAAAACAGCGTGAAAAGTTGGTAAAAACGTTCGAAACGTTGGCGGAGTTGCGTCTATATTTAACCTAAGTCATTGGAATGACAACCCCGCAGTTAAATTCAGAAAACATTGAGTAAATGTCTAGAAAATGCCCCATATATAAGCAGATTATCGCAACTGCGAGCCGAAAAATCGAAGGCAAACTGCTTACAAAGTTGTTAAAAGCGATTGCAAAGTTTGTAGATTCGTTTGGAAACGGTACACAGGATATTATATTGACGGGTCGCATAGTTAAAACTTCGAAAACGTGAATAAATATTTCTTAAAATGCCGTTAAAGTAGCGTCGTGTTACTGGGAGCATGTACAGGTCATAGGTCAATTCAAGAAGTTACTTGTGCAAACGCTATCAATTTTAAAACACTTTCAAACATAAAATAGCCGCCAATTCAGGCCAATTTCAAATTACTTAAGCAGTAGTGTGGGTAAGTAATCGAACAAAATCTAAAGTTAAGCTCAATCGGGCGTGGTTAGTAGTTGCATGGGAGACTTCTTGAGTGACCTAGCTGGAGAAATTGTTTTTGTTCATCACACACATGTCAAAGATATGAGGCAACGTTCTTGCATCTTTTTTTACTGTGATGTCATTTATTAATAGTAGAAAGACATGGAAATGTATTTATTTTTTCAAATTCATGAAAAGTTTTTTCAATTTTCCTATTATTTTCAAAGAACAACTTGTTGATGCTGACGGCACACAGTGCGTTTTTAGCTGTTAACGTGGCGTGAAAAGTTGCGCAAAGTGAATTCAAAGTTGTGTAAAGTGATTGCAAAGTTTGTAGATTTATTTGTATGTTTGACCTAAGTTGTTTGCACATAAAAAAACGGCAGTTGTAAAATCAAAAAATGAATAAAAGCCAGATAAAAGCAGTCTATATTAGCAGAGTATCACATGAGCTGACTGACTTTAAAATTGTTAGAAAACAGCGTGAAAAGTTGGTAAAAACGTTCGAAACGTTGGCGGAGTTGCTTCTATATTTAACCTAAGTCATTGGAATGACAACCCCGCAGTTAAATTCAGAAAACATTGAGTAATTGTCTAGAAAATGCCCCATATATAAGCAGATTATCGCAACTGCGAGCCGAAAAATCGAAGGCAAACTGCTTACAAAGTTGTTAAAAGCGATTGCAAAGTTTGTAGATTCGTTCGGAAACGGTACACAGGATATTATATTGACGGGTCGCATAGTTAAAACTTCGAAAACGTGAATAAATATTTCTTAAAATGCCGTTAAAGTAGCGTCGTGTTACTGGGAGCATGTACAGGTCATAGGTCAATTCAAGAAGTTACTTGTGCAAACGCTATCAATTTTAAAACACATTCAAACATAAAATAGCCGCCAATTCAGGCCAATTTCAAATTACTTAAGCAGTAGTGTGGGTAAGTAATCGAACAAAATCTAAAGTTAAGCTCAATCGGGCGTGGTTAGTAGTTGCATGGGAGACTTCTTGAGTGACCTAGCTGGAGAAATTGTTTTTGTTCATCACACACATGTCAAAGATATGAGGCAACGTTCTTGCATCTTTTTTTACTGTGATGTCATTTATTAATAGTAGAAAGACATGGAAATGTATTTATTTTTTCAAATTCATGAAAAGTTTTTTCAATTTTCCTATTATTTTCAAAGAACAACTTGTTGATGCTGACGGCACACAGTGCGTTTTTAGCTGTTAACGTGGCGTGAAAAGTTGCGCAAAGTGAATTCAAAGTTGTGTAAAGTGATTGCAAAGTTTGTAGATTTATTTGTATGTTTGACCTAAGTTGTTTGCACATAAAAAAACGGCAGTTGTAAAATCAAAAAATGAATAAAAGCCAGATAAAAGCAGTCTATATTAGCAGAGTATCACATGAGCTGACTGACTTTAAAATTGTTAGAAAACAGCGTGAAAAGTTGGTAAAAACGTTCGAAACGTTGGCGGAGTTGCTTCTATATTTAACCTAAGTCATTGGAATGACAACCCCGCAGTTAAATTCAGAAAACATTGAGTAATTGTCTAGAAAATGCCCCATATATAAGCAGATTATCGCAACTGCGAGCCGAAAAATCGAAGGCAAACTGCTTACAAAGTTGTTAAAAGCGATTGCAAAGTTTGTAGATTCGTTCGGAAACGGTACACAGGATATTATATTGACGGGTCGCATAGTTAAAACTTCGAAAACGTGAATAAATATTTCTTAAAATGCCGTTAAAGTAGCGTCGTGTTACTGGGAGCATGTACAGGTCATAGGTCAATTCAAGAAGTTACTTGTGCAAACGCTATCAATTTTAAAACACATTCAAACATAAAATAGCCGCCAATTCAGGCCAATTTCAAATTACTTAAGCAGTAGTGTGGGTAAGTAATCGAACAAAATCTAAAGTTAAGCTCAATCGGGCGTGGTTAGTAGTTGCATGGGAGACTTCTTGAGTGACCTAGCTGGAGAAATTGTTTTTGTTCATCACACACATGTCAAAGATATGAGGCAACGTTCTTGCATCTTTTTTTACTGTGATGTCATTTATTAATAGTAGAAAGACATGGAAATTTATTTATTTTTTCAAATTCATGAAAAGTTTTTTCAATTTTCCTATTATTTTCAAAGAACAACTTGTTGATGCTGACGGCACACAGTGCGTTTTTAGCTGTTAACGTGGCGTGAAAAGTTGCGCAAAGTGAATTCAAAGTTGTGTAAAGTGATTGCAAAGTTTGTAGATTTATTTGTATATTTGACCTAAGTTGTTTGCACATAAAAAAACGGCAGTTGTAAAATCAAAAAATGAATAAAAGCCAGATAAAAGCAGTCTATATTAGCAGAGTATCACATGAGCTGACTGACTTTAAAATTGTTAGAAAACAGCGTGAAAAGTTGGTAAAAACGTTCGAAACGTTGGCGGAGTTGCTTCTATATTTAACCTAAGTCATTGGAATGACAACCCCGCAGTTAAATTCAGAAAACATTGAGTAATTGTCTAGAAAATGCCCCATATATAAGCAGATTATCGCAACTGCGAGCCGAAAAATCGAAGGCAAACTGCTTACAAAGTTGTTAAAAGCGATTGCAAAGTTTGTAGATTCGTTCGGAAACGGTACACAGGATATTATATTGACGGGTCGCATAGTTAAAACTTCGAAAACGTGAATAAATATTTCTTAAAATGCCGTTAAAGTAGCGTCGTGTTACTGGGAGCATGTACAGGTCATATGTCAATTCAAGAAGTTACTTGTGCAAACGCTATCAATTTTAAAACACATTCAAACATAAAATAGCCGCCAATTCAGGCCAATTTCAAATTACTTAAGCAGTAGTGTGGGTAAGTAATCGAACAAAATCTAAAGTTAAGCTCAATCGGGCGTGGTTAGTAGTTGCATGGGAGACTTCTTGAGTGACCTAGCTGGAGAAATTGTTTTTGTTCATCACACACATGTCAAAGATATGAGGCAACGTTCTTGCATCTTTTTTTACTGTGATGTCATTTATTAATAGTAGAAAGACATGGAAATTTATTTATTTTTTCAAATTCATGAAAAGTTTTTTCAATTTTCCTATTATTTTCAAAGAACAACTTGTTGATGCTGACGGCACACAGTGCGTTTTTAGCTGTTAACGTGGCGTGAAAAGTTGCGCAAAGTGAATTCAAAGTTGTGTAAAGTGATTGCAAAGTTTGTAGATTTATTTGTATGTTTGACCTAAGTTGTTTGCACATAAAAAACGGCAGTTGTAAAATCAAAAAATGAATAAAAGCCAGATAAAAGCAGTCTATATTAGCAGAGTATCACATGAGCTGACTGACTTTAAAATTGTTAGAAAACAGCGTGAAAAGTTGGTAAAAACGTTCGAAACGTTGGCGGAGTTGCTTCTATATTTCACCTAAGTCATTGGAATGACAACCCCGCAGTTAAATTCAGAAAACATTGAGTAATTGTCTAGAAAATGCCCCATATATAAGCAGATTATCGCAACTGCGAGCCGAAAAATCGAAGGCAAACTGCTTACAAAGTTGTTAAAAGCGATTGCAAAGTTTGTAGATTCGTTCGGAAACGGTACACAGGATATTATATTGACGGGTCGCATAGTTAAAACTTCGAAAACGTGAATAAATATTTCTTAAAATGCCGTTAAAGTAGCGTCGTGTTACTGGGAGCATGTACAGGTCATAGGTCAATTCAAGAAGTTACTTGTGCAAACGCTATCAATTTTAAAACACATTCAAACATAAAATAGCCGCCAATTCAGGCCAATTTCAAATTACTTAAGCAGTAGTGTGGGTAAGTAATCGAACAAAATCTAAAGTTAAGCTCAATCGGGCGTGGTTAGTAGTTGCATGGGAGACTTCTTGAGTGACCTAGCTGGAGAAATTGTTTTTGTTCATCACACACATGTCAAAGATATGAGGCAACGTTCTTGCATCTTTTTTTACTGTGATGTCATTTATTAATAGTAGAAAGACATGGAAATTTATTTATTTTTTCAAATTCATGAAAAGTTTTTTCAATTTTCCTATTATTTTCAAAGAACAACTTGTTGATGCTGACGGCACACAGTGCGTTTTTAGCTGTTAACGTGGCGTGAAAAGTTGCGCAAAGTGAATTCAAAGTTGTGTAAAGTGATTGCAAAGTTTGTAGATTTATTTGTATGTTTGACCTAAGTTGTTTGCACATAAAAAAACGGCAGTTGTAAAATCAAAAAATGAATAAAAGCCAGATAAAAGCAGTCTATATTAGCAGAGTATCACATGAGCTGACTGACTTTAAAATTGTTAGAAAACAGCGTGAAAAGTTGGTAAAAACGTTCGAAACGTTGGCGGAGTTGCTTCTATATTTAACCTAAGTCATTGGAATGACAACCCCGCAGTTAAATTCAGAAAACATTGAGTAATTGTCTAGAAAATGCCCCATATATAAGCAGATTATCGCAACTGCGAGCCGAAAAATCGAAGGCAAACTGCTTACAAAGTTGTTAAAAGCGATTGCAAAGTTTGTAGATTCGTTCGGAAACGGTACACAGGATATTATATTGACGGGTCGCATAGTTAAAACTTCGAAAACGTGAATAAATATTTCTTAAAATGCCGTTAAAGTAGCGTCGTGTTACTGGGAGCATGTACAGGTCATAGGTCAATTCAAGAAGTTACTTGTGCAAACGCTATCAATTTTAAAACACATTCAAACATAAAATAGCCGCAAATTCAGGCCAATTTCAAATTACTTAAGCAGTAGTGTGGGTAAGTAATCGAACAAAATCTAAAGTTAAGCTCAATCGGGCGTGGTTAGTAGTTGCATGGGAGACTTCTTGAGTGACCTAGCTGGAGAAATTGTTTTTGTTCATCACACACATGTCAAAGATATGAGGCAACGTTCTTGCATCTTTTTTTACTGTGATGTCATTTATTAATAGTAGAAAGACATGGAAATTTATTTATTTTTTCAAATTCATGAAAAGTTTTTTCAATTTTCCTATTATTTTCAAAGAACAACTTGTTGATGCTGACGGCACACAGTGCGTTTTTAGCTGTTAACGTGGCGTGAAAAGTTGCGCAAAGTGAATTCAAAGTTGTGTAAAGTGATTGCAAAGTTTGTAGATTTATTTGTATGTTTGACCTAAGTTGTTTGCACATAAAAAACGGCAGTTGTAAAATCAAAAAATGAATAAAAGCCAGATAAAAGCAGTCTATATTAGCAGAGTATCACATGAGCTGACTGACTTTAAAATTGTTAGAAAACAGCGTGAAAAGTTGGTAAAAACGTTCGAAACGTTGGCGGAGTTGCTTCTATATTTAACCTAAGTCATTGGAATGACAACCCCGCAGTTAAATTCAGAAAACATTGAGTAATTGTCTAGAAAATGCCCCATATATAAGCAGATTATCGCAACTGCGAGCCGAAAAATCGAAGGCAAACTGCTTACAAAGTTGTTAAAAGCGATTGCAAAGTTTGTAGATTCGTTCGGAAACGGTACACAGGATATTATATTGACGGGTCGCATAGTTAAAACTTCGAAAACGTGAATAAATATTTCTTAAAATGCCGTTAAAGTAGCGTCGTGTTACTGGGAGCATGTACAGGTCATAGGTCAATTCAAGAAGTTACTTGTGCAAACGCTATCAATTTTAAAACACTTTCAAACATAAAATTGCCGCCAATTCAGGCAAATTTAATATTACTTAAGCAGTAGTGTGGGTAAGTAATCGAACAAAATCTAAAGTTAAGCTCAATCGGGCGTGGTTAGTAGTTGCATGGGAGACTTCTTGAGTGACCTAGCTGGAGAAATTGTTTTTGTTCATCACACACATGTCAAAGATATGAGGCAACGTTCTTGCATCTTTTTTTACTGTGATGTCATTTATTAATAGTAGAAAGACATGGAAATTTATTTATTTTTTCAAATTCATGAAAAGTTTTTTCAATTTTCCTATTATTTTCAAAGAACAACTTGTTGATGCTGACGGCACACAGTGCGTTTTTAGCTGTTAACGTGGCGTGAAAAGTTGCGCAAAGTGAATTCAAAGTTGTGTAAAGTGATTGCAAAGTTTGTAGATTTATTTGTATGTTTGACCTAAGTTGTTTGCACATAAAAAACGGCAGTTGTAAAATCAAAAAATGAATAAAAGCCAGATAAAAGCAGTCTATATTAGCAGAGTATCACATGAGCTGACTGACTTTAAAATTGTTAGAAAACAGCGTGAAAAGTTGGTAAAAACGTTCGAAACGTTGGCGGAGTTGCTTCTATATTTAACCTAAGTCATTGGAATGACAACCCCGCAGTTAAATTCAGAAAACATTGAGTAATTGTCTAGAAAATGCCCCATATATAAGCAGATTATCGCAACTGCGAGCCGAAAAATCGAAGGCAAACTGCTTACAAAGTTGTTAAAAGCGATTGCAAAGTTTGTAGATTCGTTCGGAAACGGTACACAGGATATTATATTGACGGGTCGCATAGTTAAAACTTCGAAAACGTGAATAAATATTTCTTAAAATGCCGTTAAAGTAGCGTCGTGTTACTGGGAGCATGTACAGGTCATAGGTCAATTCAAGAAGTTACTTGTGCAAACGCTATCAATTTTAAAACACTTTCAAACATAAAATTGCCGCCAATTCAGGCCAATTTCAAATTACTTAAGCAGTAGTGTGGGTAAGTAATCGAACAAAATCTAAAGTTAAGCTCAATCGGGCGTGGTTAGTAGTTGCATGGGAGACTTCTTGAGTGACCTAGCTGGAGAAATTGTTTTTGTTCATCACACACATGTCAAAGATATGAGGCAACGTTCTTGCATCTTTTTTTACTGTGATGTCATTTATTAATAGTAGAAAGACATGGAAATTTATTTATTTTTTCAAATTCATGAAAAGTTTTTTCAATTTTCCTATTATTTTCAAAGAACAACTTGTTGATGCTGACGGCACACAGTGCGTTTTTAGCTGTTAACGTGGCGTGAAAAGTTGCGCAAAGTGAATTCAAAGTTGTGTAAAGTGATTGCAAAGTTTGTAGATTTATTTGTATGTTTGACCTAAGTTGTTTGCACATAAAAAAACGGCAGTTGTAAAATCAAAAAATGAATAAAAGCCAGATAAAAGCAGTCTATATTAGCAGAGTATCACATGAGCTGACTGACTTTAAAATTGTTAGAAAACAGCGTGAAAAGTTGGTAAAAACGTTCGAAACGTTGGCGGAGTTGCTTCTATATTTAACCTAAGTCATTGGAATGACAACCCCGCAGTTAAATTCAGAAAACATTGAGTAATTGTCTAGAAAATGCCCCATATATAAGCAGATTATCGCAACTGCGAGCCGAAAAATCGAAGGCAAACTGCTTACAAAGTTGTTAAAAGCGATTGCAAAGTTTGTAGATTCGTTCGGAAACGGTACACAGGATATTATATTGACGGGTCGCATAGTTAAAACTTCGAAAACGTGAATAAATATTTCTTAAAATGCCGTTAAAGTAGCGTCGTGTTACTGGGAGCATGTACAGGTCATAGGTCAATTCAAGAAGTTACTTGTGCAAACGCTATCAATTTTAAAACACATTCAAACATAAAATAGCCGCCAATTCAGGCCAATTTCAAATTACTTAAGCAGTAGTGTGGGTAAGTAATCGAACAAAATCTAAAGTTAAGCTCAATCGGGCGTGGTTAGTAGTTGCATGGGAGACTTCTTGAGTGACCTAGCTGGAGAAATTGTTTTTGTTCATCACACACATGTCAAAGATATGAGGCAACGTTCTTGCATCTTTTTTTACTGTGATGTCATTTATTAATAGTAGAAAGACATGGAAATTTATTTATTTTTTCAAATTCATGAAAAGTTTTTTCAATTTTCCTATTATTTTCAAAGAACAACTTGTTGATGCTGACGGCACACAGTGCGTTTTTAGCTGTTAACGTGGCGTGAAAAGTTGCGCAAAGTGAATTCAAAGTTGTGTAAAGTGATTGCAAAGTTTGTAGATTTATTTGTATGTTTGACCTAAGTTGTTTGCACATAAAAAAACGGCAGTTGTAAAATCAAAAAATGAATAAAAGCCAGATAAAAGCAGTCTATATTAGCAGAGTATCACATGAGCTGACTGACTTTAAAATTGTTAGAAAACAGCGTGAAAAGTTGGTAAAAACGTTCGAAACGTTGGCGGAGTTGCTTCTATATTTAACCTAAGTCATTGGAATGACAACCCCGCAGTTAAATTCAGAAAACATTGAGTAATTGTCTAGAAAATGCCCCATATATAAGCAGATTATCGCAACTGCGAGCCGAAAAATCGAAGGCAAACTGCTTACAAAGTTGTTAAAAGCGATTGCAAAGTTTGTAGATTCGTTCGGAAACGGTACACAGGATATTATATTGACGGGTCGCATAGTTAAAACTTCGAAAACGTGAATAAATATTTCTTAAAATGCCGTTAAAGTAGCGTCGTGTTACTGGGAGCATGTACAGGTCATAGGTCAATTCAAGAAGTTACTTGTGCAAACGCTATCAATTTTAAAACACATTCAAACATAAAATAGCCGCCAATTCAGGCCAATTTCAAATTACTTAAGCAGTAGTGTGGGTAAGTAATCGAACAAAATCTAAAGTTAAGCTCAATCGGGCGTGGTTAGTAGTTGCATGGGAGACTTCTTGAGTGACCTAGCTGGTGAAATTGTTTTTGTTCATCACACACATGTCAAAGATATGAGGCAACGTTCTTGCATCTTTTTTTACTGTGATGTCATTTATTAATAGTAGAAAGACATGGAAATTTATTTATTTTTTCAAATTCATGAAAAGTTTTTTCAATTTTCCTATTATTTTCAAAGAACAACTTGTTGATGCTGACGGCACACAGTGCGTTTTTAGCTGTTAACGTGGCGTGAAAAGTTGCGCAAAGTGAATTCAAAGTTGTGTAAAGTGATTGCAAAGTTTGTAGATTTATTTGTATGTTTGACCTAAGTTGTTTGCACATAAAAAAACGGCAGTTGTAAAATCAAAAAATGAATAAAAGCCAGATAAAAGCAGTCTATATTAGCAGAGTATCACATGAGCTGACTGACTTTAAAATTGTTAGAAAACAGCGTGAAAAGTTGGTAAAAACGTTCGAAACGTTGGCGGAGTTGCTTCTATATTTAACCTAAGTCATTGGAATGACAACCCCGCAGTTAAATTCAGAAAACATTGAGTAATTGTCTAGAAAATGCCCCATATATAAGCAGATTATCGCAACTGCGAGCCGAAAAATCGAAGGCAAACTGCTTACAAAGTTGTTAAAAGCGATTGCAAAGTTTGTAGATTCGTTCGGAAACGGTACACAGGATATTATATTGACGGGTCGCATAGTTAAAACTTCGAAAACGTGAATAAATATTTCTTAAAATGCCGTTAAAGTAGCGTCGTGTTACTGGGAGCATGTACAGGTCATAGGTCAATTCAAGAAGTTACTTGTGCAAACGCTATCAATTTTAAAACACTTTCAAACATAAAATAGCCGCCAATTCAGGCCAATTTCAAATTACTTAAGCAGTAGTGTGGGTAAGTAATCGAACAAAATCTAAAGTTAAGCTCAATCGGGCGTGGTTAGTAGTTGCATGGGAGACTTCTTGAGTGACCTAGCTGGAGAAATTGTTTTTGTTCATCACACACATGTCAAAGATATGAGGCAACGTTCTTGCATCTTTTTTTACTGTGATGTCATTTATTAATAGTAGAAAGACATGGAAATTTATTTATTTTTTCAAATTCATGAAAAGTTTTTTCAATTTTCCTATTATTTTCAAAGAACAACTTGTTGATGCTGACGGCACACAGTGCGTTTTTAGCTGTTAACGTGGCGTGAAAAGTTGCGCAAAGTGAATTCAAAGTTGTGTAAAGTGATTGCAAAGTTTGTAGATTTATTTGTATGTTTGACCTAAGTTGTTTGCACATAAAAAACGGCAGTTGTAAAATCAAAAAATGAATAAAAGCCAGATAAAAGCAGTCTATATTAGCAGAGTATCACATGAGCTGACTGACTTTAAAATTGTTAGAAAACAGCGTGAAAAGTTGGTAAAAACGTTCGAAACGTTGGCGGAGTTGCTTCTATATTTAACCTAAGTCATTGGAATGACAACCCCGCAGTTAAATTCAGAAAACATTGAGTAATTGTCTAGAAAATGCCCCATATATAAGCAGATTATCGCAACTGCGAGCCGAAAAATCGAAGGCAAACTGCTTACAAAGTTGTTAAAAGCGATTGCAAAGTTTGTAGATTCGTTCGGAAACGGTACACAGGATATTATATTGACGGGTCGCATAGTTAAAACTTCGAAAACGTGAATAAATATTTCTTAAAATGCCGTTAAAGTAGCGTCGTGTTACTGGGAGCATGTACAGGTCATAGGTCAATTCAAGAAGTTACTTGTGCAAACGCTATCAATTTTAAAACACATTCAAACATAAAATAGCCGCCAATTCAGGCCAATTTCAAATTACTTAAGCAGTAGTGTGGGTAAGTAATCGAACAAAATCTAAAGTTAAGCTCAATCGGGCGTGGTTAGTAGTTGCATGGGAGACTTCTTGAGTGACCTAGCTGGAGAAATTGTTTTTGTTCATCACACACATGTCAAAGATATGAGGCAACGTTCTTGCATCTTTTTTTACTGTGATGTCATTTATTAATAGTAGAAAGACATGGAAATTTATTTATTTTTTCAAATTCATGAAAAGTTTTTTCAATTTTCCTATTATTTTCAAAGAACAACTTGTTGATGCTGACGGCACACAGTGCGTTTTTAGCTGTTAACGTGGCGTGAAAAGTTGCGCAAAGTGAATTCAAAGTTGTGTAAAGTGATTGCAAAGTTTGTAGATTTATTTGTATGTTTGACCTAAGTTGTTTGCACATAAAAAAACGGCAGTTGTAAAATCAAAAAATGAATAAAAGCCAGATAAAAGCAGTCTATATTAGCAGAGTATCACATGAGCTGACTGACTTTAAAATTGTTAGAAAACAGCGTGAAAAGTTGGTAAAAACGTTCGAAACGTTGGCGGAGTTGCTTCTATATTTAACCTAAGTCATTGGAATGACAACCCCGCAGTTAAATTCAGAAAACATTGAGTAATTGTCTAGAAAATGCCCCATATATAAGCAGATTATCGCAACTGCCAGCCGAAAAATCGAAGGCAAACTGCTTACAAAGTTGTTAAAAGCGATTGCAAAGTTTGTAGATTCGTTCGGAAACGGTACACAGGATATTATATTGACGGGTCGCATAGTTAAAACTTCGAAAACGTGAATAAATATTTCTTAAAATGCCGTTAAAGTAGCGTCGTGTTACTGGGAGCATGTACAGGTCATAGGTCAATTCAAGAAGTTACTTGTGCAAACGCTATCAATTTTAAAACACATTCAAACATAAAATAGCCGCCAATTCAGGCCAATTTCAAATTACTTAAGCAGTAGTGTGGGTAAGTAATCGAACAAAATCTAAAGTTAAGCTCAATCGGGCGTGGTTAGTAGTTGCATGGGAGACTTCTTGAGTGACCTAGCTGGAGAAATTGTTTTTGTTCATCACACACATGTCAAAGATATGAGGCAACGTTCTTGCATCTTTTTTTACTGTGATGTCATTTATTAATAGTAGAAAGACATGGAAATTTATTTATTTTTTCAAATTCATGAAAAGTTTTTTCAATTTTCCTATTATTTTCAAAGAACAACTTGTTGATGCTGACGGCACACAGTGCGTTTTTAGCTGTTAACGTGGCGTGAAAAGTTGCGCAAAGTGAATTCAAAGTTGTGTAAAGTGATTGCAAAGTTTGTAGATTTATTTGTATGTTTGACCTAAGTTGTTTGCACATAAAAAACGGCAGTTGTAAAATCAAAAAATGAATAAAAGCCAGATAAAAGCAGTCTATATTAGCAGAGTATCACATGAGCTGACTGACTTTAAAATTGTTAGAAAACAGCGTGAAAAGTTGGTAAAAACGTTCGAAACGTTGGCGGAGTTGCTTCTATATTTAACCTAAGTCATTGGAATGACAACCCCGCAGTTAAATTCAGAAAACATTGAGTAATTGTCTAGAAAATGCCCCATATATAAGCAGATTATCGCAACTGCGAGCCGAAAAATCGAAGGCAAACTGCTTACAAAGTTGTTAAAAGCGATTGCAAAGTTTGTAGATTCGTTCGGAAACGGTACACAGGATATTATATTGACGGGTCGCATAGTTAAAACTTCGAAAACGTGAATAAATATTTCTTAAAATGCCGTTAAAGTAGCGTCGTGTTACTGGGAGCATGTACAGGTCATAGGTCAATTCAAGAAGTTACTTGTGCAAACGCTATCAATTTTAAAACACATTCAAACATAAAATAGCCGCCAATTCAGGCCAATTTCAAATTACTTAAGCAGTAGTGTGGGTAAGTAATCGAACAAAATCTAAAGTTAAGCTCAATCGGGCGTGGTTAGTAGTTGCATGGGAGACTTCTTGAGTGACCTAGCTGGAGAAATTGTTTTTGTTCATCACACACATGTCAAAGATATGAGGCAACGTTCTTGCATCTTTTTTTACTGTGATGTCATTTATTAATAGTAGAAAGACATGGAAATTTATTTATTTTTTCAAATTCATGAAAAGTTTTTTCAATTTTCCTATTATTTTCAAAGAACAACTTGTTGATGCTGACGGCACACAGTGCGTTTTTAGCTGTTAACGTGGCGTGAAAAGTTGCGCAAAGTGAATTCAAAGTTGTGTAAAGTGATTGCAAAGTTTGTAGATTTATTTGTATGTTTGACCTAAGTTGTTTGCACATAAAAAACGGCAGTTGTAAAATCAAAAAATGAATAAAAGCCAGATAAAAGCAGTCTATATTAGCAGAGTATCATATGAGCTGACTGACTTTAAAATTGTTAGAAAACAGCGTGAAAAGTTGGTAAAAACGTTCGAAACGTTGGCGGAGTTGCGTCTATATTTAACCTAAGTCATTGGAATGACAACCCCGCAGTTAAATTCAGAAAACATTGAGTAAATGTCTAGAAAATGCCCCATATATAAGCAGATTATCGCAACTGCGAGCCGAAAAATCGAAGGCAAACTGCTTACAAAGTTGTTAAAAGCGATTGCAAAGTTTGTAGATTCGTTTGGAAACGGTACACAGGATATTATATTGACGGGTCGCATAGTTAAAACTTCGAAAACGTGAATAAATATTTCTTAAAATGCCGTTAAAGTAGCGTCGTGTTACTGGGAGCATGTACAGGTCATAGGTCAATTCAAGAAGTTACTTGTGCAAACGCTATCAATTTTAAAACACTTTCAAACATAAAATAGCCGCCAATTCAGGCCAATTTCAAATTACTTAAGCAGTAGTGTGGGTAAGTAATCGAACAAAATCTAAAGTTAAGCTCAATCGGGCGTGGTTAGTAGTTACATGGGAGACTTCTTGAGTGACCTAGCTGGAGAAATTGTTTTTGTTCATCACACACATGTCAAAGATATGAGGCAACGTTCTTGCATCTTTTTTTACTGTGATGTCATTTATTAATAGTAGAAAGACATGGAAATTTATTTATTTTTTCAAATTCATGAAAAGTTTTTTCAATTTTCCTATTATTTTCAAAGAACAACTTGTTGATGCTGACGGCACACAGTGCGTTTTTAGCTGTTAACGTGGCGTGAAAAGTTGCGCAAAGTGAATTCAAAGTTGTGTAAAGTGATTGCAAAGTTTGTAGATTTATTTGTATGTTTGACCTAAGTTGTTTGCACATAAAAAAACGGCAGTTGTAAAATCAAAAAATGAATAAAAGCCAGATAAAAGCAGTCTATATTAGCAGAGTATCACATGAGCTGACTGACTTTAAAATTGTTAGAAAACAGCGTGAAAAGTTGGTAAAAACGTTCGAAACGTTGGCGGAGTTGCTTCTATATTTAACCTAAGTCATTGGAATGACAACCCCGCAGTTAAATTCAGAAAACATTGAGTAATTGTCTAGAAAATGCCCCATATATAAGCAGATTATCGCAACTGCGAGCCGAAAAATCGAAGGCAAACTGCTTACAAAGTTGTTAAAAGCGATTGCAAAGTTTGTAGATTCGTTCGGAAACGGTACACAGGATATTATATTGACGGGTCGCATAGTTAAAACTTCGAAAACGTGAATAAATATTTCTTAAAATGCCGTTAAAGTAGCGTCGTGTTACTGGGAGCATGTACAGGTCATAGGTCAATTCAAGAAGTTACTTGTGCAAACGCTATCAATTTTAAAACACATTCAAACATAAAATAGCCGCCAATTCAGGCCAATTTCAAATTACTTAAGCAGTAGTGTGGGTAAGTAATCGAACAAAATCTAAAGTTAAGCTCAATCGGGCGTGGTTAGTAGTTGCATGGGAGACTTCTTGAGTGACCTAGCTGGAGAAATTGTTTTTGTTCATCACACACATGTCAAAGATATGAGGCAACGTTCTTGCATCTTTTTTTACTGTGATGTCATTTATTAATAGTAGAAAGACATGGAAATTTATTTATTTTTTTTTATTCATGAAAAGTTTTTTCAATTTTCCTATTATTTTCAAAGAACAACTTGTTGATGCTGACGGCACACAGTGCGTTTTTAGCTGTTAACGTGGCGTGAAAAGTTGCGCAAAGTGAATTCAAAGTTGTGTAAAGTGATTGCAAAGTTTGTAGATTTATTTGTATGTTTGACCTAAGTTGTTTGCACATAAAAAACGGCAGTTGTAAAATCAAAAAATGAATAAAAGCCAGATAAAAGCAGTCTATATTAGCAGAGTATCACATGAGCTGACTGACTTTAAAATTGTTAGAAAACAGCGTGAAAAGTTGGTAAAAACGTTCGAAACGTTGGCGGAGTTGCTTCTATATTTAACCTAAGTCATTGGAATGACAACCCCGCAGTTAAATTCAGAAAACATTGAGTAATTGTCTAGAAAATGCCCCATATATAAGCAGATTATCGCAACTGCGAGCCGAAAAATCGAAGGCAAACTGCTTACAAAGTTGTTAAAAGCGATTGCAAAGTTTGTAGATTCGTTCGGAAACGGTACACAAGATATTATATTGACGGGTCGCATAGTTAAAACTTCGAAAACGTGAATAAATATTTCTTAAAATGCCGTTAAAGTAGCGTCGTGTTACTGGGAGCATGTACAGGTCATAGGTCAATTCAAGAAGTTACTTGTGCAAACGCTATCAATTTTAAAACACTTTCAAACATAAAATAGCCGCCAATTCAGGCCAATTTCAAATTACTTAAGCAGTAGTGTGGGTAAGTAATCGAACAAAATCTAAAGTTAAGCTCAATCGGGCGTGGTTAGTAGTTGCATGGGAGACTTCTTGAGTGACCTAGCTGGAGAAATTGTTTTTGTTCATCACACACATGTCAAAGATATGAGGCAACGTTCTTGCATCTTTTTTTACTGTGATGTCATTTATTAATAGTAGAAAGACATGGAAATTTATTTATTTTTTCAAATTCATGAAAAGTTTTTTCAATTTTCCTATTATTTTCAAAGAACAACTTGTTGATGCTGACGGCACACAGTGCGTTTTTAGCTGTTAACGTGGCGTGAAAAGTTGCGCAAAGTGAATTCAAAGTTGTGTAAAGTGATTGCAAAGTTTGTAGATTTATTTGTATATTTGACCTAAGTTGTTTGCACATAAAAAAACGGCAGTTGTAAAATCAAAAAATGAATAAAAGCCAGATAAAAGCAGTCTATATTAGCAGAGTATCACATGAGCTGACTGACTTTAAAATTGTTAGAAAACAGCGTGAAAAGTTGGTAAAAACGTTCGAAACGTTGGCGGAGTTGCTTCTATATTTAACCTAAGTCATTGGAATGACAACCCCGCAGTTAAATTCAGAAAACATTGAGTAATTGTCTAGAAAATGCCCCATATATAAGCAGATTATCGCAACTGCGAGCCGAAAAATCGAAGGCAAACTGCTTACAAAGTTGTTAAAAGCGATTGCAAAGTTTGTAGATTCGTTCGGAAACGGTACACAAGATATTATATTGACGGGTCGCATAGTTAAAACTTCGAAAACGTGAATAAATATTTCTTAAAATGCCGTTAAAGTAGCGTCGTGTTACTGGGAGCATGTACAGGTCATAGGTCAATTCAAGAAGTTACTTGTGCAAACGCTATCAATTTTAAAACACTTTCAAACATAAAATAGCCGCCAATTCAGGCTAATTTCAAATTACTTAAGCAGTAGTGTGGGTAAGTAATCGAACAAAATCTAAAGTTAAGCTCAATCGGGCGTGGTTAGTAGTTGCATGGGAGACTTCTTGAGTGACCTATCTGGAGAAATTGTTTTTGTTCATCACACACATGTCAAAGATATGAGGCAACGTTCTTGCATCTTTTTTTACTGTGATGTCATTTATTAATAGTAGAAAGACATGGAAATTTATTTATTTTTTCAAATTCATGAAAAGTTTTTTCAATTTTCCTATTATTTTCAAAGAACAACTTGTTGATGCTGACGGCACACAGTGCGTTTTTAGCTGTTAACGTGGCGTGAAAAGTTGCGCAAAGTGAATTCAAAGTTGTGTAAAGTGATTGCAAAGTTTGTAGATTTATTTGTATATTTGACCTAAGTTGTTTGCACATAAAAAAACGGCAGTTGTAAAATCAAAAAATGAATAAAAGCCAGATAAAAGCAGTCTATATTAGCAGAGTATCACATGAGCTGACTGACTTTAAAATTGTTAGAAAACAGCGTGAAAAGTTGGTAAAAACGTTCGAAACGTTGGCGGAGTTGCTTCTATATTTAACCTAAGTCATTGGAATGACAACCCCGCAGTTAAATTCAGAAAACATTGAGTAATTGTCTAGAAAATGCCCCATATATAAGCAGATTATCGCAACTGCGAGCCGAAAAATCGAAGGCAAACTGCTTACAAAGTTGTTAAAAGCGATTGCAAAGTTTGTAGATTCGTTCGGAAACGGTACACAGGATATTATATTGACGGGTCGCATAGTTAAAACTTCGAAAACGTGAATAAATATTTCTTAAAATGCCGTTAAAGTAGCGTCGTGTTACTGGGAGCATGTACAGGTCATAGGTCAATTCAAGAAGTTACTTGTGCAAACGCTATCAATTTTAAAACACATTCAAACATAAAATAGCCGCCAATTCAGGCCAATTTCAAATTACTTAAGCAGTAGTGTGGGTAAGTAATCGAACAAAATCTAAAGTTAAGCTCAATCGGGCGTGATTAGTAGTTGCATGGGAGACTTCTTGAGTGACCTAGCTGGAGAAATTGTTTTTGTTCATCACACACATGTCAAAGATATGAGGCAACGTTCTTGCATCTTTTTTTACTGTGATGTCATTTATTAATAGTAGAAAGACATGGAAATTTATTTATTTTTTCAAATTCATGAAAAGTTTTTTCAATTTTCCTATTATTTTCAAAGAACAACTTGTTGATGCTGACGGCACACAGTGCGTTTTTAGCTGTTAACGTGGCGTGAAAAGTTGCGCAAAGTGAATTCAAAGTTGTGTAAAGTGATTGCAAAGTTTGTAGATTTATTTGTATATTTGACCTAAGTTGTTTGCACATAAAAAAACGGCAGTTGTAAAATCAAAAAATGAATAAAAGCCAGATAAAAGCAGTCTATATTAGCAGAGTATCACATGAGCTGACTGACTTTAAAATTGTTAGAAAACAGCGTGAAAAGTTGGTAAAAACGTTCGAAACGTTGGCGGAGTTGCTTCTATATTTAACCTAAGTCATTGGAATGACAACCCCGCAGTTAAATTCAGAAAACATTGAGTAATTGTCTAGAAAATGCCCCATATATAAGCAGATTATCGCAACTGCGAGCCGAAAAATCGAAGGCAAACTGCTTACAAAGTTGTTAAAAGCGATTGCAAAGTTTGTAGATTCGTTCGGAAACGGTACACAGGATATTATATTGACGGGTCGCATAGTTAAAACTTCGAAAACGTGAATAAATATTTCTTAAAATGCCGTTAAAGTAGCGTCGTGTTACTGGGAGCATGTACAGGTCATAGGTCAATTCAAGAAGTTACTTGTGCAAACGCTATCAATTTTAAAACACATTCAAACATAAAATAGCCGCCAATTCAGGCCAATTTCAAATTACTTAAGCAGTAGTGTGGGTAAGTAATCGAACAAAATCTAAAGTTAAGCTCAATCGGGCGTGGTTAGTAGTTGCATGGGAGACTTCTTGAGTGACCTAGCTGGAGAAATTGTTTTTGTTCATCACACACATGTCAAAGATATGAGGCAACGTTCTTGCATCTTTTTTTACTGTGATGTCATTTATTAATAGTAGAAAGACATGGAAATTTATTTATTTTTTCAAATTCATGAAAAGTTTTTTCAATTTTCCTATTATTTTCAAAGAACAACTTGTTGATGCTGACGGCACACAGTGCGTTTTTAGCTGTTAACGTGGCGTGAAAAGTTGCGCAAAGTGAATTCAAAGTTGTGTAAAGTGATTGCAAAGTTTGTAGATTTATTTGTATGTTTGACCTAAGTTGTTTGCACATAAAAAAACGGCAGTTGTAAAATCAAAAAATGAATAAAAGCCAGATAAAAGCAGTCTATATTAGCAGAGTATCACATGAGCTGACTGACTTTAAAATTGTTAGAAAACAGCGTGAAAAGTTGGTAAAAACGTTCGAAACGTTGGCGGAGTTGCTTCTATATTTAACCTAAGTCATTGGAATGACAACCCCGCAGTTAAATTCAGAAAACATTGAGTAATTGTCTAGAAAATGCCCCATATATAAGCAGATTATCGCAACTGCGAGCCGAAAAATCGAAGGCAAACTGCTTACAAAGTTGTTAAAAGCGATTGCAAAGTTTGTAGATTCGTTCGGAAACGGTACACAAGATATTATATTGACGGGTCGCATAGTTAAAACTTCGAAAACGTGAATAAATATTTCTTAAAATGCCGTTAAAGTAGCGTCGTGTTACTGGGAGCATGTACAGGTCATAGGTCAATTCAAGAAGTTACTTGTGCAAACGCTATCAATTTTAAAACACTTTCAAACATAAAATAGCCGCCAATTCAGGCTAATTTCAAATTACTTAAGCAGTAGTGTGGGTAAGTAATCGAACAAAATCTAAAGTTAAGCTCAATCGGGCGTGGTTAGTAGTTGCATGGGAGACTTCTTGAGTGACCTAGCTGGAGAAATTGTTTTTGTTCATCACACACATGTCAAAGATATGAGGCAACGTTCTTGCATCTTTTTTTACTGTGATGTCATTTATTAATAGTAGAAAGACATGGAAATTTATTTATTTTTTCAAATTCATGAAAAGTTTTTTCAATTTTCCTATTATTTTCAAAGAACAACTTGTTGATGCTGACGGCACACAGTGCGTTTTTAGCTGTTAACGTGGCGTGAAAAGTTGCGCAAAGTGAATTCAAAGTTGTGTAAAGTGATTGCAAAGTTTGTAGATTTATTTGTATATTTGACCTAAGTTGTTTGCACATAAAAAAACGGCAGTTGTAAAATCAAAAAATGAATAAAAGCCAGATAAAAGCAGTCTATATTAGCAGAGTATCACATGAGCTGACTGACTTTAAAATTGTTAGAAAACAGCGTGAAAAGTTGGTAAAAACGTTCGAAACGTTGGCGGAGTTGCTTCTATATTTAACCTAAGTCATTGGAATGACAACCCCGCAGTTAAATTCAGAAAACATTGAGTAATTGTCTAGAAAATGCCCCATATATAAGCAGATTATCGCAACTGCGAGCCGAAAAATCGAAGGCAAACTGCTTACAAAGTTGTTAAAAGCGATTGCAAAGTTTGTAGATTCGTTCGGAAACGGTACACAGGATATTATATTGACGGGTCGCATAGTTAAAACTTCGAAAACGTGAATAAATATTTCTTAAAATGCCGTTAAAGTAGCGTCGTGTTACTGGGAGCATGTACAGGTCATAGGTCAATTCAAGAAGTTACTTGTGCAAACGCTATCAATTTTAAAACACATTCAAACATAAAATAGCCGCCAATTCAGGCCAATTTCAAATTACTTAAGCAGTAGTGTGGGTAAGTAATCGAACAAAATCTAAAGTTAAGCTCAATCGGGCGTGGTTAGTAGTTGCATGGGAGACTTCTTGAGTGACCTAGCTGGAGAAATTGTTTTTGTTCATCACACACATGTCAAAGATATGAGGCAACGTTCTTGCATCTTTTTTTACTGTGATGTCATTTATTAATAGTAGAAAGACATGGAAATTTATTTATTTTTTTCAAATTCATGAAAAGTTTTTTCAATTTTCCTATTATTTTCAAAGAACAACTTGTTGATGCTGACGGCACACAGTGCGTTTTTAGCTGTTAACGTGGCGTGAAAAGTTGCGCAAAGTGAATTCAAAGTTGTGTAAAGTGATTGCAAAGTTTGTAGATTTATTTGTATATTTGACCTAAGTTGTTTGCACATAAAAAAACGGCAGTTGTAAAATCAAAAAATGAATAAAAGCCAGATAAAAGCAGTCTATATTAGCAGAGTATCACATGAGCTGACTGACTTTAAAATTGTTAGAAAACAGCGTGAAAAGTTGGTAAAAACGTTCGAAACGTTGGCGGAGTTGCTTCTATATTTAACCTAAGTCATTGGAATGACAACCCCGCAGTTAAATTCAGAAAACATTGAGTAATTGTCTAGAAAATGCCCCATATATAAGCAGATTATCGCAACTGCGAGCCGAAAAATCGAAGGCAAACTGCTTACAAAGTTGTTAAAAGCGATTGCAAAGTTTGTAGATTCGTTCGGAAACGGTACACAGGATATTATATTGACGGGTCGCATAGTTAAAACTTCGAAAACGTGAATAAATATTTCTTAAAATGCCGTTAAAGTAGCGTCGTGTTACTGGGAGCATGTACAGGTCATAGGTCAATTCAAGAAGTTACTTGTGCAAACGCTATCAATTTTAAAACACATTCAAACATAAAATAGCCGCCAATTCAGGCCAATTTCAAATTACTTAAGCAGTAGTGTGGGTAAGTAATCGAACAAAATCTAAAGTTAAGCTCAATCGGGCGTGGTTAGTAGTTGCATGGGAGACTTCTTGAGTGACCTAGCTGGAGAAATTGTTTTTGTTCATCACACACATGTCAAAGATATGAGGCAACGTTCTTGCATCTTTTTTTACTGTGATGTCATTTATTAATAGTAGAAAGACATGGAAATTTATTTATTTTTTCAAATTCATGAAAAGTTTTTTCAATTTTCCTATTATTTTCAAAGAACAACTTGTTGATGCTGACGGCACACAGTGCGTTTTTAGCTGTTAACGTGGCGTGAAAAGTTGCGCAAAGTGAATTCAAAGTTGTGTAAAGTGATTGCAAAGTTTGTAGATTTATTTGTATGTTTGACCTAAGTTGTTTGCACATAAAAAACGGCAGTTGTAAAATCAAAAAATGAATAAAAGCCAGATAAAAGCAGTCTATATTAGCAGAGTATCACATGAGCTGACTGACTTTAAAATTGTTAGAAAACAGCGTGAAAAGTTGGTAAAAACGTTCGAAACGTTGGCGGAGTTGCTTCTATATTTAACCTAAGTCATTGGAATGACAACCCCGCAGTTAAATTCAGAAAACATTGAGTAATTGTCTAGAAAATGCCCCATATATAAGCAGATTATCGCAACTGCGAGCCGAAAAATCGAAGGCAAACTGCTTACAAAGTTGGTAAAAGCGATTGCAAAGTTTGTAGATTCGTTCGGAAACGGTACACAGGATATTATATTGACGGGTCGCATAGTTAAAACTTCGAAAACGTGAATAAATATTTCTTAAAATGCCGTTAAAGTAGCGTCGTGTTACTGGGAGCATGTACAGGTCATAGGTCAATTCAAGAAGTTACTTGTGCAAACGCTATCAATTTTAAAACACTTTCAAACATAAAATAGCCGCCAATTCAGGCCAATTTCAAATTACTTAAGCAGTAGTGTGGGTAAGTAATCGAACAAAATCTAAAGTTAAGCTCAATCGGGCGTGGTTAGTAGTTGCATGGGAGACTTCTTGAGTGACCTAGCTGGAGAAATTGTTTTTGTTCATCACACACATGTCAAAGATATGAGGCAACGTTCTTGCATCTTTTTTTACTGTGATGTCATTTATTAATAGTAGAAAGACATGGAAATTTATTTATTTTTTCAAATTCATGAAAAGTTTTTTCAATTTTCCTATTATTTTCAAAGAACAACTTGTTGATGCTGACGGCACACAGTGCGTTTTTAGCTGTTAACGTGGCGTGAAAAGTTGCGCAAAGTGAATTCAAAGTTGTGTAAAGTGATTGCAAAGTTTGTAGATTTATTTGTATGTTTGACCTAAGTTGTTTGCACATAAAAAACGGCAGTTGTAAAATCAAAAAATGAATAAAAGCCAGATAAAAGCAGTCTATATTAGCAGAGTATCACATGAGCTGACTGACTTTAAAATTGTTAGAAAACAGCGTGAAAAGTTGGTAAAAACGTTCGAAACGTTGGCGGAGTTGCTTCTATATTTAACCTAAGTCATTGGAATGACAACCCCGCAGTTAAATTCAGAAAACATTGAGTAATTGTCTAGAAAATGCCCCATATATAAGCAGATTATCGCAACTGCGAGCCGAAAAATCGAAGGCAAACTGCTTACAAAGTTGTTAAAAGCGATTGCAAAGTTTGTAGATTCGTTCGGAAACGGTACACAGGATATTATATTGACGGGTCGCATAGTTAAAACTTCGAAAACGTGAATAAATATTTCTTAAAATGCCGTTAAAGTAGCGTCGTGTTACTGGGAGCATGTACAGGTCATAGGTCAATTCAAGAAGTTACTTGTGCAAACGCTATCAATTTTAAAACACTTTCAAACATAAAATAGCCGCCAATTCAGGCCAATTTCAAATTACTTAAGCAGTAGTGTGGGTAAGTAATCGAACAAAATCTAAAGTTAAGCTCAATCGGGCGTGGTTAGTAGTTGCATGGGAGACTTCTTGAGTGACCTAGCTGGAGAAATTGTTTTTGTTCATCACACACATGTCAAAGATATGAGGCAACGTTCTTGCATCTTTTTTTGACTGTGATGTCATTTATTAATAGTAGAAAGACATGGAAATTTATTTATTTTTTCAAATTCATGAAAAGTTTTTTCAATTTTCCTATTATTTTCAAAGAACAACTTGTTGATGCTGACGGCACACAGTGCGTTTTTAGCTGTTAACGTGGCGTGAAAAGTTGCGCAAAGTGAATTCAAAGTTGTGTAAAGTGATTGCAAAGTTTGTAGATTTATTTGTATGTTTGACCTAAGTTGTTTGCACATAAAAAAACGGCAGTTGTAAAATCAAAAAATGAATAAAAGCCAGATAAAAGCAGTCTATATTAGCAGAGTATCACATGAGCTGACTGACTTTAAAATTGTTAGAAAACAGCGTGAAAAGTTGGTAAAAACGTTCGAAACGTTGGCGGAGTTGCTTCTATATTTAACCTAAGTCATTGGAATGACAACCCCGCAGTTAAATTCAGAAAACATTGAGTAATTGTCTAGAAAATGCCCCATATATAAGCAGATTATCGCAACTGCGAGCCGAAAAATCGAAGGCAAACTGCTTACAAAGTTGTTAAAAGCGATTGCAAAGTTTGTAGATTCGTTCGGAAACGGTACACAGGATATTATATTGACGGGTCGCATAGTTAAAACTTCGAAAACGTGAATAAATATTTCTTAAAATGCCGTTAAAGTAGCGTCGTGTTACTGGGAGCATGTACAGGTCATAGGTCAATTCAAGAAGTTACTTGTGCAAACGCTATCAATTTTAAAACACATTCAAACATAAAATAGCCGCCAATTCAGGCCAATTTCAAATTACTTAAGCAGTAGTGTGGGTAAGTAATCGAACAAAATCTAAAGTTAAGCTCAATCGGGCGTGGTTAGTAGTTGCATGGGAGACTTCTTGAGTGACCTAGCTGGAGAAATTGTTTTTGTTCATCACACACATGTCAAAGATATGAGGCAACGTTCTTGCATCTTTTTTTACTGTGATGTCATTTATTAATAGTAGAAAGACATGGAAATTTATTTATTTTTTCAAATTCATGAAAAGTTTTTTCAATTTTCCTATTATTTTCAAAGAACAACTTGTTGATGCTGACGGCACACAGTGCGTTTTTAGCTGTTAACGTGGCGTGAAAAGTTGCGCAAAGTGAATTCAAAGTTGTGTAAAGTGATTGCAAAGTTTGTAGATTTATTTGTATGTTTGACCTAAGTTGTTTGCACATAAAAAACGGCAGTTGTAAAATCAAAAAATGAATAAAAGCCAGATAAAAGCAGTCTATATTAGCAGAGTATCACATGAGCTGACTGACTTTAAAATTGTTAGAAAACAGCGTGAAAAGTTGGTAAAAACGTTCGAAACGTTGGCGGAGTTGCTTCTATATTTAACCTAAGTCATTGGAATGACAACCCCGCAGTTAAATTCAGAAAACATTGAGTAATTGTCTAGAAAATGCCCCATATATAAGCAGATTATCGCAACTGCGAGCCGAAAAATCGAAGGCAAACTGCTTACAAAGTTGTTAAAAGCGATTGCAAAGTTTGTAGATTCGTTCGGAAACGGTACACAGGATATTATATTGACGGGTCGCATAGTTAAAACTTCGAAAACGTGAATAAATATTTCTTAAAATGCCGTTAAAGTAGCGTCGTGTTACTGGGAGCATGTACAGGTCATAGGTCAATTCAAGAAGTTACTTGTGCAAACGCTATCAATTTTAAAACACTTTCAAACATAAAATAGCCGCCAATTCAGGCCAATTTCAAATTACTTAAGCAGTAGTGTGGGTAAGTAATCGAACAAAATCTAAAGTTAAGCTCAATCGGGCGTGGTTAGTAGTTGCATGGGAGACTTCTTGAGTGACCTAGCTGGAGAAATTGTTTTTGTTCATCACACACATGTCAAAGATATGAGGCAACGTTCTTGCATCTTTTTTTACTGTGATGTCATTTATTAATAGTAGAAAGACATGGAAATTTATTTATTTTTTCAAATTCATGAAAAGTTTTTTCAATTTTCCTATTATTTTCAAAGAACAACTTGTTGATGCTGACGGCACACAGTGCGTTTTTAGCTGTTAACGTGGCGTGAAAAGTTGCGCAAAGTGAATTCAAAGTTGTGTAAAGTGATTGCAAAGTTTGTAGATTTATTTGTATGTTTGACCTAAGTTGTTTGCACATAAAAAACGGCAGTTGTAAAATCAAAAAATGAATAAAAGCCAGATAAAAGCAGTCTATATTAGCAGAGTATCACATGAGCTGACTGACTTTAAAATTGTTAGAAAACAGCGTGAAAAGTTGGTAAAAACGTTCGAAACGTTGGCGGAGTTGCTTCTATATTTAACCTAAGTCATTGGAATGACAACCCCGCAGTTAAATTCAGAAAACATTGAGTAATTGTCTAGAAAATGCCCCATATATAAGCAGATTATCGCAACTGCGAGCCGAAAAATCGAAGGCAAACTGCTTACAAAGTTGTTAAAAGCGATTGCAAAGTTTGTAGATTCGTTCGGAAACGGTACACAGGATATTATATTGACGGGTCGCATAGTTAAAACTTCGAAAACGTGAATAAATATTTCTTAAAATGCCGTTAAAGTAGCGTCGTGTTACTGGGAGCATGTACAGGTCATAGGTCAATTCAAGAAGTTACTTGTGCAAACGCTATCAATTTTAAAACACTTTCAAACATAAAATAGCCTCCAATTCAGGCCAATTTCAAATTACTTAAGCAGTAGTGTGGGTAAGTAATCGAACAAAATCTAAAGTTAAGCTCAATCGGGCGTGGTTAGTAGTTGCATGGGAGACTTCTTGAGTGACCTAGCTGGAGAAATTGTTTTTGTTCATCACACACATGTCAAAGATATGAGGCAACGTTCTTGCATCTTTTTTTGACTGTGATGTCATTTATTAATAGTAGAAAGACATGGAAATTTATTTATTTTTTCAAATTCATGAAAAGTTTTTTCAATTTTCCTATTATTTTCAAAGAACAACTTGTTGATGCTGACGGCACACAGTGCGTTTTTAGCTGTTAACGTGGCGTGAAAAGTTGCGCAAAGTGAATTCAAAGTTGTGTAAAGTGATTGCAAAGTTTGTAGATTTATTTGTATGTTTGACCTAAGTTGTTTGCACATAAAAAAACGGCAGTTGTAAAATCAAAAAATGAATAAAAGCCAGATAAAAGCAGTCTATATTAGCAGAGTATCACATGAGCTGACTGACTTTAAAATTGTTAGAAAACAGCGTGAAAAGTTGGTAAAAACGTTCGAAACGTTGGCGGAGTTGCTTCTATATTTAACCTAAGTCATTGGAATGACAACCCCGCAGTTAAATTCAGAAAACATTGAGTAATTGTCTAGAAAATGCCCCATATATAAGCAGATTATCGCAACTGCGAGCCGAAAAATCGAAGGCAAACTGCTTACAAAGTTGTTAAAAGCGATTGCAAAGTTTGTAGATTCGTTCGGAAACGGTACACAGGATATTATATTGACGGGTCGCATAGTTAAAACTTCGAAAACGTGAATAAATATTTCTTAAAATGCCGTTAAAGTAGCGTCGTGTTACTGGGAGCATGTACAGGTCATAGGTCAATTCAAGAAGTTACTTGTGCAAACGCTATCAATTTTAAAACACTTTCAAACATAAAATAGCCGCCAATTCAGGCCAATTTCAAATTACTTAAGCAGTAGTGTGGGTAAGTAATCGAACAAAATCTAAAGTTAAGCTCAATCGGGCGTGGTTAGTAGTTGCATGGGAGACTTCTTGAGTGACCTAGCTGGAGAAATTGTTTTTGTTCATCACACACATGTCAAAGATATGAGGCAACGTTCTTGCATCTTTTTTTACTGTGATGTCATTTATTAATAGTAGAAAGACATGGAAATTTATTTATTTTTTCAAATTCATGAAAAGTTTTTTCAATTTTCCTATTATTTTCAAAGAACAACTTGTTGATGCTGACGGCACACAGTGCGTTTTTAGCTGTTAACGTGGCGTGAAAAGTTGCGCAAAGTGAATTCAAAGTTGTGTAAAGTGATTGCAAAGTTTGTAGATTTATTTGTATGTTTGACCTAAGTTGTTTGCACATAAAAAACGGCAGTTGTAAAATCAAAAAATGAATAAAAGCCAGATAAAAGCAGTCTATATTAGCAGAGTATCACATGAGCTGACTGACTTTAAAATTGTTAGAAAACAGCGTGAAAAGTTGGTAAAAACGTTCGAAACGTTGGCGGAGTTGCTTCTATATTTAACCTAAGTCATTGGAATGACAACCCCGCAGTTAAATTCAGAAAACATTGAGTAATTGTCTAGAAAATGCCCCATATATAAGCAGATTATCGCAACTGCGAGCCGAAAAATCGAAGGCAAACTGCTTACAAAGTTGTTAAAAGCGATTGCAAAGTTTGTAGATTCGTTCGGAAACGGTACACAGGATATTATATTGACGGGTCGCATAGTTAAAACTTCGAAAACGTGAATAAATATTTCTTAAAATGCCGTTAAAGTAGCGTCGTGTTACTGGGAGCATGTACAGGTCATAGGTCAATTCAAGAAGTTACTTGTGCAAACGCTATCAATTTTAAAACACTTTCAAACATAAAATAGCCGCCAATTCAGGCCAATTTCAAATTACTTAAGCAGTAGTGTGGGTAAGTAATCGAACAAAATCTAAAGTTAAGCTCAATCGGGCGTGGTTAGTAGTTGCATGGGAGACTTCTTGAGTGACCTAGCTGGAGAAATTGTTTTTGTTCATCACACACATGTCAAAGATATGAGGCAACGTTCTTGCATCTTTTTTTACTGTGATGTCATTTATTAATAGTAGAAAGACATGGAAATTTATTTATTTTTTCAAATTCATGAAAAGTTTTTTCAATTTTCCTATTATTTTCAAAGAACAACTTGTTGATGCTGACGGCACACAGTGCGTTTTTAGCTGTTAACGTGGCGTGAAAAGTTGCGCAAAGTGAATTCAAAGTTGTGTAAAGTGATTGCAAAGTTTGTAGATTTATTTGTATGTTTGACCTAAGTTGTTTGCACATAAAAAACGGCAGTTGTAAAATCAAAAAATGAATAAAAGCCAGATAAAAGCAGTCTATATTAGCAGAGTATCACATGAGCTGACTGACTTTAAAATTGTTAGAAAACAGCGTGAAAAGTTGGTAAAAACGTTCGAAACGTTGGCGGAGTTGCTTCTATATTTAACCTAAGTCATTGGAATGACAACCCCGCAGTTAAATTCAGAAAACATTGAGTAATTGTCTAGAAAATGCCCCATATATAAGCAGATTATCGCAACTGCGAGCCGAAAAATCGAAGGCAAACTGCTTACAAAGTTGTTAAAAGCGATTGCAAAGTTTGTAGATTCGTTCGGAAACGGTACACAGGATATTATATTGACGGGTCGCATAGTTAAAACTTCGAAAACGTGAATAAATATTTCTTAAAATGCCGTTAAAGTAGCGTCGTGTTACTGGGAGCATGTACAGGTCATAGGTCAATTCAAGAAGTTACTTGTGCAAACGCTATCAATTTTAAAACACTTTCAAACATAAAATAGCCGCCAATTCAGGCCAATTTCAAATTACTTAAGCAGTAGTGTGGGTAAGTAATCGAACAAAATCTAAAGTTAAGCTCAATCGGGCGTGGTTAGTAGTTGCATGGGAGACTTCTTGAGTGACCTAGCTGGAGAAATTGTTTTTGTTCATCACACACATGTCAAAGATATGAGGCAACGTTCTTGCATCTTTTTTTGACTGTGATGTCATTTATTAATAGTAGAAAGACATAGAAATTTATTTATTTTTTCAAATTCATGAAAAGTTTTTTCAATTTTCCTATTATTTTCAAAGAACAACTTGTTGATGCTGACGGCACACAGTGCGTTTTTAGCTGTTAACGTGGCGTGAAAAGTTGCGCAAAGTGAATTCAAAGTTGTGTAAAGTGATTGCAAAGTTTGTAGATTTATTTGTATGTTTGACCTAAGTTGTTTGCACATAAAAAAACGGCAGTTGTAAAATCAAAAAATGAATAAAAGCCAGATAAAAGCAGTCTATATTAGCAGAGTATCACATGAGCTGACTGACTTTAAAATTGTTAGAAAACAGCGTGAAAAGTTGGTAAAAACGTTCGAAACGTTGGCGGAGTTGCTTCTATATTTAACCTAAGTCATTGGAATGACAACCCCGCAGTTAAATTCAGAAAACATTGAGTAATTGTCTAGAAAATGCCCCATATATAAGCAGATTATCGCAACTGCGAGCCGAAAAATCGAAGGCAAACTGCTTACAAAGTTGTTAAAAGCGATTGCAAAGTTTGTAGATTCGTTCGGAAACGGTACACAGGATATTATATTGACGGGTCGCATAGTTAAAACTTCGAAAACGTGAATAAATATTTCTTAAAATGCCGTTAAAGTAGCGTCGTGTTACTGGGAGCATGTACAGGTCATAGGTCAATTCAAGAAGTTACTTGTGCAAACGCTATCAATTTTAAAACACTTTCAAACATAAAATAGCCGCCAATTCAGGCCAATTTCAAATTACTTAAGCAGTAGTGTGGGTAAGTAATCGAACAAAATCTAAAGTTAAGCTCAATCGGGCGTGGTTAGTAGTTGCATGGGAGACTTCTTGAGTGACCTAGCTGGAGAAATTGTTTTTGTTCATCACACACATGTCAAAGATATGAGGCAACGTTCTTGCATCTTTTTTTACTGTGATGTCATTTATTAATAGTAGAAAGACATGGAAATTTATTTATTTTTTCAAATTCATGAAAAGTTTTTTCAATTTTCCTATTATTTTCAAAGAACAACTTGTTGATGCTGACGGCACACAGTGCGTTTTTAGCTGTTAACGTGGCGTGAAAAGTTGCGCAAAGTGAATTCAAAGTTGTGTAAAGTGATTGCAAAGTTTGTAGATTTATTTGTATGTTTGACCTAAGTTGTTTGCACATAAAAAAACGGCAGTTGTAAAATCAAAAAATGAATAAAAGCCAGATAAAAGCAGTCTATATTAGCAGAGTATCACATGAGCTGACTGACTTTAAAATTGTTAGAAAACAGCGTGAAAAGTTGGTAAAAACGTTCGAAACGTTGGCGGAGTTGCTTCTATATTTAACCTAAGTCATTGGAATGACAACCCCGCAGTTAAATTCAGAAAACATTGAGTAATTGTCTAGAAAATGCCCCATATATAAGCAGATTATCGCAACTGCGAGCCGAAAAATCGAAGGCAAACTGCTTACAAAGTTGTTAAAAGCGATTGCAAAGTTTGTAGATTCGTTCGGAAACGGTACACAGGATATTATATTGACGGGTCGCATAGTTAAAACTTCGAAAACGTGAATAAATATTTCTTAAAATGCCGTTAAAGTAGCGTCGTGTTACTGGGAGCATGTACAGGTCATAGGTCAATTCAAGAAGTTACTTGTGCAAACGCTATCAATTTTAAAACACTTTCAAACATAAAATAGCCGCCAATTCAGGCCAATTTCAAATTACTTAAGCAGTAGTGTGGGTAAGTAATCGAACAAAATCTAAAGTTAAGCTCAATCGGGCGTGGTTAGTAGTTGCATGGGAGACTTCTTGAGTGACCTAGCTGGAGAAATTGTTTTTGTTCATCACACACATGTCAAAGATATGAGGCAACGTTCTTGCATCTTTTTTTACTGTGATGTCATTTATTAATAGTAGAAAGACATGGAAATTTATTTATTTTTTCAAATTCATGAAAAGTTTTTTCAATTTTCCTATTATTTTCAAAGAACAACTTGTTGATGCTGACGGCACACAGTGCGTTTTTAGCTGTTAACGTGGCGTAAAAAGTTGCGCAAAGTGAATTCAAAGTTGTGTAAAGTGATTGCAAAGTTTGTAGATTTATTTGTATGTTTGACCTAAGTTGTTTGCACATAAAAAACGGCAGTTGTAAAATCAAAAAATGAATAAAAGCCAGATAAAAGCAGTCTATATTAGCAGAGTATCACATGAGCTGACTGACTTTAAAATTGTTAGAAAACAGCGTGAAAAGTTGGTAAAAACGTTCGAAACGTTGGCGGAGTTGCTTCTATATTTAACCTAAGTCATTGGAATGACAACCCCGCAGTTAAATTCAGAAAACATTGAGTAATTGTCTAGAAAATGCCCCATATATAAGCAGATTATCGCAACTGCGAGCCGAAAAATCGAAGGCAAACTGCTTACAAAGTTGTTAAAAGCGATTGCAAAGTTTGTAGATTCGTTCGGAAACGGTACACAGGATATTATATTGACGGGTCGCATAGTTAAAACTTCGAAAACGTGAATAAATATTTCTTAAAATGCCGTTAAAGTAGCGTCGTGTTACTGGGAGCATGTACAGGTCATAGGTCAATTCAAGAAGTTACTTGTGCAAACGCTATCAATTTTAAAACACTTTCAAACATAAAATAGCCGCCAATTCAGGCCAATTTCAAATTACTTAAGCAGTAGTGTGGGTAAGTAATCGAACAAAATCTAAAGTTAAGCTCAATCGGGCGTGGTTAGTAGTTGCATGGGAGACTTCTTGAGTGACCTAGCTGGAGAAATTGTTTTTGTTCATCACACACATGTCAAAGATATGAGGCAACGTTCTTGCATCTTTTTTTGACTGTGATGTCATTTATTAATAGTAGAAAGACATGGAAATTTATTTATTTTTTCAAATTCATGAAAAGTTTTTTCAATTTTCCTATTATTTTCAAAGAACAACTTGTTGATGCTGACGGCACACAGTGCGTTTTTAGCTGTTAACGTGGCGTGAAAAGTTGCGCAAAGTGAATTCAAAGTTGTGTAAAGTGATTGCAAAGTTTGTAGATTTATTTGTATGTTTGACCTAAGTTGTTTGCACATAAAAAAATGGCAGTTGTAAAATCAAAAAATGAATAAAAGCCAGATAAAAGCAGTCTATATTAGCAGAGTATCACATGAGCTGACTGACTTTAAAATTGTTAGAAAACAGCGTGAAAAGTTGGTAAAAACGTTCGAAACGTTGGCGGAGTTGCTTCTATATTTAACCTAAGTCATTGGAATGACAACCCCGCAGTTAAATTCAGAAAACATTGAGTAATTGTCTAGAAAATGCCCCATATATAAGCAGATTATCGCAACTGCGAGCCGAAAAATCGAAGGCAAACTGCTTACAAAGTTGTTAAAAGCGATTGCAAAGTTTGTAGATTCGTTCGGAAACGGTACACAGGATATTATATTGACGGGTCGCATAGTTAAAACTTCGAAAACGTGAATAAATATTTCTTAAAATGCCGTTAAAGTAGCGTCGTGTTACTGGGAGCATGTACAGGTCATAGGTCAATTCAAGAAGTTACTTGTGCAAACGCTATCAATTTTAAAACACTTTCAAACATAAAATAGCCGCCAATTCAGGCCAATTTCAAATTACTTAAGCAGTAGTGTGGGTAAGTAATCGAACAAAATCTAAAGTTAAGCTCAATCGGGCGTGGTTAGTAGTTGCATGGGAGACTTCTTGAGTGACCTAGCTGGAGAAATTGTTTTTGTTCATCACACACATGTCAAAGATATGAGGCAACGTTCTTGCATCTTTTTTTACTGTGATGTCATTTATTAATAGTAGAAAGACATGGAAATTTATTTATTTTTTCAAATTCATGAAAAGTTTTTTCAATTTTCCTATTATTTTCAAAGAACAACTTGTTGATGCTGACGGCACACAGTGCGTTTTTAGCTGTTAACGTGGCGTGAAAAGTTGCGCAAAGTGAATTCAAAGTTGTGTAAAGTGATTGCAAAGTTTGTAGATTTATTTGTATGTTTGACCTAAGTTGTTTGCACATAAAAAAACGGCAGTTGTAAAATCAAAAAATGAATAAAAGCCAGATAAAAGCAGTCTATATTAGCAGAGTATCACATGAGCTGACTGACTTTAAAATTGTTAGAAAACAGCGTGAAAAGTTGGTAAAAACGTTCGAAACGTTGGCGGAGTTGCTTCTATATTTAACCTAAGTCATTGGAATGACAACCCCGCAGTTAAATTCAGAAAACATTGAGTAATTGTCTAGAAAATGCCCCATATATAAGCAGATTATCGCAACTGCGAGCCGAAAAATCGAAGGCAAACTGCTTACAAAGTTGTTAAAAGCGATTGCAAAGTTTGTAGATTCGTTCGGAAACGGTACACAGGATATTATATTGACGGGTCGCATAGTTAAAACTTCGAAAACGTGAATAAATATTTCTTAAAATGCCGTTAAAGTAGCGTCGTGTTACTGGGAGCATGTACAGGTCATAGGTCAATTCAAGAAGTTACTTGTGCAAACGCTATCAATTTTAAAACACTTTCAAACATAAAATTGCCGCCAATTCAGGCCAATTTCAAATTACTTAAGCAGTAGTGTGGGTAAGTAATCGAACAAAATCTAAAGTTAAGCTCAATCGGGCGTGGTTAGTAGTTGCATGGGAGACTTCTTGAGTGACCTAGCTGGAGAAATTGTTTTTGTTCATCACACACATGTCAAAGATATGAGGCAACGTTCTTGCATCTTTTTTTACTGTGATGTCATTTATTAATAGTAGAAAGACATGGAAATTTATTTATTTTTTCAAATTCATGAAAAGTTTTTTCAATTTTCCTATTATTTTCAAAGAACAACTTGTTGATGCTGACGGCACACAGTGCGTTTTTAGCTGTTAACGTGGCGTGAAAAGTTGCGCAAAGTGAATTCAAAGTTGTGTAAAGTGATTGCAAAGTTTGTAGATTTATTTGTATGTTTGACCTAAGTTGTTTGCACATAAAAAACGGCAGTTGTAAAATCAAAAAATGAATAAAAGCCAGATAAAAGCAGTCTATATTAGCAGAGTATCACATGAGCTGACTGACTTTAAAATTGTTAGAAAACAGCGTGAAAAGTTGGTAAAAACGTTCGAAACGTTGGCGGAGTTGCTTCTATATTTAACCTAAGTCATTGGAATGACAACCCCGCAGTTAAATTCAGAAAACATTGAGTAATTGTCTAGAAAATGCCCCATATATAAGCAGATTATCGCAACTGCGAGCCGAAAAATCGAAGGCAAACTGCTTACAAAGTTGTTAAAAGCGATTGCAAAGTTTGTAGATTCGTTCGGAAACGGTACACAGGATATTATATTGACGGGTCGCATAGTTAAAACTTCGAAAACGTGAATAAATATTTCTTAAAATGCCGTTAAAGTAGCGTCGTGTTACTGGGAGCATGTACAGGTCATAGGTCAATTCAAGAAGTTACTTGTGCAAACGCTATCAATTTTAAAACACTTTCAAACATAAAATAGCCGCCAATTCAGGCCAATTTCAAATTACTTAAGCAGTAGTGTGGGTAAGTAATCGAACAAAATCTAAAGTTAAGCTCAATCGGGCGTGGTTAGTAGTTGCATGGGAGACTTCTTGAGTGACCTAGCTGGAGAAATTGTTTTTGTTCATCACACACATGTCAAAGATATGAGGCAACGTTCTTGCATCTTTTTTTGACTGTGATGTCATTTATTAATAGTAGAAAGACATGGAAATTTATTTATTTTTTCAAATTCATGAAAAGTTTTTTCAATTTTCCTATTATTTTCAAAGAACAACTTGTTGATGCTGACGGCACACAGTGCGTTTTTAGCTGTTAACGTGGCGTGAAAAGTTGCGCAAAGTGAATTCAAAGTTGTGTAAAGTGATTGCAAAGTTTGTAGATTTATTTGTATGTTTGACCTAAGTTGTTTGCACATAAAAAAACGGCAGTTGTAAAATCAAAAAATGAATAAAAGCCAGATAAAAGCAGTCTATATTAGCAGAGTATCACATGAGCTGACTGACTTTAAAATTGTTAGAAAACAGCGTGAAAAGTTGGTAAAAACGTTCGAAACGTTGGCGGAGTTGCTTCTATATTTAACCTAAGTCATTGGAATGACAACCCCGCAGTTAAATTCAGAAAACATTGAGTAATTGTCTAGAAAATGCCCCATATATAAGCAGATTATCGCAACTGCGAGCCGAAAAATCGAAGGCAAACTGCTTACAAAGTTGTTAAAAGCGATTGCAAAGTTTGTAGATTCGTTCGGAAACGGTACACAGGATATTATATTGACGGGTCGCATAGTTAAAACTTCGAAAACGTGAATAAATATTTCTTAAAATGCCGTTAAAGTAGCGTCGTGTTACTGGGAGCATGTACAGGTCATAGGTCAATTCAAGAAGTTACTTGTGCAAACGCTATCAATTTTAAAACACTTTCAAACATAAAATAGCCGCCAATTCAGGCCAATTTCAAATTACTTAAGCAGTAGTGTGGGTAAGTAATCGAACAAAATCTAAAGTTAAGCTCAATCGGGCGTGGTTAGTAGTTGCATGGGAGACTTCTTGAGTGACCTAGCTGGAGAAATTGTTTTTGTTCATCACACACATGTCAAAGATATGAGGCAACGTTCTTGCATCTTTTTTTACTGTGATGTCATTTATTAATAGTAGAAAGACATGGAAATTTATTTATTTTTTCAAATTCATGAAAAGTTTTTTCAATTTTCCTATTATTTTCAAAGAACAACTTGTTGATGCTGACGGCACACAGTGCGTTTTTAGCTGTTAACGTGGCGTGAAAAGTTGCGCAAAGTGAATTCAAAGTTGTGTAAAGTGATTGCAAAGTTTGTAGATTTATTTGTATGTTTGACCTAAGTTGTTTGCACATAAAAAAACGGCAGTTGTAAAATCAAAAAATGAATAAAAGCCAGATAAAAGCAGTCTATATTAGCAGAGTATCACATGAGCTGACTGACTTTAAAATTGTTAGAAAACAGCGTGAAAAGTTGGTAAAAACGTTCGAAACGTTGGCGGAGTTGCTTCTATATTTAACCTAAGTCATTGGAATGACAACCCCGCAGTTAAATTCAGAAAACATTGAGTAATTGTCTAGAAAATGCCCCATATATAAGCAGATTATCGCAACTGCGAGCCGAAAAATCGAAGGCAAACTGCTTACAAAGTTGTTAAAAGCGATTGCAAAGTTTGTAGATTCGTTCGGAAACGGTACACAGGATATTATATTGACGGGTCGCATAGTTAAAACTTCGAAAACGTGAATAAATATTTCTTAAAATGCCGTTAAAGTAGCGTCGTGTTACTGGGAGCATGTACAGGTCATAGGTCAATTCAAGAAGTTACTTGTGCAAACGCTATCAATTTTAAAACACTTTCAAACATAAAATAGCCGCCAATTCAGGCCAATTTCAAATTACTTAAGCAGTAGTGTGGGTAAGTAATCGAACAAAATCTAAAGTTAAGCTCAATCGGGCGTGGTTAGTAGTTGCATGGGAGACTTCTTGAGTGACCTAGCTGGAGAAATTGTTTTTGTTCATCACACACATGTCAAAGATATGAGGCAACGTTCTTGCATCTTTTTTTGACTGTGATGTCATTTATTAATAGTAGAAAGACATGGAAATTTATTTATTTTTTCAAATTCATGAAAAGTTTTTTCAATTTTCCTATTATTTTCAAAGAACAACTTGTTGATGCTGACGGCACACAGTGCGTTTTTAGCTGTTAACGTGGCGTGAAAAGTTGCGCAAAGTGAATTCAAAGTTGTGTAAAGTGATTGCAAAGTTTGTAGATTTATTTGTATGTTTGACCTAAGTTGTTTGCACATAAAAAAACGGCAGTTGTAAAATCAAAAAATGAATAAAAGCCAGATAAAAGCAGTCTATATTAGCAGAGTATCACATGAGCTGACTGACTTTAAAATTGTTAGAAAACAGCGTGAAAAGTTGGTAAAAACGTTCGAAACGTTGGCGGAGTTGCTTCTATATTTAACCTAAGTCATTGGAATGACAACCCCGCAGTTAAATTCAGAAAACATTGAGTAATTGTCTAGAAAATGCCCCATATATAAGCAGATTATCGCAACTGCGAGCCGAAAAATCGAAGGCAAACTGCTTACAAAGTTGTTAAAAGCGATTGCAAAGTTTGTAGATTCGTTCGGAAACGGTACACAGGATATTATATTGACGGGTCGCATAGTTAAAACTTCGAAAACGTGAATAAATATTTCTTAAAATGCCGTTAAAGTAGCGTCGTGTTACTGGGAGCATGTACAGGTCATAGGTCAATTCAAGAAGTTACTTGTGCAAACGCTATCAATTTTAAAACACTTTCAAACATAAAATAGCCGCCAATTCAGGCCAATTTCAAATTACTTAAGCAGTAGTGTGGGTAAGTAATCGAACAAAATCTAAAGTTAAGCTCAATCGGGCGTGGTTAGTAGTTGCATGGGAGACTTCTTGAGTGACCTAGCTGGAGAAATTGTTTTTGTTCATCACACACATGTCAAAGATATGAGGCAACGTTCTTGCATCTTTTTTTACTGTGATGTCATTTATTAATAGTAGAAAGACATGGAAATTTATTTATTTTTTCAAATTCATGAAAAGTTTTTTCAATTTTCCTATTATTTTCAAAGAACAACTTGTTGATGCTGACGGCACACAGTGCGTTTTTAGCTGTTAACGTGGCGTGAAAAGTTGCGCAAAGTGAATTCAAAGTTGTGTAAAGTGATTGCAAAGTTTGTAGATTTATTTGTATGTTTGACCTAAGTTGTTTGCACATAAAAAAACGGCAGTTGTAAAATCAAAAAATGAATAAAAGCCAGATAAAAGCAGTCTATATTAGCAGAGTATCACATGAGCTGACTGACTTTAAAATTGTTAGAAAACAGCGTGAAAAGTTGGTAAAAACGTTCGAAACGTTGGCGGAGTTGCTTCTATATTTAACCTAAGTCATTGGAATGACAACCCCGCAGTTAAATTCAGAAAACATTGAGTAATTGTCTAGAAAATGCCCCATATATAAGCAGATTATCGCAACTGCGAGCCGAAAAATCGAAGGCAAACTGCTTACAAAGTTGTTAAAAGCGATTGCAAAGTTTGTAGATTCGTTCGGAAACGGTACACAGGATATTATATTGACGGGTCGCATAGTTAAAACTTCGAAAACGTGAATAAATATTTCTTAAAATGCCGTTAAAGTAGCGTCGTGTTACTGGGAGCATGTACAGGTCATAGGTCAATTCAAGAAGTTACTTGTGCAAACGCTATCAATTTTAAAACACATTCAAACATAAAATAGCCGCCAATTCAGGCCAATTTCAAATTACTTAAGCAGTAGTGTGGGTAAGTAATCGAACAAAATCTAAAGTTAAGCTCAATCGGGCGTGGTTAGTAGTTGCATGGGAGACTTCTTGAGTGACCTAGCTGGAGAAATTGTTTTTGTTCATCACACACATGTCAAAGATATGAGGCAACGTTCTTGCATCTTTTTTTACTGTGATGTCATTTATTAATAGTAGAAAGACATGGAAATTTATTTATTTTTTCAAATTCATGAAAAGTTTTTTCAATTTTCCTATTATTTTCAAAGAACAACTTGTTGATGCTGACGGCACACAGTGCGTTTTTAGCTGTTAACGTGGCGTGAAAAGTTGCGCAAAGTGAATTCAAAGTTGTGTAAAGTGATTGCAAAGTTTGTAGATTTATTTGTATGTTTGACCTAAGTTGTTTGCACATAAAAAAACGGCAGTTGTAAAATCAAAAAATGAATAAAAGCCAGATAAAAGCAGTCTATATTAGCAGAGTATCACATGAGCTGACTGACTTTAAAATTGTTAGAAAACAGCGTGAAAAGTTGGTAAAAACGTTCGAAACGTTGGCGGAGTTGCTTCTATATTTAACCTAAGTCATTGGAATGACAACCCCGCAGTTAAATTCAGAAAACATTGAGTAATTGTCTAGAAAATGCCCCATATATAAGCAGATTATCGCAACTGCGAGCCGAAAAATCGAAGGCAAACTGCTTACAAAGTTGTTAAAAGCGATTGCAAAGTTTGTAGATTCGTTCGGAAACGGTACACAGGATATTATATTGACGGGTCGCATAGTTAAAACTTCGAAAACGTGAATAAATATTTCTTAAAATGCCGTTAAAGTAGCGTCGTGTTACTGGGAGCATGTACAGGTCATAGGTCAATTCAAGAAGTTACTTGTGCAAACGCTATCAATTTTAAAACACTTTCAAACATAAAATAGCCGCCAATTCAGGCCAATTTCAAATTACTTAAGCAGTAGTGTGGGTAAGTAATCGAACAAAATCTAAAGTTAAGCTCAATCGGGCGTGGTTAGTAGTTGCATGGGAGACTTCTTGAGTGACCTAGCTGGAGAAATTGTTTTTGTTCATCACACACATGTCAAAGATATGAGGCAACGTTCTTGCATCTTTTTTTACTGTGATGTCATTTATTAATAGTAGAAAGACATGGAAATTTATTTATTTTTTCAAATTCATGAAAAGTTTTTTCAATTTTCCTATTATTTTCAAAGAACAACTTGTTGATGCTGACGGCACACAGTGCGTTTTTAGCTGTTAACGTGGCGTGAAAAGTTGCGCAAAGTGAATTCAAAGTTGTGTAAAGTGATTGCAAAGTTTGTAGATTTATTTGTATGTTTGACCTAAGTTGTTTGCACATAAAAAAACGGCAGTTGTAAAATCAAAAAATGAATAAAAGCCAGATAAAAGCAGTCTATATTAGCAGAGTATCACATGAGCTGACTGACTTTAAAATTGTTAGAAAACAGCGTGAAAAGTTGGTAAAAACGTTCGAAACGTTGGCGGAGTTGCTTCTATATTTAACCTAAGTCATTGGAATGACAACCCCGCAGTTAAATTCAGAAAACATTGAGTAATTGTCTAGAAAATGCCCCATATATAAGCAGATTATCGCAACTGCGAGCCGAAAAATCGAAGGCAAACTGCTTACAAAGTTGTTAAAAGCGATTGCAAAGTTTGTAGATTCGTTCGGAAACGGTACACAGGATATTATATTGACGGGTCGCATAGTTAAAACTTCGAAAACGTGAATAAATATTTCTTAAAATGCCGTTAAAGTAGCGTCGTGTTACTGGGAGCATGTACAGGTCATAGGTCAATTCAAGAAGTTACTTGTGCAAACGCTATCAATTTTAAAACACTTTCAAACATAAAATAGCCGCCAATTCAGGCCAATTTCAAATTACTTAAGCAGTAGTGTGGGTAAGTAATCGAACAAAATCTAAAGTTAAGCTCAATCGGGCGTGGTTAGTAGTTGCATGGGAGACTTCTTGAGTGACCTAGCTGGAGAAATTGTTTTTGTTCATCACACACATGTCAAAGATATGAGGCAACGTTCTTGCATCTTTTTTTACTGTGATGTCATTTATTAATAGTAGAAAGACATGGAAATTTATTTATTTTTTCAAATTCATGAAAAGTTTTTTCAATTTTCCTATTATTTTCAAAGAACAACTTGTTGATGCTGACGGCACACAGTGCGTTTTTAGCTGTTAACGTGGCGTGAAAAGTTGCGCAAAGTGAATTCAAAGTTGTGTAAAGTGATTGCAAAGTTTGTAGATTTATTTGTATGTTTGACCTAAGTTGTTTGCACATAAAAAAACGGCAGTTGTAAAATCAAAAAATGAATAAAAGCCAGATAAAAGCAGTCTATATTAGCAGAGTATCACATGAGCTGACTGACTTTAAAATTGTTAGAAAACAGCGTGAAAAGTTGGTAAAAACGTTCGAAACGTTGGCGGAGTTGCTTCTATATTTAACCTAAGTCATTGGAATGACAACCCCGCAGTTAAATTCAGAAAACATTGAGTAATTGTCTAGAAAATGCCCCATATATAAGCAGATTATCGCAACTGCGAGCCGAAAAATCGAAGGCAAACTGCTTACAAAGTTGTTAAAAGCGATTGCAAAGTTTGTAGATTCGTTCGGAAACGGTACACAAGATATTATATTGACGGGTCGCATAGTTAAAACTTCGAAAACGTGAATAAATATTTCTTAAAATGCCGTTAAAGTAGCGTCGTGTTACTGGGAGCATGTACAGGTCATAGGTCAATTCAAGAAGTTACTTGTGCAAACGCTATCAATTTTAAAACACTTTCAAACATAAAATAGCCGCCAATTCAGGTCAATTTCAAATTACTTAAGCAGTAGTGTGGGTAAGTAATCGAACAAAATCTAAAGTTAAGCTCAATCGGGCGTGGTTAGTAGTTGCATGGGAGACTTCTTGAGTGACCTAGCTGGAGAAATTGTTTTTGTTCATCACACACATGTCAAAGATATGAGGCAACGTTCTTGCATCTTTTTTTACTGTGATGTCATTTATTAATAGTAGAAAGACATGGAAATTTATTTATTTTTTCAAATTCATGAAAAGTTTTTTCAATTTTCCTATTATTTTCAAAGAACAACTTGTTGATGCTGACGGCACACAGTGCGTTTTTAGCTGTTAACGTGGCGTGAAAAGTTGCGCAAAGTGAATTCAAAGTTGTGTAAAGTGATTGCAAAGTTTGTAGATTTATTTGTATGTTTGACCTAAGTTGTTTGCACATAAAAAAACGGCAGTTGTAAAATCAAAAAATGAATAAAAGCCAGATAAAAGCAGTCTATATTAGCAGAGTATCACATGAGCTGACTGACTTTAAAATTGTTAGAAAACAGCGTGAAAAGTTGGTAAAAACGTTCGAAACGTTGGCGGAGTTGCTTCTATATTTAACCTAAGTCATTGGAATGACAACCCCGCAGTTAAATTCAGAAAACATTGAGTAATTGTCTAGAAAATGCCCCATATATAAGCAGATTATCGCAACTGCGAGCCGAAAAATCGAAGGCAAACTGCTTACAAAGTTGTTAAAAGCGATTGCAAAGTTTGTAGATTCGTTCGGAAACGGTACACAGGATATTATATTGACGGGTCGCATAGTTAAAACTTCGAAAACGTGAATAAATATTTCCTAAAATGCCGTTAAAGTAGCGTCGTGTTACTGGGAGCATGTACAGGTCATAGGTCAATTCAAGAAGTTACTTGTGCAAACGCTATCAATTTTAAAACACTTTCAAACATAAAATAGCCGCCAATTCAGGCCAATTTCAAATTACTTAAGCAGTAGTGTGGGTAAGTAATCGAACAAAATCTAAAGTTAAACTCAATCGGGCGTGGTTAGTAGTTGCATGGGAGACTTCTTGAGTGACCTAGCTGGAGAAATTGTTTTTGTTCATCACACACATGTCAAAGATATGAGGCAACGTTCTTGCATCTTTTTTTACTGTGATGTCATTTATTAATAGTAGAAAGACATGGAAATTTATTTATTTTTTCAAATTCATGAAAAGTTATTTCAATTTTCCTATTATTTTCAAAGAACAACTTGTTGATGCTGACGGCACACAGTGCGTTTTTAGCTGTTAACGTGGCGTGAAAAGTTGCGCAAAGTGAATTCAAAGTTGTGTAAAGTGATTGCAAAGTTTGTAGATTTATTTGTATGTTTGACCTAAGTTGTTTGCACATAAAAAACGGCAGTTGTAAAATCAAAAAAATGAATAAAAGCCAGATAAAAGCAGTCTATATTAGCAGAGTATCACATGAGCTGACTGACTTTAAAATTGTTAGAAAACAGCGTGAAAAGTTGGTAAAAACGTTCGAAACGTTGGCGGAGTTGCTTCTATATTTAACCTAAGTCATTGGAATGACAACCCCGCAGTTAAATTCAGAAAACATTGAGTAATTGTCTAGAAAATGCCCCATATATAAGCAGATTATCGCAACTGCGAGCCGAAAAATCGAAGGCAAACTGCTTACAAAGTTGTTAAAAGCGATTGCAAAGTTTGTAGATTCGTTCGGAAACGGTACACAGGATATTATATTGACGGGTCGCATAGTTAAAACTTCGAAAACGTGAATAAATATTTCTTAAAATGCCGTTAAAGTAGCGTCGTGTTACTGGGAGCATGTACAGGTCATAGGTCAATTCAAGAAGTTACTTGTGCAAACGCTATCAATTTTAAAACACTTTCAAACATAAAATAGCCGCCAATTCAGGCCAATTTCAAATTACTTAAGCAGTAGTGTGGGTAAGTAATCGAACAAAATCTAAAGTTAAGCTCAATCGGGCGTGGTTAGTAGTTGCATGGGAGACTTCTTGAGTGACCTAGCTGGAGAAATTGTTTTTGTTCATCACACACATGTCAAAGATATGAGGCAACGTTCTTGCATCTTTTTTTACTGTGATGTCATTTATTAATAGTAGAAAGACATGGAAATTTATTTATTTTTTCAAATTCATGAAAAGTTTTTTCAATTTTCCTATTATTTTCAAAGAACAACTTGTTGATGCTGACGGCACACAGTGCGTTTTTAGCTGTTAACGTGGCGTGAAAAGTTGCGCAAAGTGAATTCAAAGTTGTGTAAAGTGATTGCAAAGTTTGTAGATTTATTTGTATGTTTGACCTAAGTTGTTTGCACATAAAAAAACGGCAGTTGTAAAATCAAAAAATGAATAAAAGCCAGATAAAAGCAGTCTATATTAGCAGAGTATCACATGAGCTGACTGACTTTAAAATTGTTAGAAAACAGCGTGAAAAGTTGGTAAAAACGTTCGAAACGTTGGCGGAGTTGCTTCTATATTTAACCTAAGTCATTGGAATGACAACCCCGCAGTTAAATTCAGAAAACATTGAGTAATTGTCTAGAAAATGCCCCATATATAAGCAGATTATCGCAACTGCGAGCCGAAAAATCGAAGGCAAACTGCTTACAAAGTTGTTAAAAGCGATTGCAAAGTTTGTAGATTCGTTCGGAAACGGTACACAGGATATTATATTGACGGGTCGCATAGTTAAAACTTCGAAAACGTGAATAAATATTTCTTAAAATGCCGTTAAAGTAGCGTCGTGTTACTGGGAGCATGTACAGGTCATAGGTCAATTCAAGAAGTTACTTGTGCAAACGCTATCAATTTTAAAACACTTTCAAACATAAAATAGCCGCCAATTCAGGCCAATTTCAAATTACTTAAGCAGTAGTGTGGGTAAGTAATCGAACAAAATCTAAAGTTAAGCTCAATCGGGCGTGGTTAGTAGTTGCATGGGAGACTTCTTGAGTGACCTAGCTGGAGAAATTGTTTTTGTTCATCACACACATGTCAAAGATATGAGGCAACGTTCTTGCATCTTTTTTTACTGTGATGTCATTTATTAATAGTAGAAAGACATGGAAATTTATTTATTTTTTCAAATTCATGAAAAGTTTTTTCAATTTTCCTATTATTTTCAAAGAACAACTTGTTGATGCTGACGGCACACAGTGCGTTTTTAGCTGTTAACGTGGCGTGAAAAGTTGCGCAAAGTGAATTCAAAGTTGTGTAAAGTGATTGCAAAGTTTGTAGATTTATTTGTATGTTTGACCTAAGTTGTTTGCACATAAAAAAACGGCAGTTGTAAAATCAAAAAATGAATAAAAGCCAGATAAAAGCAGTCTATATTAGCAGAGTATCACATGAGCTGACTGACTTTAAAATTGTTAGAAAACAGCGTGAAAAGTTGGTAAAAACGTTCGAAACGTTGGCGGAGTTGCTTCTATATTTAACCTAAGTCATTGGAATGACAACCCCGCAGTTAAATTCAGAAAACATTGAGTAATTGTCTAGAAAATGCCCCATATATAAGCAGATTATCGCAACTGCGAGCCGAAAAATCGAAGGCAAACTGCTTACAAAGTTGTTAAAAGCGATTGCAAAGTTTGTAGATTCGTTCGGAAACGGTACACAGGATATTATATTGACGGGTCGCATAGTTAAAACTTCGAAAACGTGAATAAATATTTCTTAAAATGCCGTTAAAGTAGCGTCGTGTTACTGGGAGCATGTACAGGTCATAGGTCAATTCAAGAAGTTACTTGTGCAAACGCTATCAATTTTAAAACACTTTCAAACATAAAATAGCCGCCAATTCAGGCCAATTTCAAATTACTTAAGCAGTAGTGTGGGTAAGTAATCGAACAAAATCTAAAGTTAAGCTCAATCGGGCGTGGTTAGTAGTTGCATGGGAGACTTCTTGAGTGACCTAGCTGGAGAAATTGTTTTTGTTCATCACACACATGTCAAAGATATGAGGCAACGTTCTTGCATCTTTTTTTACTGTGATGTCATTTATTAATAGTAGAAAGACATGGAAATTTATTTATTTTTTCAAATTCATGAAAAGTTTTTTCAATTTTCCTATTATTTTCAAAGAACAACTTGTTGATGCTGACGGCACACAGTGCGTTTTTAGCTGTTAACGTGGCGTGAAAAGTTGCGCAAAGTGAATTCAAAGTTGTGTAAAGTGATTGCAAAGTTTGTAGATTTATTTGTATGTTTGACCTAAGTTGTTTGCACATAAAAAAACGGCAGTTGTAAAATCAAAAAATGAATAAAAGCCAGATAAAAGCAGTCTATATTAGCAGAGTATCACATGAGCTGACTGACTTTAAAATTGTTAGAAAACAGCGTGAAAAGTTGGTAAAAACGTTCGAAACGTTGGCGGAGTTGCTTCTATATTTAACCTAAGTCATTGGAATGACAACCCCGCAGTTAAATTCAGAAAACATTGAGTAATTGTCTAGAAAATGCCCCATATATAAGCAGATTATCGCAACTGCGAGCCGAAAAATCGAAGGCAAACTGCTTACAAAGTTGTTAAAAGCGATTGCAAAGTTTGTAGATTCGTTCGGAAACGGTACACAGGATATTATATTGACGGGTCGCATAGTTAAAACTTCGAAAACGTGAATAAATATTTCTTAAAATGCCGTTAAAGTAGCGTCGTGTTACTGGGAGCATGTACAGGTCATAGGTCAATTCAAGAAGTTACTTGTGCAAACGCTATCAATTTTAAAACACTTTCAAACATAAAATAGCCGCCAATTCAGGCCAATTTCAAATTACTTAAGCAGTAGTGTGGGTAAGTAATCGAACAAAATCTAAAGTTAAGCTCAATCGGGCGTGGTTAGTAGTTGCATGGGAGACTTCTTGAGTGACCTAGCTGGAGAAATTGTTTTTGTTCATCACACACATGTCAAAGATATGAGGCAACGTTCTTGCATCTTTTTTTACTGTGATGTCATTTATTAATAGTAGAAAGACATGGAAATTTATTTATTTTTTCAAATTCATGAAAAGTTTTTTCAATTTTCCTATTATTTTCAAAGAACAACTTGTTGATGCTGACGGCACACAGTGCGTTTTTAGCTGTTAACGTGGCGTGAAAAGTTGCGCAAAGTGAATTCAAAGTTGTGTAAAGTGATTGTAAAGTTTGTAGATTTATTTGTATGTTTGACCTAAGTTGTTTGCACATAAAAAAACGGCAGTTGTAAAATCAAAAAATGAATAAAAGCCAGATAAAAGCAGTCTATATTAGCAGAGTATCACATGAGCTGACTGACTTTAAAATTGTTAGAAAACAGCGTGAAAAGTTGGTAAAAACGTTCGAAACGTTGGCGGAGTTGCTTCTATATTTAACCTAAGTCATTGGAATGACAACCCCGCAGTTAAATTCAGAAAACATTGAGTAATTGTCTAGAAAATGCCCCATATATAAGCAGATTATCGCAACTGCGAGCCGAAAAATCGAAGGCAAACTGCTTACAAAGTTGTTAAAAGCGATTGCAAAGTTTGTAGATTCGTTCGGAAACGGTACACAAGATATTATATTGACGGGTCGCATAGTTAAAACTTCGAAAACGTGAATAAATATTTCTTAAAATGCCGTTAAAGTAGCGTCGTGTTACTGGGAGCATGTACAGGTCATAGGTCAATTCAAGAAGTTACTTGTGCAAACGCTATCAATTTTAAAACACTTTCAAACATAAAATAGCCGCCAATTCAGGCCAATTTCAAATTACTTAAGCAGTAGTGTGGGTAAGTAATCGAACAAAATCTAAAGTTAAGCTCAATCGGGCGTGGTTAGTAGTTGCATGGGAGACTTCTTGAGTGACCTAGCTGGAGAAATTGTTTTTGTTCATCACACACATGTCAAAGATATGAGGCAACGTTCTTGCATCTTTTTTTACTGTGATGTCATTTATTAATAGTAGAAAGACATGGAAATTTATTTATTTTTTCAAATTCATGAAAAGTTTTTTCAATTTTCCTATTATTTTCAAAGAACAACTTGTTGATGCTGACGGCACACAGTGCGTTTTTAGCTGTTAACGTGGCGTGAAAAGTTGCGCAAAGTGAATTCAAAGTTGTGTAAAGTGATTGCAAAGTTTGTAGATTTATTTGTATGTTTGACCTAAGTTGTTTGCACATAAAAAAACGGCAGTTGTAAAATCAAAAAATGAATAAAAGCCAGATAAAAGCAGTCTATATTAGCAGAGTATCACATGAGCTGACTGACTTTAAAATTGTTAGAAAACAGCGTGAAAAGTTGGTAAAAACGTTCGAAACGTTGGCGGAGTTGCTTCTATATTTAACCTAAGTCATTGGAATGACAACCCCGCAGTTAAATTCAGAAAACATTGAGTAATTGTCTAGAAAATGCCCCATATATAAGCAGATTATCGCAACTGCGAGCCGAAAAATCGAAGGCAAACTGCTTACAAAGTTGTTAAAAGCGATTGCAAAGTTTGTAGATTCGTTCGGAAACGGTACACAAGATATTATATTGACGGGTCGCATAGTTAAAACTTCGAAAACGTGAATAAATATTTCTTAAAATGCCGTTAAAGTAGCGTCGTGTTACTGGGAGCATGTACAGGTCATAGGTCAATTCAAGAAGTTACTTGTGCAAACGCTATCAATTTTAAAACACTTTCAAACATAAAATAGCCGCCAATTCAGGCCAATTTCAAATTACTTAAGCAGTAGTGTGGGTAAGTAATCGAACAAAATCTAAAGTTAAGCTCAATCGGGCGTGGTTAGTAGTTGCATGGGAGACTTCTTGAGTGACCTAGCTGGAGAAAATGTTTTTGTTCATCACACACATGTCAAAGATATGAGGCAACGTTCTTGCATCTTTTTTTACTGTGATGTCATTTATTACTAGTAGAAAGACATGGAAATTTATTTATTTTTTCAAATTCATGAAAAGTTTTTTCAATTTTCCTATTATTTTCAAAGAACAACTTGTTGATGCTGACGGCACACAGTGCGTTTTTAGCTGTTAACGTGGCGTGAAAAGTTGCGCAAAGTGAATTCAAAGTTGTGTAAAGTGATTGCAAAGTTTGTAGATTTATTTGTATGTTTGACCTAAGTTGTTTGCACATAAAAAAACGGCAGTTGTAAAATCAAAAAATGAATAAAAGCCAGATAAAAGCAGTCTATATTAGCAGAGTATCACATGAGCTGACTGACTTTAAAATTGTTAGAAAACAGCGTGAAAAGTTGGTAAAAACGTTCGAAACGTTGGCGGAGTTGCTTCTATATTTAACCTAAGTCATTGGAATGACAACCCCGCAGTTAAATTCAGAAAACATTGAGTAATTGTCTAGAAAATGCCCCATATATAAGCAGATTATCGCAACTGCGAGCCGAAAAATCGAAGGCAAACTGCTTACAAAGTTGTTAAAAGCGATTGCAAAGTTTGTAGATTCGTTCGGAAACGGTACACAAGATATTATATTGACGGGTCGCATAGTTAAAACTTCGAAAACGTGAATAAATATTTCTTAAAATGCCGTTAAAGTAGCGTCGTGTTACTGGGAGCATGTACAGGTCATAGGTCAATTCAAGAAGTTACTTGTGCAAACGCTATCAATTTTAAAACACTTTCAAACATAAAATAGCCGCCAATTCAGGCCAATTTCAAATTACTTAAGCAGTAGTGTGGGTAAGTAATCGAACAAAATCTAAAGTTAAGCTCAATCGGGCGTGGTTAGTAGTTGCATGGGAGACTTCTTGAGTGACCTAGCTGGAGAAATTGTTTTTGTTCATCACACACATGTCAAAGATATGAGGCAACGTTCTTGCATCTTTTTTTACTGTGATGTCATTTATTAATAGTAGAAAGACATGGAAATTTATTTATTTTTTCAAATTCATGAAAAGTTTTTTCAATTTTCCTATTATTTTCAAAGAACAACTTGTTGATGCTGACGGCACACAGTGCGTTTTTAGCTGTTAACGTGGCGTGAAAAGTTGCGCAAAGTGAATTCAAAGTTGTGTAAAGTGATTGCAAAGTTTGTAGATTTATTTGTATGTTTGACCTAAGTTGTTTGCACATAAAAAAACGGCAGTTGTAAAATCAAAAAATGAATAAAAGCCAGATAAAAGCAGTCTATATTAGCAGAGTATCACATGAGCTGACTGACTTTAAAATTGTTAGAAAACAGCGTGAAAAGTTGGTAAAAACGTTCGAAACGTTGGCGGAGTTGCTTCTATATTTAACCTAAGTCATTGGAATGACAACCCCGCAGTTAAATTCAGAAAACATTGAGTAATTGTCTAGAAAATGCCCCATATATAAGCAGATTATCGCAACTGCGAGCCGAAAAATCGAAGGCAAACTGCTTACAAAGTTGTTAAAAGCGATTGCAAAGTTTGTAGATTCGTTCGGAAACGGTACACAGGATATTATATTGACGGGTCGCATAGTTAAAACTTCGAAAACGTGAATAAATATTTCCTAAAATGCCGTTAAAGTAGCGTCGTGTTACTGGGAGCATGTACAGGTCATAGGTCAATTCAAGAAGTTACTTGTGCAAACGCTATCAATTTTAAAACACTTTCAAACATAAAATAGCCGCCAATTCAGGCCAATTTCAAATTACTTAAGCAGTAGTGTGGGTAAGTAATCGAACAAAATCTAAAGTTAAACTCAATCGGGCGTGGTTAGTAGTTGCATGGGAGACTTCTTGAGTGACCTAGCTGGAGAAATTGTTTTTGTTCATCACACACATGTCAAAGATATGAGGCAACGTTCTTGCATCTTTTTTTACTGTGATGTCATTTATTAATAGTAGAAAGACATGGAAATTTATTTATTTTTTCAAATTCATGAAAAGTTATTTCAATTTTCCTATTATTTTCAAAGAACAACTTGTTGATGCTGACGGCACACAGTGCGTTTTTAGCTGTTAACGTGGCGTGAAAAGTTGCGCAAAGTGAATTCAAAGTTGTGTAAAGTGATTGCAAAGTTTGTAGATTTATTTGTATGTTTGACCTAAGTTGTTTGCACATAAAAAAACGGCAGTTGTAAAATCAAAAAATGAATAAAAGCCAGATAAAAGCAGTCTATATTAGCAGAGTATCACATGAGCTGACTGACTTTAAAATTGTTAGAAAACAGCGTGAAAAGTTGGTAAAAACGTTCGAAACGTTGGCGGAGTTGCTTCTATATTTAACCTAAGTCATTGGAATGACAACCCCGCAGTTAAATTCAGAAAACATTGAGTAATTGTCTAGAAAATGCCCCATATATAAGCAGATTATCGCAACTGCGAGCCGAAAAATCGAAGGCAAACTGCTTACAAAGTTGTTAAAAGCGATTGCAAAGTTTGTAGATTCGTTCGGAAACGGTACACAAGATATTATATTGACGGGTCGCATAGTTAAAACTTCGAAAACGTGAATAAATATTTCTTAAAATGCCGTTAAAGTAGCGTCGTGTTACTGGGAGCATGTACAGGTCATAGGTCAATTCAAGAAGTTACTTGTGCAAACGCTATCAATTTTAAAACACTTTCAAACATAAAATAGCCGCCAATTCAGGCCAATTTCAAATTACTTAAGCAGTAGTGTGGGTAAGTAATCGAACAAAATCTAAAGTTAAGCTCAATCGGGCGTGGTTAGTAGTTGCATGGGAGACTTCTTGAGTGACCTAGCTGGAGAAAATGTTTTTGTTCATCACACACATGTCAAAGATATGAGGCAACGTTCTTGCATCTTTTTTTACTGTGATGTCATTTATTACTAGTAGAAAGACATGGAAATTTATTTATTTTTTCAAATTCATGAAAAGTTTTTTCAATTTTCCTATTATTTTCAAAGAACAACTTGTTGATGCTGACGGCACACAGTGCGTTTTTAGCTGTTAACGTGGCGTGAAAAGTTGCGCAAAGTGAATTCAAAGTTGTGTAAAGTGATTGCAAAGTTTGTAGATTTATTTGTATGTTTGACCTAAGTTGTTTGCACATAAAAAAACGGCAGTTGTAAAATCAAAAAATGAATAAAAGCCAGATAAAAGCAGTCTATATTAGCAGAGTATCACATGAGCTGACTGACTTTAAAATTGTTAGAAAACAGCGTGAAAAGTTGGTAAAAACGTTCGAAACGTTGGCGGAGTTGCTTCTATATTTAACCTAAGTCATTGGAATGACAACCCCGCAGTTAAATTCAGAAAACATTGAGTAATTGTCTAGAAAATGCCCCATATATAAGCAGATTATCGCAACTGCGAGCCGAAAAATCGAAGGCAAACTGCTTACAAAGTTGTTAAAAGCGATTGCAAAGTTTGTACATTCGTTCGGAAACGGTACACAAGATATTATATTGACGGGTCGCATAGTTAAAACTTCGAAAACGTGAATAAATATTTCTTAAAATGCCGTTAAAGTAGCGTCGTGTTACTGGGAGCATGTACAGGTCATAGGTCAATTCAAGAAGTTACTTGTGCAAACGCTATCAATTTTAAAACACTTTCAAACATAAAATAGCCGCCAATTCAGGCCAATTTCAAATTACTTAAGCAGTAGTGTGGGTAAGTAATCGAACAAAATCTAAAGTTAAGCTCAATCGGGCGTGGTTAGTAGTTGCATGGGAGACTTCTTGAGTGACCTAGCTGGAGAAATTGTTTTTGTTCATCACACACATGTCAAAGATATGAGGCAACGTTCTTGCATCTTTTTTTACTGTGATGTCATTTATTAATAGTAGAAAGACATGGAAATTTATTTATTTTTTCAAATTCATGAAAAGTTTTTTCAATTTTCCTATTATTTTCAAAGAACAACTTGTTGATGCTGACGGCACACAGTGCGTTTTTAGCTGTTAACGTGGCGTGAAAAGTTGCGCAAAGTGAATTCAAAGTTGTGTAAAGTGATTGCAAAGTTTGTAGATTTATTTGTATGTTTGACCTAAGTTGTTTGCACATAAAAAAACGGCAGTTGTAAAATCAAAAAATGAATAAAAGCCAGATAAAAGCAGTCTATATTAGCAGAGTATCACATGAGCTGACTGACTTTAAAATTGTTAGAAAACAGCGTGAAAAGTTGGTAAAAACGTTCGAAACGTTGGCGGAGTTGCTTCTATATTTAACCTAAGTCATTGGAATGACAACCCCGCAGTTAAATTCAGAAAACATTGAGTAATTGTCTAGAAAATGCCCCATATATAAGCAGATTATCGCAACTGCGAGCCGAAAAATCGAAGGCAAACTGCTTACAAAGTTGTTAAAAGCGATTGCAAAGTTTGTAGATTCGTTCGGAAACGGTACACAGGATATTATATTGACGGGTCGCATAGTTAAAACTTCGAAAACGTGAATAAATATTTCTTAAAATGCCGTTAAAGTAGCGTCGTGTTACTGGGAGCATGTACAGGTCATAGGTCAATTCAAGAAGTTACTTGTGCAAACGCTATCAATTTTAAAACACTTTCAAACATAAAATAGCCGCCAATTCAGGCCAATTTCAAATTACTTAAGCAGTAGTGTGGGTAAGTAATCGAACAAAATCTAAAGTTAAGCTCAATCGGGCGTGGTTAGTAGTTGCATGGGAGACTTCTTGAGTGACCTAGCTGGAGAAATTGTTTTTGTTCATCACACACATGTCAAAGATATGAGGCAACGTTCTTGCATCTCTTTTTACTGTGATGTCATTTATTAATAGTAGAAAGACATGGAAATTTATTTATTTTTTCAAATTCATGAAAAGTTTTTTCAATTTTCCTATTATTTTCAAAGAACAACTTGTTGATGCTGACGGCACACAGTGCGTTTTTAGCTGTTAACGTGGCGTGAAAAGTTGCGCAAAGTGAATTCAAAGTTGTGTAAAGTGATTGCAAAGTTTGTAGATTTATTTGTATGTTTGACCTAAGTTGTTTGCACATAAAAAAACGGCAGTTGTAAAATCAAAAAATGAATAAAAGCCAGATAAAAGCAGTCTATATTAGCAGAGTATCACATGAGCTGACTGACTTTAAAATTGTTAGAAAACAGCGTGAAAAGTTGGTAAAAACGTTCGAAACGTTGGCGGAGTTGCTTCTATATTTAACCTAAGTCATTGGAATGACAACCCCGCAGTTAAATTCAGAAAACATTGAGTAATTGTCTAGAAAATGCCCCATATATAAGCAGATTATCGCAACTGCGAGCCGAAAAATCGAAGGCAAACTGCTTACAAAGTTGTTAAAAGCGATTGCAAAGTTTGTAGATTCGTTCGGAAACGGTACACAGGATATTATATTGACGGGTCGCATAGTTAAAACTTCGAAAACGTGAATAAATATTTCTTAAAATGCCGTTAAAGTAGCGTCGTGTTACTGGGAGCATGTACAGGTCATAGGTCAATTCAAGAAGTTACTTGTGCAAACGCTATCAATTTTAAAACACTTTCAAACATAAAATAGCCGCCAATTCAGGCCAATTTCAAATTACTTAAGCAGTAGTGTGGGTAAGTAATCGAACAAAATCTAAAGTTAAGCTCAATCGGGCGTGGTTAGTAGTTGCATGGGAGACTTCTTGAGTGACCTAGCTGGAGAAATTGTTTTTGTTCATCACACACATGTCAAAGATATGAGGCAACGTTCTTGCATCTTTTTTTACTGTGATGTCATTTATTAATAGTAGAAAGACATGGAAATTTATTTATTTTTTCAAATTCATGAAAAGTTTTTTCAATTTTCCTATTATTTTCAAAGAACAACTTGTTGATGCTGACGGCACACAGTGCGTTTTTAGCTGTTAACGTGGCGTGAAAAGTTGCGCAAAGTGAATTCAAAGTTGTGTAAAGTGATTGCAAAGTTTGTAGATTTATTTGTATGTTTGACCTAAGTTGTTTGCACATAAAAAAACGGCAGTTGTAAAATCAAAAAATGAATAAAAGCCAGATAAAAGCAGTCTATATTAGCAGAGTATCACATGAGCTGACTGACTTTAAAATTGTTAGAAAACAGCGTGAAAAGTTGGTAAAAACGTTCGAAACGTTGGCGGAGTTGCTTCTATATTTAACCTAAGTCATTGGAATGACAACCCCGCAGTTAAATTCAGAAAACATTGAGTAATTGTCTAGAAAATGCCCCATATATAAGCAGATTATCGCAACTGCGAGCCGAAAAATCGAAGGCAAACTGCTTACAAAGTTGTTAAAAGCGATTGCAAAGTTTGTACATTCGTTCGGAAACGGTACACAAGATATTATATTGACGGGTCGCATAGTTAAAACTTCGAAAACGTGAATAAATATTTCTTAAAATGCCGTTAAAGTAGCGTCGTGTTACTGGGAGCATGTACAGGTCATAGGTCAATTCAAGAAGTTACTTGTGCAAACGCTATCAATTTTAAAACACTTTCAAACATAAAATAGCCGCCAATTCAGGCCAATTTCAAATTACTTAAGCAGTAGTGAGGGTAAGTAATCGAACAAAATCTAAAGTTAAGCTCAATCGGGCGTGGTTAGTAGTTGCATGGGAGACTTCTTGAGTGACCTAGCTGGAGAAATTGTTTTTGTTCATCACACACATGTCAAAGATATGAGGCAACGTTCTTGCATCTTTTTTTACTGTGATGTCATTTATTAATAGTAGAAAGATATGGAAATTTATTTATTTTTTCAAATTCATGAAAAGTTTTTTCAATTTTCCTATTATTTTCAAAGAACAACTTGTTGATGCTGACGGCACACAGTGCGTTTTTAGCTGTTAACGTGGCGTGAAAAGTTGCGCAAAGTGAATTCAAAGTTGTGTAAAGTGATTGCAAAGTTTGTAGATTTATTTGTATGTTTGACCTAAGTTGTTTGCACATAAAAAAACGGCAGTTGTAAAATCAAAAAATGAATAAAAGCCAGATAAAAGCAGTCTATATTAGCAGAGTATCACATGAGCTGACTGACTTTAAAATTGTTAGAAAACAGCGTGAAAAGTTGGTAAAAACGTTCGAAACGTTGGCGGAGTTGCTTCTATATTTAACCTAAGTCATTGGAATGACAACCCCGCAGTTAAATTCAGAAAACATTGAGTAATTGTCTAGAAAATGCCCCATATATAAGCAGATTATCGCAACTGCGAGCCGAAAAATCGAAGGCAAACTGCTTACAAAGTTGTTAAAAGCGATTGCAAAGTTTGTAGATTCGTTCGGAAACGGTACACAAGATATTATATTGACGGGTCGCATAGTTAAAACTTCGAAAACGTGAATAAATATTTCTTAAAATGCCGTTAAAGTAGCGTCGTGTTACTGGGAGCATGTACAGGTCATAGGTCAATTCAAGAAGTTACTTGTGCAAACGCTATCAATTTTAAAACACTTTCAAACATAAAATAGCCGCCAATTCAGGCCAATTTCAAATTACTTAAGCAGTAGTGTGGGTAAGTAATCGAACAAAATCTAAAGTTAAGCTCAATCGGGCGTGGTTAGTAGTTGCATGGGAGACTTCTTGAGTGACCTAGCTGGAGAAATTGTTTTTGTTCATCACACACATGTCAAAGATATGAGGCAACGTTCTTGCATCTTTTTTTACTGTGATGTCATTTATTAATAGTAGAAAGACATGGAAATTTATTTATTTTTTCAAATTCATGAAAAGTTTTTTCAATTTTCCTATTATTTTCAAAGAACAACTTGTTGATGCTGACGGCACACAGTGCGTTTTTAGCTGTTAACGTGGCGTGAAAAGTTGCGCAAAGTGAATTCAAAGTTGTGTAAAGTGATTGCAAAGTTTGTAGATTTATTTGTATGTTTGACCTAAGTTGTTTGCACATAAAAGAACGGCAGTTGTAAAATCAAAAAATGAATAAAAGCCAGATAAAAGCAGTCTATATTAGCAGAGTATCACATGAGCTGACTGACTTTAAAATTGTTAGAAAACAGCGTGAAAAGTTGGTAAAAACGTTCGAAACGTTGGCGGAGTTGCTTCTATATTTAACCTAAGTCATTGGAATGACAACCCCGCAGTTAAATTCAGAAAACATTGAGTAATTGTCTAGAAAATGCCCCATATATAAGCAGATTATCGCAACTGCGAGCCGAAAAATCGAAGGCAAACTGCTTACAAAGTTGTTAAAAGCGATTGCAAAGTTTGTAGATTCGTTCGGAAACGGTACACAGGATATTATATTGACGGGTCGCATAGTTAAAACTTCGAAAACGTGAATAAATATTTCCTAAAATGCCGTTAAAGTAGCGTCGTGTTACTGGGAGCATGTACAGGTCATAGGTCAATTCAAGAAGTTACTTGTGCAAACGCTATCAATTTTAAAACACTTTCAAACATAAAATAGCCGCCAATTCAGGCCAATTTCAAATTACTTAAGCAGTAGTGTGGGTAAGTAATCGAACAAAATCTAAAGTTAAGCTCAATCGGGCGTGGTTAGTAGTTGCATGGGAGACTTCTTGAGTGACCTAGCTGGAGAAATTGTTTTTGTTCATCACACACATGTCAAAGATATGAGGCAACGTTCTTGCATCTTTTTTTACTGTGATGTCATTTATTAATAGTAGAAAGACATGGAAATTTATTTATTTTTTCAAATTCATGAAAAGTTTTTTCAATTTTCCTATTATTTTCAAAGAACAACTTGTTGATGCTGACGGCACACAGTGCGTTTTTAGCTGTTAACGTGGCGTGAAAAGTTGCGCAAAGTGAATTCAAAGTTGTGTAAAGTGATTGCAAAGTTTGTAGATTTATTTGTATGTTTGACCTAAGTTGTTTGCACATAAAAAACGGCAGTTGTAAAATCAAAAAAATGAATAAAAGCCAGATAAAAGCAGTCTATATTAGCAGAGTATCACATGAGCTGACTGACTTTAAAATTGTTAGAAAACAGCGTGAAAAGTTGGTAAAAACGTTCGAAACGTTGGCGGAGTTGCTTCTATATTTAACCTAAGTCATTGGAATGACAACCCCGCAGTTAAATTCAGAAAACATTGAGTAATTGTCTAGAAAATGCCCCATATATAAGCAGATTATCGCAACTGCGAGCCGAAAAATCGAAGGCAAACTGCTTACAAAGTTGTTAAAAGCGATTGCAAAGTTTGTAGATTCGTTCGGAAACGGTACACAGGATATTATATTGACGGGTCGCATAGTTAAAACTTCGAAAACGTGAATAAATATTTCTTAAAATGCCGTTAAAGTAGCGTCGTGTTACTGGGAGCATGTACAGGTCATAGGTCAATTCAAGAAGTTACTTGTGCAAACGCTATCAATTTTAAAACACTTTCAAACATAAAATAGCCGCCAATTCAGGCCAATTTCAAATTACTTAAGCAGTAGTGTGGGTAAGTAATCGAACAAAATCTAAAGTTAAGCTCAATCGGGCGTGGTTAGTAGTTGCATGGGAGACTTCTTGAGTGACCTAGCTGGAGAAATTGTTTTTGTTCATCACACACATGTCAAAGATATGAGGCAACGTTCTTGCATCTTTTTTTACTGTGATGTCATTTATTAATAGTAGAAAGACATGGAAATTTATTTATTTTTTCAAATTCATGAAAAGTTTTTTCAATTTTCCTATTATTTTCAAAGAACAACTTGTTGATGCTGACGGCACACAGTGCGTTTTTAGCTGTTAACGTGGCGTGAAAAGTTGCGCAAAGTGAATTCAAAGTTGTGTAAAGTGATTGCAAAGTTTGTAGATTTATTTGTATGTTTGACCTAAGTTGTTTGCACATAAAAAAACGGCAGTTGTAAAATCAAAAAATGAATAAAAGCCAGATAAAAGCAGTCTATATTAGCAGAGTATCACATGAGCTGACTGACTTTAAAATTGTTAGAAAACAGCGTGAAAAGTTGGTAAAAACGTTCGAAACGTTGGCGGAGTTGCTTCTATATTTAACCTAAGTCATTGGAATGACAACCCCGCAGTTAAATTCAGAAAACATTGAGTAAATGTCTAGAAAATGCCCCATATATAAGCAGATTATCGCAACTGCGAGCCGAAAAATCGAAGGCAAACTGCTTACAAAGTTGTTAAAAGCGATTGCAAAGTTTGTAGATTCGTTTGGAAACGGTACACAGGATATTATATTGACGGGTCGCATAGTTAAAACTTCGAAAACGTGAATAAATATTTCCTAAAATGCCGTTAAAGTAGCGTCGTGTTACTGGGAGCATGTACAGGTCATAGGTCAATTCAAGAAGTTACTTGTGCAAACGCTATCAATTTTAAAACACTTTCAAACATAAAATAGCCGCCAATTCAGGCCAATTTCAAATTACTTAAGCAGTAGTGTGGGTAAGTAATCGAACAAAATCTAAAGTTAAGCTCAATCGGGCGTGGTTAGTAGTTGCATGGGAGACTTCTTGAGTGACCTAGCTGGAGAAATTGTTTTTGTTCATCACACACATGTCAAAGATATGAGGCAACGTTCTTGCATCTTTTTTTACTGTGATGTCATTTATTAATAGTAGAAAGACATGGAAATTTATTTATTTTTTCAAATTCATGAAAAGTTTTTTCAATTTTCCTATTATTTTCAAAGAACAACTTGTTGATGCTGACGGCACACAGTGCGTTTTTAGCTGTTAACGTGGCGTGAAAAGTTGCGCAAAGTGAATTCAAAGTTGTGTAAAGTGATTGCAAAGTTTGTAGATTTATTTGTATGTTTGACCTAAGTTGTTTGCACATAAAAAACGGCAGTTGTAAAATCAAAAAAATGAATAAAAGCCAGATAAAAGCAGTCTATATTAGCAGAGTATCACATGAGCTGACTGACTTTAAAATTGTTAGAAAACAGCGTGAAAAGTTGGTAAAAACGTTCGAAACGTTGGCGGAGTTGCTTCTATATTTAACCTAAGTCATTGGAATGACAACCCCGCAGTTAAATTCAGAAAACATTGAGTAATTGTCTAGAAAATGCCCCATATATAAGCAGATTATCGCAACTGCGAGCCGAAAAATCGAAGGCAAACTGCTTACAAAGTTGTTAAAAGCGATTGCAAAGTTTGTAGATTCGTTCGGAAACGGTACACAGGATATTATATTGACGGGTCGCATAGTTAAAACTTCGAAAACGTGAATAAATATTTCTTAAAATGCCGTTAAAGTAGCGTCGTGTTACTGGGAGCATGTACAGGTCATAGGTCAATTCAAGAAGTTACTTGTGCAAACGCTATCAATTTTAAAACACTTTCAAACATAAAATAGCCGCCAATTCAGTCCAATTTCAAATTACTTAAGCAGTAGTGTGGGTAAGTAATCGAACAAAATCTAAAGTTAAGCTCAATCGGGCGTGGTTAGTAGTTGCATGGGAGACTTCTTGAGTGACCTAGCTGGAGAAATTGTTTTTGTTCATCACACACATGTCAAAGATATGAGGCAACGTTCTTGCATCTTTTTTTACTGTGATGTCATTTATTAATAGTAGAAAGACATGGAAATTTATTTATTTTTTCAAATTCATGAAAAGTTTTTTCAATTTTCCTATTATTTTCAAAGAACAACTTGTTGATGCTGACGGCACACAGTGCGTTTTTAGCTGTTAACGTGGCGTGAAAAGTTGCGCAAAGTGAATTCAAAGTTGTGTAAAGTGATTGCAAAGTTTGTAGATTTATTTGTATGTTTGACCTAAGTTGTTTGCACATAAAAAAACGGCAGTTGTAAAATCAAAAAATGAATAAAAGCCAGATAAAAGCAGTCTATATTAGCAGAGTATCACATGAGCTGACTGACTTTAAAATTGTTAGAAAACAGCGTGAAAAGTTGGTAAAAACGTTCGAAACGTTGGCGGAGTTGCTTCTATATTTAACCTAAGTCATTGGAATGACAACCCCGCAGTTAAATTCAGAAAACATTGAGTAATTGTCTAGAAAATGCCCCATATATAAGCAGATTATCGCAACTGCGAGCCGAAAAATCGAAGGCAAACTGCTTACAAAGTTGTTAAAAGCGATTGCAAAGTTTGTAGATTCGTTCGGAAACGGTACACAGGATATTATATTGACGGGTCGCATAGTTAAAACTTCGAAAACGTGAATAAATATTTCTTAAAATGCCGTTAAAGTAGCGTCGTGTTACTGGGAGCATGTACAGGTCATAGGTCAATTCAAGAAGTTACTTGTGCAAACGCTATCAATTTTAAAACACTTTCAAACATAAAATAGCCGCCAATTCAGGCCAATTTCAAATTACTTAAGCAGTAGTGTGGGTAAGTAATCGAACAAAATCTAAAGTTAAGCTCAATCGGGCGTGGTTAGTAGTTGCATGGGAGACTTCTTGAGTGACCTAGCTGGAGAAATTGTTTTTGTTCATCACACACATGTCAAAGATATGAGGCAACGTTCTTGCATCTTTTTTTACTGTGATGTCATTTATTAATAGTAGAAAGACATGGAAATTTATTTATTTTTTCAAATTCATGAAAAGTTTTTTCAATTTTCCTATTATTTTCAAAGAACAACTTGTTGATGCTGACGGCACACAGTGCGTTTTTAGCTGTTAACGTGGCGTGAAAAGTTGCGCAAAGTGAATTCAAAGTTGTGTAAAGTGATTGCAAAGTTTGTAGATTTATTTGTATGTTTGACCTAAGTTGTTTGCACATAAAAAAACGGCAGTTGTAAAATCAAAAAATGAATAAAAGCCAGATAAAAGCAGTCTATATTAGCAGAGTATCACATGAGCTGACTGACTTTAAAATTGTTAGAAAACAGCGTGAAAAGTTGGTAAAAACGTTCGAAACGTTGGCGGAGTTGCTTCTATATTTAACCTAAGTCATTGGAATGACAACCCCGCAGTTAAATTCAGAAAACATTGAGTAATTGTCTAGAAAATGCCCCATATATAAGCAGATTATCGCAACTGCGAGCCGAAAAATCGAAGGCAAACTGCTTACAAAGTTGTTAAAAGCGATTGCAAAGTTTGTAGATTCGTTCGGAAACGGTACACAGGATATTATATTGACGGGTCGCATAGTTAAAACTTCGAAAACGTGAATAAATATTTCTTAAAATGCCGTTAAAGTAGCGTCGTGTTACTGGGAGCATGTACAGGTCATAGGTCAATTCAAGAAGTTACTTGTGCAAACGCTATCAATTTTAAAACACTTTCAAACATAAAATAGCCGCCAATTCAGGCCAATTTCAAATTACTTAAGCAGTAGTGTGGGTAAGTAATCGAACAAAATCTAAAGTTAAGCTCAATCGGGCGTGGTTAGTAGTTGCATGGGAGACTTCTTGAGTGACCTAGCTGGAGAAATTGTTTTTGTTCATCACACACATGTCAAAGATATGAGGCAACGTTCTTGCATCTTTTTTTACTGTGATGTCATTTATTAATAGTAGAAAGACATGGAAATTTATTTATTTTTTCAAATTCATGAAAAGTTTTTTCAATTTTCCTATTATTTTCAAAGAACAACTTGTTGATGCTGACGGCACACAGTGCGTTTTTAGCTGTTAACGTGGCGTGAAAAGTTGCGCAAAGTGAATTCAAAGTTGTGTAAAGTGATTGCAAAGTTTGTAGATTTATTTGTATGTTTGACCTAAGTTGTTTGCACATAAAAAAACGGCAGTTGTAAAATCAAAAAATGAATAAAAGCCAGATAAAAGCAGTCTATATTAGCAGAGTATCACATGAGCTGACTGACTTTAAAATTGTTAGAAAACAGCGTGAAAAGTTGGTAAAAACGTTCGAAACGTTGGCGGAGTTGCTTCTATATTTAACCTAAGTCATTGGAATGACAACCCCGCAGTTAAATTCAGAAAACATTGAGTAATTGTCTAGAAAATGCCCCATATATAAGCAGATTATCGCAACTGCGAGCCGAAAAATCGAAGGCAAACTGCTTACAAAGTTGTTAAAAGCGATTGCAAAGTTTGTAGATTCGTTCGGAAACGGTACACAGGATATTATATTGACGGGTCGCATAGTTAAAACTTCGAAAACGTGAATAAATATTTCTTAAAATGCCGTTAAAGTAGCGTCGTGTTACTGGGAGCATGTACAGGTCATAGGTCAATTCAAGAAGTTACTTGTGCAAACGCTATCAATTTTAAAACACTTTCAAACATAAAATAGCCGCCAATTCAGGCCAATTTCAAATTACTTAAGCAGTAGTGTGGGTAAGTAATCGAACAAAATCTAAAGTTAAGCTCAATCGGGCGTGGTTAGTAGTTGCATGGGAGACTTCTTGAGTGACCTAGCTGGAGAAATTGTTTTTGTTCATCACACACATGTCAAAGATATGAGGCAACGTTCTTGCATCTTTTTTTACTGTGATGTCATTTATTAATAGTAGAAAGACATGGAAATTTATTTATTTTTTCAAATTCATGAAAAGTTTTTTCAATTTTCCTATTATTTTCAAAGAACAACTTGTTGATGCTGACGGCACACAGTGCGTTTTTAGCTGTTAACGTGGCGTGAAAAGTTGCGCAAAGTGAATTCAAAGTTGTGTAAAGTGATTGCAAAGTTTGTAGATTTATTTGTATGTTTGACCTAAGTTGTTTGCACATAAAAAAACGGCAGTTGTAAAATCAAAAAATGAATAAAAGCCAGATAAAAGCAGTCTATATTAGCAGAGTATCACATGAGCTGACTGACTTTAAAATTGTTAGAAAACAGCGTGAAAAGTTGGTAAAAACGTTCGAAACGTTGGCGGAGTTGCTTCTATATTTAACCTAAGTCATTGGAATGACAACCCCGCAGTTAAATTCAGAAAACATTGAGTAATTGTCTAGAAAATGCCCCATATATAAGCAGATTATCGCAACTGCGAGCCGAAAAATCGAAGGCAAACTGCTTACAAAGTTGTTAAAAGCGATTGCAAAGTTTGTAGATTCGTTCGGAAACGGTACACAGGATATTATATTGACGGGTCGCATAGTTAAAACTTCGAAAACGTGAATAAATATTTCTTAAAATGCCGTTAAAGTAGCGTCGTGTTACTGGGAGCATGTACAGGTCATAGGTCAATTCAAGAAGTTACTTGTGCAAACGCTATCAATTTTAAAACACTTTCAAACATAAAATAGCCGCCAATTCAGGCCAATTTCAAATTACTTAAGCAGTAGTGTGGGTAAGTAATCGAACAAAATCTAAAGTTAAGCTCAATCGGGCGTGGTTAGTAGTTGCATGGGAGACTTCTTGAGTGACCTAGCTGGAGAAATTGTTTTTGTTCATCACACACATGTCAAAGATATGAGGCAACGTTCTTGCATCTTTTTTTACTGTGATGTCATTTATTAATAGTAGAAAGACATGGAAATTTATTTATTTTTTCAAATTCATGAAAAGTTTTTTCAATTTTCCTATTATTTTCAAAGAACAACTTGTTGATGCTGACGGCACACAGTGCGTTTTTAGCTGTTAACGTGGCGTGAAAAGTTGCGCAAAGTGAATTCAAAGTTGTGTAAAGTGATTGCAAAGTTTGTAGATTTATTTGTATGTTTGACCTAAGTTGTTTGCACATAAAAAAACGGCAGTTGTAAAATCAAAAAATGAATAAAAGCCAGATAAAAGCAGTCTATATTAGCAGAGTATCACATGAGCTGACTGACTTTAAAATTGTTAGAAAACAGCGTGAAAAGTTGGTAAAAACGTTCGAAACGTTGGCGGAGTTGCTTCTATATTTAACCTAAGTCATTGGAATGACAACCCCGCAGTTAAATTCAGAAAACATTGAGTAATTGTCTAGAAAATGCCCCATATATAAGCAGATTATCGCAACTGCGAGCCGAAAAATCGAAGGCAAACTGCTTACAAAGTTGTTAAAAGCGATTGCAAAGTTTGTAGATTCGTTCGGAAACGGTACACAGGATATTATATTGACGGGTCGCATAGTTAAAACTTCGAAAACGTGAATAAATATTTCTTAAAATGCCGTTAAAGTAGCGTCGTGTTACTGGGAGCATGTACAGGTCATAGGTCAATTCAAGAAGTTACTTGTGCAAACGCTATCAATTTTAAAACACTTTCAAACATAAAATAGCCGCCAATTCAGGCCAATTTCAAATTACTTAAGCAGTAGTGTGGGTAAGTAATCGAACAAAATCTAAAGTTAAGCTCAATCGGGCGTGGTTAGTAGTTGCATGGGAGACTTCTTGAGTGACCTAGCTGGAGAAATTGTTTTTGTTCATCACACACATGTCAAAGATATGAGGCAACGTTCTTGCATCTTTTTTTACTGTGATGTCATTTATTAATAGTAGAAAGACATGGAAATTTATTTATTTTTTCAAATTCATGAAAAGTTTTTTCAATTTTCCTATTATTTTCAAAGAACAACTTGTTGATGCTGACGGCACACAGTGCGTTTTTAGCTGTTAACGTGGCGTGAAAAGTTGCGCAAAGTGAATTCAAAGTTGTGTAAAGTGATTGCAAAGTTTGTAGATTTATTTGTATGTTTGACCTAAGTTGTTTGCACATAAAAAAACGGCAGTTGTAAAATCAAAAAATGAATAAAAGCCAGATAAAAGCAGTCTATATTAGCAGAGTATCACATGAGCTGACTGACTTTAAAATTGTTAGAAAACAGCGTGAAAAGTTGGTAAAAACGTTCGAAACGTTGGCGGAGTTGCTTCTATATTTAACCTAAGTCATTGGAATGACAACCCCGCAGTTAAATTCAGAAAACATTGAGTAATTGTCTAGAAAATGCCCCATATATAAGCAGATTATCGCAACTGCGAGCCGAAAAATCGAAGGCAAACTGCTTACAAAGTTGTTAAAAGCGATTGCAAAGTTTGTAGATTCGTTCGGAAACGGTACACAAGATATTATATTGACGGGTCGCATAGTTAAAACTTCGAAAACGTGAATAAATATTTCTTAAAATGCCGTTAAAGTAGCGTCGTGTTACTGGGAGCATGTACAGGTCATAGGTCAATTCAAGAAGTTACTTGTGCAAACGCTATCAATTTTAAAACACTTTCAAACATAAAATAGCCGCCAATTCAGGCCAATTTCAAATTACTTAAGCAGTAGTGTGGGTAAGTAATCGAACAAAATCTAAAGTTAAGCTCAATCGGGCGTGGTTAGTAGTTGCATGGGAGACTTCTTGAGTGACCTAGCTGGAGAAATTGTTTTTGTTCATCACACACATGTCAAAGATATGAGGTAACGTTCTTGCATCTTTTTTTACTGTGATGTCATTTATTTATGAAAGCTCATTGGGGACATTTTGTAAACGAAAAAAAAAATAATTATCTCGAGATCTCGAGATAGTAAGTCGAGATCTCGATATAATAAGTCGAGATCTCGAGATAATAAGTCGAGATCTCGAGATAATAAATCGAGATCTCGAGATAGTAAGTCGAGATCTCGAGATAATAAGTCGAGATCTCGAGATAATAAGTCGAGATCTCGAGATAATAAATCGAGATCTCGAGATAGTAAGTCGAGATCTCGAGATAATAAGTCGAGATCTCGAGATAGTAAGTCGAGATCTCGAGATAGTAAGTCGAGATCTCGAGATAATAAGTCGAGATCTCGAGATAATAAGTCGAGATCTCGAGATATAATCTCCGATTAGACTGGACAAAGAAAACAACAAGTTGCGTGCCTATTTTTGAATCAGATGATTGTGTATTTTTTGTTTTAGGTAAGTATATGCGCATTTAAGCTAATAGCAATATATTTAAACACTATTAAGCAGCTACTGCAAAGTATATCACACCTCTGCTTCCCATATATATTAGTAAGGTGACGAAAACACTACACTAAAATGAAATGTGCTGAACATGTATGGAAAGCCATGACTGTCTTATCCTACTCATTTTCACTAGATGATAGGCATTTACCACAACGTGATAGTCATTCACCGCAACATGATAGGCATTCACCACAACGTGATAGGCATTCACTATAACATGGTAGGCATTTACCATTACACGATAGGCATTCACCACAACGTGACAGGCTATCAAAAGTACATGATAAGCATTCGCCATTTAATGATAGGCATTATTCATGTGATAGGCATTTACCACAACGTGATATGTATTTACCATTGCATGATAGGCATTCACCATAACATGGTAGGCATTCACCATTACATGATAGGCATTCACCATAACATTGTAGGCATTCACCATTACGTGATAGACATTTACCACAACGTAATAGGCATTTACCACAACGTGATAAGGCATTCGCCACAACATGATAGGCATTCGTCATTACATGATGGGCATTCACTATAACATGGTAGGCATTTACCATTACACGATAGACATTCACAATAATATGATAGGCATTAACCACGTGGTAGGCATTCGCCACAACGTGATAGTCATTCGCCATTACATGGTAGGCATTCACCATAACATGATAGGCATTCACCATTACATGATGAGCATTCACCATTACATGGTAGGCATTCGCCATTACATGGTAGGCCTTCACCATTACCTGATAGCCATTCACCATAACATGATAGGCATTCGCCAGTACATGGTAGGCATTCACCATAACATGATGGGCATTCACCATTACATGATGGGCATTTGCCATTACATGATAGGCATTCACCATAACATGATGGGCATTCACCATTACATGATGGGCATTTGCCATTACATGATAGGCATTCGCCATTACTCGGTAGGCATTCACCATAGCATGCAAGCCATTCACCATTAAATGATGGGCATTCAGTATAACATGGTAGGCATTCACCATCACATGATAGGCATTCAACATTATGTGATAGGCATTCACCATAAAATGGTAGGCATTCATCATAGTATGATAGAAATTCATGGAGGTCAGACAACTAGACGACATGGACGACAACTAGAAGTCAACCAGCGCAGACGACAATGAGTGGTTTTGTTAGCCAAGGAACACGTGACAAAGAAGCGTCTGGAAGCGATGCACGGGGAAGAAGACTTCAGAGAGTTTCTAAGAGCGGCTATAGACCGCCTAGAAAAAAAGATAGATCAAATGGCTGGAGAACAGAGTGAAGCTCAAACACGGCTACAGAAAGTTGAAGAGAAACAGACAGAATTCGCAAACTCAATGGAGTATTCAACACGTGACATAGAGGAGATGGGCAACAACCACGAGGGGGCACTGCAACGCATTGCCGATTTGGAAAGCACAGTCGGTTGCCTTGAAACTCGACTGAATGAAGTTTGCGAGGGAAATCTACGTCTCCAGAGGTACTCACGTGGATATAACCTAAGAATTGGTGGGGTTAAAGAAGAGAAAGGTGAAGACTGCGTCCAAATAGTCGCAGATTTGCTGGAAAAGAAATTGGGTTTCAGCGACGCAGCAAACATGGTAGAAAACGCCCACCGCGCGGCCCCCTTGATCAAACGCAAACAAGTTGGTCCACCAAGTCACATAATAGTAAAATTTATGAGACGACCAGAGAGATTGAAAATACTAAGGAAGGCACAGTTGAAGGCGTGGCCTGTTCAGCATTTGTCTACAACCAATCACAAGACTAGTTACGAACCACATCGAGGTCACGACTCGGTTAGCCTTGCTCAACTGGTTCGTAACCAGTCTTGTGATTGGTTGTAGACAAATGCTACAGGCCACGCCTCCAAACTGTGCCATGCGTTCGGGCAAACCGTTAGGAATTCATAAATTGAGTCAATTTGTGTAGTTTTCTTGATTTATTCTGCAGATATCGGTAAAATGTAGGCAAGGCTTTGGCGAAATTTGAAGGAGCAACTAATATTCTTCAACCTGGTATTTTTTTTAGATTTTATTTTTCATTCTTTTCGTCTCTTTTTTCGAGTTTAAAAAATGTGAGCTGACTGGAGCCTTCATCCCTTGTCTATTTCTTACACTAGATACCAGCCGATACCCCCCCCCAGTTGATTATAGTTCCTGGGCTCCCTGTGGATTTACCAATGGAAAACTTTATATCGATGGCCTCTTGTACAATGTATAAACAAAATGAAAGAACTGAGCGTGATGAGCTGAACCGACGGACCAAGTACTAGTTGTAAACAAAATTTACGTTGTAACTTTTATTTAATAATCTCAGGAAAAATGCAGCTATAAGGTAATCAGTAGTCTATTGAAAACTGAAATATTTGATCACATCGTGATCACTAATATTATAGCACTTGTTACATAGTATTGTTTGTTTTAGTAGATTATGACTGTATTGAAACGGGTTAGAGCAGTTTTGCCCACCGAGTATACGTTTGGTACTTATACGTGTGGGAGTTGGGACGGGTTTGTTGATGTTTTGGGGAGAGTGTTTTGTTCTTTGTTTGGGTGTGGGGGAGTGTTTTTTCGGGCTCCCCCGGGTGGGTGGGGCGTTCAATGTTGAGTTTCTGTCCCGTCTTTGTCGGGATGGTTGTGTTTTCACTTATGTTGAAAAATGAGTTTACCAACACTTAATCTGGATGATAACAGAAATAACTAAAGAGGTAAAATGTCAGAAATTAATGTACTATCATTAAATGTAAGAGGCCTGGTTGGGTACAAAAAAATAAAAAAAAATATTTAAATGGATAACTGAAACAAAAGCAAACATAATTATGCTACAGGAAACCCATAGCTCCAAAGATAAAATTAAGTACTGGTCTAATCAAATGAGAGGGAAAATGATATTTTCACATGGGACAAACCTAAGTAAAGGAGTAGTCACAATATTTAGAAATGTTGAGGTAGATATTTAAAAAAGTGTTGCAGACCCACAAGGTAGATATCTTGTAATTGAAACATGTATTGGGGAAAAATCATTCATATTTTTTAATACATATGCACCAAATGATCAACATAATCATGTAGGATTTCTGAAAGAATTGATACCCGTCATAAAAGAATGTACAACAGAAGCAGATTCTAACATAGTTTGGGGGGGGGAGATCATAACGTGGCCTTAAATACACAGATTGACAGAAGGGGGGGGGTAACCCAAACCCATGGAAACAGTCAGTTAAACTAATAAAAGAGATTATGGAATCATTTGAACTTATAGATAATACAGAGTAGGATAGACTACTTTTTGGGTAGTGATGGTTTACAATCAGAAATTACAGGGTCAACAATTGAACCGTGTGTCTGCTCTGATCACTCAGCCGTGATATTAAAAATGAGCTGGGAAAATATTAAAAACGGGCCGTCATACTGGAAGTTTAACAACAGCCTACTAAGGGATCCAAAATATGTGAATCAAATGGAAGAAAAACTAATCCAATGGTTAGAAAACCCTGAAATTGAAGATGTCTGTATAGAATGGGATTGGGTCAAATACAAAATTAAAACATTTACAATGAAATCAATCAAGATCAAGGTGTAATTGGTATGAATACTGTGAGAAAAATAACAAATATTTCCTACAAGTAGAAAAGCTTAACCGGAAAAAATCACAAATCAATCAACTAATATCAACAGAAAATAATGTAATAATAAAAAATAAGAACAAGATTAACAAAGAAATAAAGCGATTCTATAGTAAAATATACTCTTCTAAATTTCACAATAAAAACCCCAGCCAAGAAAATGATGAATTTTTTATAGCAAACCCAAATATTCCAAAATTAACTGCAGATGAACTAGAAAGATGTGAAGGATAGATAACAGAAAAAGAAGCAGGAGAAGCTATGAGAAAACTACCTAAAAACAAAACGCCTGGAAATGACGGTATCACGGTAGAATTCTTTATTAAGTTTTGGTCAGTCCTCGGACCTGCTCTTGTAAAGTCACTGAATAGTGGATATGAAAAAGGAGAATTATCACCGTCACAGAAACAAGGAGTAATAACTTTACTGGAAAAAGGGAAAAGATCGCAAATTTATAAAAAACTGGAGACCAGTTTCATTACTTAATAACGATTACAAAATTGGTACAAAATGTTTGGCACTGCGTTTGGAGGAAGTACTTCCTAAAATAATACAAAAAACACAATCAGCATTTGTCAAACAGAGATATATAGGAGATGTAATTCGATTGACAGAAAACATTATGTCTTATACTGAAACTATGAACCTACCTGGTATTCTCCTGACGCTTGATTTTGAAAAAGCATTCGATAGCCTTGAATGAGAATTTTTGTCAAAATCCCTGAAATCTTTTAATTTTGGGGAAAGCTTTATCAAGTGGATCAAGACTTTGTATAAAAATACATGCAGCTGCGTTATGAATGGGAGCACAACAACTGGCTATTTCCCCCTATCTAGGGGGGTAAGACAGGGAGATTGCATATCGCCAGGACTATTCATTATGAGTCTAGAAATTTTTTTGATAGCTCTTAGAAACACTAAGACAATAAAAGGAATAACAATAGAAGACAATGAGATAAAAAGTGCAGCCTTCGCAGATGATGTCACTTGCTTCCTCAAAGACGTAAAGTCAGCTAAAAGTTTATTTACTCTCCTAGACAAATATGAATTGCAATCTGGTCTAAAAATAAATTATGAAAAATCCGAAGAATTGTGGCTGGGCAGGAATAAACATAAAAAACAAACACCTCTAAAAGTAAAATGGCCGAGAGAACCGATTAAGATAGTAGGGATATATGTCTCATATGATCATGAGACCGCTAACAGATTAAACTTAGCAGGTCCTGTTGAATCACTTCGAAAATGTTTAAATTTCTGGAAAACTCGCGATCTTACCCTACTAGGAAGAATTCAGGTAATAAAAACAATGGGCGTATCCAGAGTCCAGTATGTCCTAAATAATGTAGAAGTTACAAAAAATAAGCTAAAAGAAATAAAAAAAGATGTTACATAATTTTTTGTGGAGGGGACCAGACAGGATAGCAAGAAATACAATAAAAGGAAGAAAGGAAAAAGGGGGTCTGGGAATGCCCGACATTAATACTATCTATAAGGCAACTAGAATAAATTGGATTAGAAGATACTGTGATAAATCTATAGAACACCCATGGAAACTGTTTTTTGATAAAACTTTAAAACCAGTAGGAGGTAAAGAGCTGCTCTTAAAATGTAACTTTAAGGTGAATTTGCTGAATCAACAAATAACTGGATTTTTAAGCAGTATGCTAACTGTGTGGTCAAAACTCACGAAGGAAATTCCCCCAGTGATGAATAACAGAAGATATAAAAAAACAATAATATGGAACAATAAAGATATATTGATATCAGGCAAATCAGTGTATTTCCCAGAATTTGAAGCAGCAGGTTTTGTATATGTGGAGCAATTATTTAGGGATGGTCACAAAATTAACTGGAATGTGGTACATGGTAGAGGGGTTCCACAGTCTTCTATTTTAAAATGGTTTGGACTAATGAGTGCTATACCAAAGAACGAGATGGGTTTAGAGTGTGATGCACAACAGACAGACACTCTTCTTACGTTTGGTAAGGAAGCAGTCAGACTGGAGGAGTGCACGACTAGAAACTTAACACAAACAATAATCGAAAACTAGTTTATCAACCCTCGATCCGAAATTTACCATATACATCAATTTAATATCAACATGTTGGGAGCCTTTTTTATAGAATACCACTAATAGCAACTATAGATACAAAACTAAGAGAATTTCAGTATAAGATATTGCATAACATTATTACCACAAATGTAAATTTATTCAAAATGAAACCACCAAGAGTGGAGAGTGCACAATGTACATTCTGTGAATCAGAAGAAGAAACAACGTTACATCTGTTTTACAAATGTCAACATGTAGAGATGTTCTGGGAAAACCTTTTTATGCTGTGGGGAAGGAAAATGAATCTACGGCACAGACTTAGGGACCGGCAGATTATATTAGGAGATGAATCACTTTCCTGTCTCACAAATTTTCTTGTACTGCTGGGAAAAAGACATATATATATATCTCGATGTAAAAAAACCAAACCAGATTTTCATGTTTACAAGCAGTATGTGAAAACAATACAAAAAATAGAGTTGTACATTGCTAAGAGAAAAAACAAAACCAGATCCCACAATAGAAAATGGAGACAATATGTAGATAACGTTCAAGATACAAATGAATGAACACAAAAAATAAAATAAAGGAACATTTGAATTAAAATGAAATCCAAAAGAAAAACACCCAGGTCAACAAACAGAGACAAGAATTTATCTGTAATTATACTTTATGTAAGTTATGTAATTGTTATGTAAGTTAAGCATCCAAGAAATGTATTTTTAAAAGGAAACTCCAATAAAAAGTGATAAATACAAAAAATGATAGAAATTCATCATTACATGATAGGCAAATGTATCATAGTGGTTAGCTCATTTAAATATTTCCCATGATTCCACTTCCTGTATATGTTCAGCCGACCATACTGGAATATTACTGTTTTCATCATGGCATCCATGGCAAGCGTTCTAACCAGAGTAAAATTTGAATATTTGGTTGATATATTCGAAAGCGAAAATTACACCTGATCTAGTTTGCAAATTGTCTAGTCTGTGTCTGATATGGAATATCTGGGAGTTGGTAGTCGTACAGACATGATGCTTTTGCGGACAGCATGTTCAACCCTTGGCATTTAAAATACGCATTTCAACTGTAGTAGACTGTCCAGATTCTTTGACAAATATTAAAAAACTGCAGTTGTTGAATACATTGGCAAATTCCAACAAATTCTGCGCCTCACGGGAACAGCAAAAACAATACTGCTGAATACGTACGAACATCCCGCAACGTGAAACAACGGCTCGACGACATGATTGAAGAAACAAAACCATCACAGGACATATACGAAGAAATGGCTCTTGATTGGTCAACTTGTGCCCCAAGAGATTTGAAACAAGTTCAAAATGCAAAGTACCTTGCTATGAGACGTAATCGACCAGATAACGGGCACTATAGAAAAAATGTAGCAGATGGCATCCAATCATTCTTGCCTGAAATTCATGAACATCCCTTCATCCAAGAAATTGTACAGACAAAAGGAAAGCCAGCATCCGTAATACTTTACCTGGAAGAAAATCTTAAAGACATTCAACAATTTTGTACACCGACGACAGGAATTGACAGGACATTTAACCTCGGACCTTGTTTTGCAACTACCCTAGTCTATCATCACAATAATCTATTCAGGAAAAGGAAAATAATTCTCCAATTATGCTGGCTGCTATTTACCTACACTGGGACAGACTTTATACGACATATCATCGATTTTTTTTACATCTTCAATGCAAGCTATCAGAGGACATTAACGCGACACAGTTTTCGAATATTATTACCGGATCGGACGAAGAAGCGGCACTAACAAAAGCAGTGAAATGTGATAGGTATTTTTGATGGTTAAAAACCTTTCACTTAGGTAACCGGGATTCGGTCGTTTCCACGCTAGGCTGACAAAAGACACACACAAGCTTCGTTCATGTTCCCAAAACGATTCTCTGCCAAGTCCCTGGTTTTCACCCGAGACAGCATTAAATCCATCTTTATTTCTTGTCACCCCTTAACCAATTACAATCAGTATAAGAGACTCCAAGGCCTTGCCTTCCAACAAACAACCAATCACATGAAAGTTTTACACATCATAATCAATTAATTACTCGTCAAGCTGTCTAGAGAAAACATTTCTATACATTGTCAACGCTAACTAATATTGATGGGGTAATAATCTCGCACTAACATTCCACCAAGATACTACCTTTTTTAAACTCGCAAACAACATTGGTTTAGAATTACAGCTACTGTCTTGTATCTTAAAAACTGCAGAGTCATAAGATGTTTTTGGTTGATTTCGACCAGCTCGCCATCTGGTCTTGTCATTAACCTTTATCAGTATATGTCATGACAACTGACTGAAATATAAATCATGATAGAAACAATGTTTTCCTGAATCAAATCAGGTACTTTGTACTAGACATTTAGAAGAAAATGCTCGGAGGTATTTATCGCGCAAAGTGGGTGCTAATATGAAAACGCAGAAGAAAGTGTTGAGTGATATATTTGGCAAAAATGGATTGACATCATGCGACAAAGAACAGGAATTCCAACTCAGAGTAATTGAACTTACGGACCAATATACACAGTCATTGCCTGTGTTTAAACAACAATTTGTAAAAATTGCACAAAAGATTCGTTCTAGAGTTTTTCATCCGCGCCAAAATAACAAGTGGATTCCGATCGATTGGAAAAATAACTCGTGTGAATCCATGAACCACAATATAAAACTGCGAACAAACTGGGAAAATATGAAGATGTCTGATTTGATTGATAGGTTGTATAAAATAGTGAAACTGCAGCAGATAGATTTTAGACGGGTTTTATATGGCCATGGAAATTATGAACTTGCACTTTGGATGTCAAAGTTTAAAGTTAAACGCGTATATTGGACCCAAACTGAAGTGGACAAAGAAACATTATACAGGAAATTCATGAAAGGCCGTCAACCAACCGGAAAGAAAGTAGTCTCGACAGATGGTCGTCTTGTGGTACCAAGAACTCCCAAAACTGCCAGAAAACCTGGGCAGAGAAAAAGAACAAAGACTACAAAAATAACAACTAGATCATAAAATAAGGTTATTACGAAGATACCTCAAAGTATGCACGAAGACAGTACAGCGGGAGTATCGACCGACGCGAAGCGGAGGTCGATGCGACAGCGTACTGTCTGAGTGCATACTTTGGGGTATCTTCGTAATAACCTTACTAATTATACAATTTTTCCTTCCAAGGATACATCATGGGAATGCCGAAATCCAAAAAGTTTAGAACAGAATCAGCGAACTTCTTTGTGTGGAGTCCGGTCAAATCCTGGTGGCAGCCATGTTTGTTTTTATTTTTAGAAGACGTTTACGCGCGTAGTCATTCTATATTTGGAATTCGCATTTCATAATATGGTAGTATGAAAATACCCCGTAACATACCGCAAAATTACGGCACGCTGTAACATATGGCGTTACGGTGACTGATGTATAATAATAACCAGTTATTCAACAACTTTTCTCATAACCATTACCTGTACAAGAAAAAAAAATATTTTAAAATTGTGTTGAGCTACTATAAAAATGCAAACTTTCTCTTAATGGTTGTATTTTGTAAGCAGTTCAAAATTGTTAATTATTCATTTGCATACTTGTCATTTGCATAAGCTTTGTTCGTTTGTTTCATTTCTCCACTGTGCATGATTATTACAATAACTTGCTTTGTTCTGTTTACATGCACTGTTTACATCGCACGCTGTTCGTGCCCAGTCATTTCTGTTCGGGTTATTTTCACCCACCCACCCACCCACCCATTTTGTTCTCGTGGTCATGCCAACTCGCTTTTCTATCGTTTAGTATTAGTATCACGCTTTGTTTTGTTTTGTTTGTTTTTAAGTGCTCTTTATCGATTTGTCACAGTTCTGTTTTAGGTTCGTTTATTTTGTTTTTTCCCTCAAGCTTTTTGCCTGTTAGTGCTGTATTTTGCTGTATGCCAGAAATGTATTTTTAGATTCAACAGAATAAAACTAACTTTTTATTTTCTTTTGCCGCCAATTCGCTTGTGTCGGGTTTGCTTTTTGCCATTGAATAATGCATGATGCAATAATTACAGATTTAAATAAAATAAAATGCTGTGTAGAAAATGTTAAATTTTGTTGTATGTTTCATAAACAGAACTCATGCCCGATATCAACTGCTATAACAACTCTTAGACCCCCCCCCACAATAAATGGTCACGCCAGGGGAAACCGAAATGGTGTTTGAGTGACAGAGAGCGTGTCGAAGATGCAGGGCGATCGAAGCTAAAGTACCATTGTACGAAGCCTAATTCCTCAGCTCCTGAGAGAGAAGTTATTTGTAGTTATGTTGGCGCTCGCCACTGTGTCTGCGGAAGTACTATGGGAGATTGCATGATTGGAGTGAAAAGTCTTTTGATCAGTAAAATAATTTTAGAAAAGTGAACACTAGAGTGACTGTGAAATAAAGGTTGGTTTTAAATATTAAATATCGCGGAATCTGGATGAAATAATGAAAGGAAATTGAACTGGTATGAAAAGGCAGTAAATTTCGCCAAAATGCAAGGTCATATTCCGGGGGTCAAAATACGTCACAATACATTCATCAAGGCGGTTGCAAAGTGTCAACAACCATGGTTGTGGTAAAAGACTTGATTTTCAATTTGCGTGAATTGCCGAGGGAAAAAAATCATGCAAATTCTGTGCTTCAGTAACAGTATTTGCTGCTTTTTTGTGCAATGGAAATTAATACAAGAAATGCTGCCAAAAGACAAGTCCTTCTCGTAAACAAAACAACCTTGAGACCTTTATCTTGAGGAATTGAGAAGACGAAAATCTCTTGGGACAGTCGTTGTGAAACGATAGACATGCTTTGCGGGTATCAAGGGTATTTGTATTATTTGAAGATGGAAACTGCTGCTTTATGGAAGAGCAAAGTTCAATGTCATTGGCCACAGTAATGACATTTTTAGAGGGATGACTCGCTAGAAGTATTCAATGTGACTCTGGACTTTTCATTGGGTTTATACAAGCTTTACATGCTACTGTCAGGAAGGTTTAATCATGTTTAATGTCTTGTTTGTATTTGTACAATGTGAATGAGGATTTTATTGTCAAAATATATACGGGTGCTTGAAACTATACAAAATTTGACATATGCACATTCGTTTCATGTGTTAAAAGAACATCGCGATGTTCTCATGGAATTTTCAAATCTTGGTATCATTCCCAAATGTCACCAAATTGTATGTTTTGACGACTCGTATGCAATTGTAAGATTATTTTTCAAGTATACTTGAAGTGAATCTCAGCACTGCGACTTTTATAAATGTCATGGTTTCGTTATAAGCAAGTCTCAGAAGTATTGGGGCAGCCTAACTGCTTGGGTTTTGACTAAGCAGTTGGCTTTCGAATCTCGCTGGCACCGACTTGTGGTTGCGTCTACTCTGGGTGAGTCTATATTGCTTAGGTGATATAGAATGCTTTTACTTGGCCTGGTACGTGTTTGGATTCATCTGGACGATTTGCTTTGTTATGTGAGGGGGCGTGATAATGTCAAAGTAGTAATATATAATTTATATGGGGGTAGCCATTTTGAACACGGCCTGAAGCAAAATAAAGAGACAAGTTGTGAAACAGTTTTCTACAAACCATTTCCAGTTATTATGATTGTGTGCATGAGAGCTTTGCCCCACACACAATAAAACAGGATGATATGTACGGGTATGTGTGAGTATGTTTCATGGATTAATAGGCCATTCCTTTGCTTCAATTCCAACTTTATCTCTGGAAATATCACTTGCTGTTTATCATCCATATTTCGATATCCCACAATGTGTCGAAACAACTATTTCGCAAAATTTGACCAGCCTTACTTCTACCATTCATTTAAGTCAACTCCCATATTGTCCTTCACAGTGAAAGTTAATTCAGATATATTGTAAATTGCACAAAGGTAACACTATAATACACTTCCCTTTGCATTCCCTTGCATTACACAACAGTCGTTGTGCTGAGGCAGTGATGGTTCACATCCATCACCAGTTCTCTTGTCTACTATTATCTTTGTTGTTAGTGACATTCACGGTCCTTGCTATTTTAATATACCTGTATACGTGAGTATTTTCGCCTCGGGCAGTCCTATTCCGCCCCGAGCAGTCCCCGGGCAGTATCGGGCAGTAATTAGTAGGACCCATCGTCGCGGATTAAGAAGAAATTCGCGTTTATGCCGAATTCTATTTACGCCAGCGGGAGCACTGGCCCGTGAAGAACTAGTACCGCTAGAAATAGAAGTTGAAGAACTGTTGCTCTTACTTTCGGCATATCGAAGACAGGATTCCTTCAGACGAATAAGACCACTGAGCCGAGACACACCAAGTCGCATTAACTGCGCATCCGTCATGGTATATACAAGTGAAGGTTCGATTCTTTCTTTTCTGAAGTCTTTAACCAACGTTTCCAATGACAGTTCAGTTAAAATTTCATCCATGTTGTTATCACAATCCTGAGTCGATCACAATCAAAAACTGAACCTCGCGGCAAAAAGGAAAAATATAAACGCGCATGCGCAATAGATTAGAAAGAGACAATGCAGTCAGTGTGCCTATCACGTTATGGTGAATGCCTACCATGTTGAATGCCTATCATGTAATGGCGAATGCCTATCACGTTGTGGTAAATGCCTATCACGTTGTGGTAAATGCCTATCAAATTGTGGTAAATGCCTATCACGTTGTGGTAAATGTCTATCACGTTGTGGTAAATGTCTATCACGTTGTGACGAATGTCTATCATATGAAGGCGAATGCCTATCACATTGTGGCGAATGCCTATCATATAAAGGCGAGTGCCTATCACGTTGTGGCGAATGCCTATCACGTTGTGGTAAATGCCTATCACGTTGTGGCGAATGCCTATCATATAAAGGCGAATGCCTATCACGTTGTGGTAAATGCCTATCACTTTGTGGCGAATGCCTATGACGTTGTGGCGAATGCCTATCATGTAATGGTGAATGCCTATCATCTAATGGAAATGAGTAAGATAAAACAGTCATGGCTTTCCATAAACATGCGTAATGTTGGTGATACTGTCATCACGTAGCACGCCACTCATTTGGGTAAATTAATCAATAGTATGTAATATGACGAAGCAGAGTGTCACTCGGTGAGGAGTGAATAGATGTTTATTTCTGTCGGGGGCTGTTAAAGATTTAAATACCACCTATTTGTATCAGGATTTTTAAGTGCGTACACATTGAAACACCGTAATAAGTTTAAACTCGAATGACTGCTATGGTTGACGAAGGTTGTGCTGAACATTTTTCTGAACACGTTTTCCGGTGATTTATCAATTGCCTTATTATTGTCATATGCTTTCACAATTGCCAATGAATTTTTCGATATTAACTATAGATTTCTCTGAGAATGAATAGAAACGAAGCAATCAACTTGTACTTCAGATTGGGATTCAGCTACACAGAAATCTTGGCTTCATTGGCGCACAACCATGGATTTGTTATGAGTATGAGACATTTGAAACGACTCCTGAAGCAAAACGGGTTATACAGAAGAAAACACCAGTCAGACATTAACGATGTGATTTTATTTATAAGAAGCCAAGTGGAGGGTTCTGGAAGATACCATGGCTATAGATGGATGCATTTGAAATGCATCCAGGAAGGTTTAATAGTGAGTAGAGAAAGCGTTCGTCTTCTGTTAAAGATCATTGACCCACAAGGCGTACAAGCAAGGAAACGCCATTGTCTTCTTCGCCGAAAGTACGGATCACCCGGACCAAACTTTATGTGGCACCTAGACTCGTACGACAAACTTTCGCCATACGGAATTTGCGTTAATGGATGCATTGACGGCTACTCGAGAAATGTCTTATGGGCCGAAGCGTATCATACAAACAGCAATCCTAGAATAGTAGCAGGATACTTTATGAGTGCTGTTGAACTTTTAGGTGGTACGCCAGCTAAAATTAGAGCGGACATGGGCACTGAAAACGGTCATGTTGAAGAAATGCAAAGATTTATGAGAACTGATCAAAACTGCTTCTACTACGGAACAAGTCAAATGAACCAACGAATTGAAAGATGGTGGGGAATATTCCGAACGCAATGTGGCCAATTTTGGATGGATTTGTTTAAGGGCTTGAAAAATGATGGCTGTTTTACTGGTGATACTCTGGACAAAGATCTCGTCCGATTCTGTTTCATGAGAATGATTCAGGTATGATTGTGAACAAATACAATATTTGCATGCAAACTTTATCATACATGTGTATCTATACAGGAACAACGAAAAACGTCGAGGGACGTCACTTGCATCACCAATATGAATCTATTACAAAAATGCATGTGTGTAATGTTTCCTAAACCTTCTTAAGTAGGCCCAATAATAATGTTACTCTTTTTAACAGGACGAACTGGATAATATTGTTATGGAATGGAACTGCCACAGACTCAGTCGTTCGCGAAACGCAATTAGTCCTACTGGTCGCCCCTGTATTATGTTCTCAGTTCCAGAAATTTACGGAAGCTGTAACTTTCTACAGTCTGTCACACAAGATGTCATTGAAGTATGCAAAGACGAATCTGTGAGCAAAGGGCCATATCCGTGTGATGAAGAACTGTTCGAGTTATGCTGTATGCATATGTTAGAAAATAACATTTCTTTTCCATCTGACTCATATGCGGCAGTTGATTTATACATTGTACTTCGAAACTATATACGTGAAAACTGATTTGTACATATATAGACTTGTATACTGATTTAGAGTGTTATTGGATTCTACAACCCATTATATTCTTTCATTGAGTTACGAAACAAACATTATTGTCATTTCAAGTCATTTGTATTTTAAATATTCACAAAACGGACCGATGACACTATATATTCAATTCTACGACAACTTACTATAAAGGGTTATTGAATTATTTTTCTTTCATGTCTGACATTATTTAGCTAGAATTGAGACTCCCATGTATGACTCACTTTCGATTGTTTCAAACATGTTTATTATGTTATCTGTTAATAAAAAGATATTCTGTATGCAATACAATTAGCTCATAAATCTCAGTTTCCCTGAGATAAAGCCGTTCGATATTTTTTTAGGCTCACCCCCATGTGCCACCCAATCGACAATATGATTGGTCCACACATCCTATGTCATCATCAACAATCACCAGCGTTGCTGGGTTAGGTTTTGTAGAGATATTTGAATTTGAATCGTAATAAGTTGACAGTTATTGGCATAGCGAACCTGCTGGTTTGTTGTAAACTGAGTATACATGGTGTGTTTCTAAATCTCAAAATGGAATTAATATTAAAAGACCATGTGACTGGCATAGCAACTGCAACTTGTTGCTTGAACTAGGGTATGTTTCTATTACAACATACACCTTGCAATACATTTACCAGTACCAAGTTAAGTTCCACTGCCACGTTACAAATTTGCCAGTTTTCTTCAACGACTTCTTTGTAAGTATACACACGTTACAAACATGCCTCTGCAACAAAAAATATTATTCTGACAGTCATGGACACATTCTGAATCACTGTTACTGGCGAATTAATTTTCTATCGGGACTAGACATCACGTTCAAAACCATCAACATGGTACTCGACTTAGTTGTGTGTTTTTTTCCGAAAAAGTTCTTAACATACTAGTATGCACGGGGTAAATAACATAACTATTTATGTTCCAAGCGCAGTCGGGCCTTTTGTGACAATTACACTACACTCCAAATATGATATTGCACTGTTATTCATTTGAGACACCAATATGTGTCTTGTTGCTTCAAGGTAGGAAAATGTACTTAGAAATCAGTGTAGAAATATGATGATATAAATGATAATTTTACTAAATGTTAATGGTGCAATGACCATTGCAACCAGGTATTCCCGATTCTCGAATTGATTGATTGCGTTTAAACGTTTATCGTTTGTGCGTTTACGCCTATTGCGTGATCCGAGGTCAACAAACCGGAAGGTAGGATAAATTTCGAATATTTCAAACGCTCATACGTGTTTCCAACTCGCAGCGAATACAATCCTCTCAAATAAAAGTGCCATTATCTTTCAATCAATTCTTATCCGCCTCACACATTTTGCACACTATTCTGCATAAGCATGAAAAACGAACACTCAAATTATGTTTGGCTATAGCGTAATACATTTGGGGGCAATTTGGGAGTTAAAAAAACAATGTCTAGGTCCTTTTTATTTATTCCAAAAAGTCATGTTTTTTCGACTGGTAATTCACTTTTCTCAGCAGCATTATATAGTTCATCTAGCTTCCCCTTTTATTACTCACCCATGCTCACACCGCTATCTTTTATACACTGTTTTGTTTTGAATATACCACTAACTTCTTTCAGGTTTGCAAGACTATTGTTCTTTTTGACTTTTTATTTCTGCCCTACCCTCACCCGTTGCCCGGTGGTTACGCATGCGCAAATAGAATTACATCTCGTCGGTCGGGAACCGGGAATTATTCATATTAATGTGAATTAATGAATGAATCGTATTCTCTCTGGGATATTCATGTGATAATTCAATAAAGTTACAATACTTGGACCACTTGGCCAATGAAATAAGGGACAAAGTTGCACCCTAAAACCCTCTTCTAGAAAATGATATTCAGCCGTAAACTATTTAGATGATGAATGTGTATCTCTGTACACTATGTCTTGCTAGACACTTACTTTAAAATATACGATATTATATTATAGCATTATCAATACCAGTGGATTTTATGACGTCATTGCAGCAGATTATTATTATATCCCATTATTGAGCATCAAGGCCCCGTATCGTGGATATGAATACAATGTTGTTTTCGAAACCAAATAAGAAAAAAACTATTTAAAAAGAAGCGTAATTGTTAGATAACAAGTAATTCATACTAAAATCATCATCAAATAAAATGTCCATTGCCAATAACAACGGATTTCAATATCTAAATCTGACAATTGTGTGAGGGCATCGTCGTCTGCTCTGTACGCTAAAGCATGTTCGGTCGCCATGTTCCATCTAGAATGCGCGCTTCTAGATGCCGCGACTGATGCCGTTGTCGTTGTCGTGGCCTCCTGACTGGGTGGCCCGATCGTGTCGATGAACTAAAGTTAGCCCGGAGTGATTTGTCCAAGCAAATGCGATAAACGAAGTGGGGGTATGTCCACAGAGCGCGAGTACAGAGAGATGAACGGCGTACCAATCACGGTGTGATGTTCGCTCGGGCGATCACTACAAAGCTACTCCACACCACACATTAGTTCTTCGTACACTCGCAATGTAAATGATTTAAATACATGTACAATAAAATTTGATAGATTAGTTCCTTTCTTAGTTTTTGTCATATGAGATTGTGAAAACAACTTCCAGAAAGACATTTTAATTATGCAGATTCACGGGCCAGTGCCTGTGAAGGTGAAAAACACCACCCTTTCCCGCTAAATTTGGAACGCACATGGGGTAGTAACGGCATATAGAGTGACCCCCCCGGGATTTGTATCCAAGTTTTCCGCTTGTTGGTGGCAGCAAAACCACTAGTATTGACAACACTACAAAACTCAAGCACACTTGGTGCTCTATATATGTACTCAACTCACACCTGGTACATATATGTCGCACAAATTGAGCTTTTGCCCATTATGGGTTGGCTGGTCGTTCATTATTATTGTTTAAATATATTATAGTACTCACAGTAATACGAACTTAAAGCACAGGATGCACTGACAGAATGTTGATCAATGAAACGAGCAACCATCATACCATGAAGATATATGAAATCATCGAGAACTTATCTTATTTAGCGTTTACGCCCATATTTCTGCTTCAAGGCAATACATATTTGAATTTTTTTTTAAATAATTTTATCATAAATAGGGTTTATCGTTTAAATAATGATTGAACTTTCTAGTTATAAATGAACAGTACAAGTAATAAAATGAATAAACAATATACAGGTCTTGTAACAAACACTTTATTAACATCATCATTTAATATATCAATCTAAATGATCTCCAAGAGAGTATTAAAATACAACTATAATAGTTAATGTGTACAACATAAAAACAACTAATACTCTTGCAATAGAAGACATAGCAGTTTGAAATATTTAACATTCACAACAAAAGGTTAGAATATAACACCATTGAATTCCATTGAAGCAAAATGTCATATAACGAACCAAACAATCATTTTAGCAAACAACGAATTATCAACGTCTAGTGAACAACAAATTGTTTTAAAATCAATAAAATATCAATCGAATAATTAGGAATACAAATGCAAACAACATATTCCTTTCAAAAGTCATTAAACTGTGCAATATATTGCAAACAACCAAAACACTTCTTAGTGCTAACAATGAACGATTATTATTCAAACGATATCCATTGCCCATATTCCACTCTGTAGAACGGAATTGAACTCGGCCCGAAATTCTGGATAGTTAGAATATGATATCGGAAGCTCAAGTGTATTGCCACATGTGTGAGCTACAGGACGTCGGCCTAATCCTTCCAGCTGTACAAAGACCAATTTTAATGGTTCTGAAGGCATTAAGTCCGATCCTGTACAAAAACGGAGAAACCTCTCAAGAATCTTCACATCCATTTCTCTCACATATCGCTGCAGATGGTTGTGAACTACTTTCTCTTCCATGCTCATTACACTGGGACACTCTATTAACTTAATCACTTTTCTTACACATGGTTTTCTTTCTTTGTATATCTTGTCAAGATTCTTGATGCCAATATCTGTCGCAAGTGGTTTTAAAATCATTCTCCATGAATCAATAACAAACATCGGCTCCTGGATCATTTCCTTGTGCGCAATCTCATGCAGTATATCTGGAAAGCTTTCTGCTGTTTGGGATTTACGACAAGCATGGCAGTCAAGACTTTCGATAAGCTCTTCCTCGTCTACTGTACTGTAATCATTAAGAGCTCTTTGAAATATATCACGCTCTGTTTCTGAGACGAAAAGGCAATAGTCATCTTGTAAATTAGATGTGTCCTCAGTTCTATGGGCATCTCCGAACAGGACTTCATTCATGAATGACTTTGCAAGACTTATTGGAAAATACCTGATTTCTTGCCAGCCCTTCCAAATTATCCTTGCAATGCTCTCCCATTTCTCGCGAGAGTAATCATGTCGTAAGAATGGAACACGATATATGTTGCCAACTGTAGATCTTTCATAGAACTCGGCCCAAAAGCTAGTAAAACAATCTCGAGTTACTCCATCACCACAGGCAAGTTCAACATCTCCATTCGGCAAGATTAATTTTACATTGATATTATCATCGAGAATGCTTGAGTCGGAAAAGCTGTCTATCATTTCTTTCATCACATTACTCCTGTGAATCAATAGTAGTCTAGTGCTTGCTGGTCCTCGTACCTCAAGGTCATCATGATTAGGTGAGTTGTTGTCTGAATCAATATTGTAGGGAAGGGTTTCATCCATATTATTTCCAGTATAAACTACATTTCTGCCAAATTGTACAGTGTCTGAGTCATACTCTTGTTCTGCTGACACAAATACGGCGTCTTCTATACTGTAATCAGCATCAACAATGATATCGCCGCTTGCTTCTATTTCATCTGTAGTTCCTGACAATAGATCACCAGACGTAGCATACATGGTTTGTAGCTCGTTGTTAACATGATCACAATTAGAACCACTTGCCTCAGATGTTGTTGTTGGTTCATCTGTTAGGGCTTGGGGTTCTGTAACGTGCTCAGCTCCCTCCTCTGACAACTTCATCTTTGTTGCGAGATATAAACGTAACATTCTAAATCCAGTCGTACTATACAGGTCCCCAACAGTACTATGATCATCTACTGTATTGCCTTGCATGTCTTTGAGATCAAACTCAAACTCTTCCACACTTCCTTTGTTGGACACACCATTGGGAAAAAACAAGGATTTACCAATTTGTATCATTTCGTCTTTTCGACTGGATTTCCGTACAGGCACACATCTTGTGCCACCTCCTTTTCTTGAGCGGATCTGCTTGTAGGCATTCAAGGAGGGGTCATAATGAAGCCATCCTATTTCAACCTTTCGTTTAGATTTAGCGGCATTGTTGTTTCCAAACCTTCTTGTTGGGCACTCAGAGATGTTGTTGTCGTCATCGCTTTCCAATGAAGAATCCTGACTTGTCTGTCTTGCTTTGCGTAATTTAAATTTTCTCCTGATTTTGTTCAGTAGAGCATGCTTTCTGCTTTCCGATTTTGGAGCAGTCTGTACAAACCTTCGGCAAAAATCCACCACTGCAATTCTATCACCGTAAGAAGAGATATATTTAGACAACATTTCGTCATCCATAAGAAGGATAACTGTTGGGTCAATCTGAAAGAATACCATAGAAAACAAAATGTAACTATTAAATATGGTAGTTTCCTCTCACCATTAACTCAATGCATTCAGCTATAAGAAATAACAAGAAATGTCAATATTTGTATATATTGCTGCGATCATTCCAATCTAATGTATTATGTATTTATTTGTATCTGTACATAAGGCCAATGACCACAGTACGAAATAAAAAGATATTATTATTATTATTATATAAATTCAGTCGGCATAATATTTTACGATGATGGAATAGAGTCTACAATAATATATTGAAATAATGAAACCATTTGATTGATTTTGGTTAATATTTGACGTCTTACCTTCTCTCTTTCCATTTTTTCAATGACGTCAGAAGACAAACCTCTTCGAGACAAGTATTCATACAGATCGTCAGCCATTTTTTATCTAAAATAAATATTCAAGTATTTTTTCATTCGACTGGTTAATGTGGTGATGGTGTGTGGAAGTGTATTTCGCTTATGTTACAAATATGCTTTGCTACATCAATGAGGTGTAAATGTTATTAACATTAGGGAAAATGAATACAAATATATAGAAATAATCTACAATCTAGTTGGAAAAGTGTGTCCAAAAATATGGCAAAATCGCTGGTATTAAACGTATAAGTTCAGTTCAGATTAATGGACGATTTATATCGTACAGACATATTTACCACATGTGTTATGTAATTATGTTCTGTTGTTAATTAATTTATATATAAATTAAAAATAAAACACTAAGTATGCAAATTAGGTACATGTATTTAAGATACTAACACAAAATCTATGAGGTATGTGCATGGCTCTGTGACATCCATGTATTAGCAAGTTTCATAGAAATTTGAAGATTAGTACTTGAGATATAAACGGAAAGCCAGGAGAGGGAGGGGTGCATGACACGATTGGTCGTAATAATTGTCTCATTTGCATAAATTAATACTCATGAGCAATGAAAAAATCGTCTTTTCGGTAAAATGCTTTCCGATAGCATACATGATAGTTTAAATTGACTGATTCTATTGTTACGAGCTTGAAAAAAATAATCGAAAAACTGATGTAAAGGTGTTTTTGGAGACACGGTTTTGATCAGACTCGAGCAAAATGTTGAAAGTAACCACAGGTTTTTTCTTTACCCTGATCATAGCAAATTACGAAATTCATGGAGAATGCAGAAGCACGTTTATATTTCACTCTAGTAATATTGCTCGAAATTCCTCAAAATGTTTTCAGTGACTTTTGTCAGTGACAATTTAATTAGTATGAATTTTGAGAAACCACAATGTCTGTGCATGCGTAGTTTGAAATGGAACAATTTTGAACGCAATAAAATCACGCGTAGAACTCGGGCTCCAGCAAGATATTGTGGCGCCAAACTGGCTGTCGGTTGAATTGTATTGCAATAGACATACTTTTAGAGCCTGTATTTTTCTATGAAATGTTTCTAAGTTTTGTTGAGGATTATTCTGTAAAGAAATCGTAAAAAGGACGTTGTTGCTTCGACGGTGGCCTACAGACGACTGATTTCGAAACGTTTCATCCAGATCGGACTGCGCCCTCTCGTGCTAACCTCCCCCCCCACCACCACCACCACCTGCGGAAAGCCAAAAGTTGACCAATTATTATACAAATTAGATAATTTTTATGCAAAGATTTGCGCAGTGGGCAGACCCCGAACTAATCAGGTCTGCGCACTGTCCCAGGGCATCAATGTATCAAGTTTCATCGAAATCCGTCCAGTGGTTCTTGAAATACTGGTGAAATAGACATACAGATAGGGATAGGCTTTGCACACGGGAATCTCGGTCATATTCCATATGTTGGTGCACCGCAATTGGCGAAACCTGCGAATCGCGACAACCATTTTACGCTTGTGGGTATATACTTATCTCCCCATCGAAACGTATGCATTGCGTTCACTGCATGCAAGTTTTATTTACCTCCGCCCGATCATTCAATAAATGAAACACGTGTACACGTGTTTGCGTGACATTAAACACGGTCTTGGCAGTTAGTTATGCATACTGAGTGCCTGCCAAGAAACTTGCTGGACATACTCGCAAAATAGAGCAATATTCGCAGAGTTAAAACTGTTACTTACATTACAAACAAGACCGAACAAGGTTAGCCTCTTTCAATGGTGGAGATCCTCGGTCATAGATGTCGTCTGCACTGTAAATCATCTCGAGATCTCGACTTACTATCTCGAGATCTCGACTTATTATCTCGAGATCTCGACTTATTATCTCGAGATCTCGACTTATTATCTCGAGATCTCGACTTACTATCTCGAGATCTCGACTTACTATCTCGAGATCTCGACTTATTATCTCGAGATCTCGACTTATTATCTCGAGATCTCGACTTACTATCTCGAGATCTCGACTTATTATCTCGAGATCTCGACTTATTATTTTTTTTTCCGTTTACAAAATGTCCCCAATGAGCTTTCATAATTTATTAATAGTAGAAAGACATGGAAATTTATTTATTTTTTCAAATTCATGAAAAGTTTTTTCAATTTTCCTATTATTTTCAAAGAACAACTTGTTGATGCTGACGGCACACAGTGCGTTTTTAGCTGTTAACGTGGCGTGAAAAGTTGCGCAAAGTGAATTCAAAGTTGTGTAAAGTGATTGCAAAGTTTGTAGATTTATTTGTATGTTTGACCTAAGTTGTTTGCACATAAAAAAACGGCAGTTGTAAAATCAAAAAATGAATAAAAGCCAGATAAAAGCAGTCTATATTAGCAGAGTATCACATGAGCTGACTGACTTTAAAATTGTTAGAAAACAGCGTGAAAAGTTGGTAAAAACGTTCGAAACGTTGGCGGAGTTGCTTCTATATTTAACCTAAGTCATTGGAATGACAACCCCGCAGTTAAATTCAGAAAACATTGAGTAATTGTCTAGAAAATGCCCCATATATAAGCAGATTATCGCAACTGCGAGCCGAAAAATCGAAGGCAAACTGCTTACAAAGTTGTTAAAAGCGATTGCAAAGTTTGTAGATTCGTTCGGAAACGGTACACAAGATATTATATTGACGGGTCGCATAGTTAAAACTTCGAAAACGTGAATAAATATTTCTTAAAATGCCGTTAAAGTAGCGTCGGGTTACTGGGAGCATGTACAGGTCATAGGTCAATTCAAGAAGTTACTTGTGCAAACGCTATCAATTTTAAAACACTTTCAAACATAAAATAGCCGCCAATTCAGGCCAATTTCAAATTACTTAAGCAGTAGTGTGGGTAAGTAATCGAACAAAATCTAAAGTTAAGCTCAATCGGGCGTGGTTAGTAGTTGCATGGGAGACTTCTTGAGTGACCTAGCTGGAGAAATTGTTTTTGTTCATCACACACATGTCAAAGATATGAGGTAACGTTCTTGCATCTTTTTTTACTGTGATGTCATTTATTAATAGTAGAAAGACATGGAAATTTATTTATTTTTTCAAATTCATGAAAAGTTTTTTCAATTTTCCTATTATTTTCAAAGAACAACTTGTTGATGCTGACGGCACACAGTGCGTTTTTAGCTGTTAACGTGGCGTGAAAAGTTGCGCAAAGTGAATTCAAAGTTGTGTAAAGTGATTGCAAAGTTTGTAGATTTATTTGTATGTTTGACCTAAGTTGTTTGCACATAAAAAAACGGCAGTTGTAAAATCAAAAAATGAATAAAAGCCAGATAAAAGCAGTCTATATTAGCAGAGTATCACATGAGCTGACTGACTTTAAAATTGTTAGAAAACAGCGTGAAAAGTTGGTAAAAACGTTCGAAACGTTGGCGGAGTTGCTTCTATATTTAACCTAAGTCATTGGAATGACAACCCCGCAGTTAAATTCAGAAAACATTGAGTAATTGTCTAGAAAATGCCCCATATATAAGCAGATTATCGCAACTGCGAGCCGAAAAATCGAAGGCAAACTGCTTACAAAGTTGTTAAAAGCGATTGCAAAGTTTGTAGATTCGTTCGGAAACGGTACACAAGATATTATATTGACGGGTCGCATAGTTAAAACTTCGAAAACGTGAATAAATATTTCTTAAAATGCCGTTAAAGTAGCGTCGGGTTACTGGGAGCATGTACAGGTCATAGGTCAATTCAAGAAGTTACTTGTGCAAACGCTATCAATTTTAAAACACTTTCAAACATAAAATAGCCGCCAATTCAGGCCAATTTCAAATTACTTAAGCAGTAGTGTGGGTAAGTAATCGAACAAAATCTAAAGTTAAGCTCAATCGGGCGTGGTTAGTAGTTGCATGGGAGACTTCTTGAGTGACCTAGCTGGAGAAATTGTTTTTGTTCATCACACACATGTCAAAGATATGAGGTAACGTTCTTGCATCTTTTTTTACTGTGATGTCATTTATTAATAGTAGAAAGACATGGAAATTTATTTATTTTTTCAAATTCATGAAAAGTTTTTTCAATTTTCCTATTATTTTCAAAGAACAACTTGTTGATGCTGACGGCACACAGTGCGTTTTTAGCTGTTAACGTGGCGTGAAAAGTTGCGCAAAGTGAATTCAAAGTTGTGTAAAGTGATTGCAAAGTTTGTAGATTTATTTGTATGTTTGACCTAAGTTGTTTGCACATAAAAAAACGGCAGTTGTAAAATCAAAAAATGAATAAAAGCCAGATAAAAGCAGTCTATATTAGCAGAGTATCACATGAGCTGACTGACTTTAAAATTGTTAGAAAACAGCGTGAAAAGTTGGTAAAAACGTTCGAAACGTTGGCGGAGTTGCTTCTATATTTAACCTAAGTCATTGGAATGACAACCCCGCAGTTAAATTCAGAAAACATTGAGTAATTGTCTAGAAAATGCCCCATATATAAGCAGATTATCGCAACTGCGAGCCGAAAAATCGAAGGCAAACTGCTTACAAAGTTGTTAAAAGCGATTGCAAAGTTTGTAGATTCGTTCGGAAACGGTACACAGGATATTATATTGACGGGTCGCATAGTTAAAACTTCGAAAACGTGAATAAATATTTCTTAAAATGCCGTTAAAGTAGCGTCGTGTTACTGGGAGCATGTACAGGTCATAGGTCAATTCAAGAAGTTACTTGTGCAAACGCTATCAATTTTAAAACACTTTCAAACATAAAATAGCCGCCAATTCAGGCCAATTTCAAATTACTTAAGCAGTAGTGTGGGTAAGTAATCGAACAAAATCTAAAGTTAAGCTCAATCGGGCGTGGTTAGTAGTTGCATGGGAGACTTCTTGAGTGACCTAGCTGGAGAAATTGTTTTTGTTCATCACACACATGTCAAAGATATGAGGCAACGTTCTTGCATCTTTTTTTACTGTGATGTCATTTATTAATAGTAGAAAGACATGGAAATTTATTTATTTTTTCAAATTCATGAAAAGTTTTTTCAATTTTCCTATTATTTTCAAAGAACAACTTGTTGATGCTGACGGCACACAGTGCGTTTTTAGCTGTTAACGTGGCGTGAAAAGTTGCGCAAAGTGAATTCAAAGTTGTGTAAAGTGATTGCAAAGTTTGTAGATTTATTTGTATGTTTGACCTAAGTTGTTTGCACATAAAAAAACGGCAGTTGTAAAATCAAAAAATGAATAAAAGCCAGATAAAATCAGTCTATATTAGCAGAGTATCACATGAGCTGACTGACTTTAAAATTGTTAGAAAACAGCGTGAAAAGTTGGTAAAAACGTTCGAAACGTTGGCGGAGTTGCTTCTATATTTAACCTAAGTCATTGGAATGACAACCCCGCAGTTAAATTCAGAAAACATTGAGTAATTGTCTAGAAAATGCCCCATATATAAGCAGATTATCGCAACTGCGAGCCGAAAAATCGAAGGCAAACTGCTTACAAAGTTGTTAAAAGCGATTGCAAAGTTTGTAGATTCGTTCGGAAACGGTACACAAGATATTATATTGACGGGTCGCATAGTTAAAACTTCGAAAACGTGAATAAATATTTCTTAAAATGCCGTTAAAGTAGCGTCGTGTTACTGGGAGCATGTACAGGTCATAGGTCAATTCAAGAAGTTACTTGTGCAAACGCTATCAATTTTAAAACACTTTCAAACATAAAATAGCCGCCAATTCAGGCCAATTTCAAATTACTTAAGCAGTAGTGTGGGTAAGTAATCGAACAAAATCTAAAGTTAAGCTCAATCGGGCGTGGTTAGTAGTTGCATGGGAGACTTCTTGAGTGACCTAGCTGGAGAAATTGTTTTTGTTCATCACACACATGTCAAAGATATGAGGCAACGTTCTTGCATCTTTTTTTACTGTGATGTCATTTATTAATAGTAGAAAGACATGGAAATTTATTTATTTTTTCAAATTCATGAAAAGTTTTTTCAATTTTCCTATTATTTTCAAAGAACAACTTGTTGATGCTGACGGCACACAGTGCGTTTTTAGCTGTTAACGTGGCGTGAAAAGTTGCGCAAAGTGAATTCAAAGTTGTGTAAAGTGATTGCAAAGTTTGTAGATTTATTTGTATGTTTGACCTAAGTTGTTTGCACATAAAAAAACGGCAGTTGTAAAATCAAAAAATGAATAAAAGCCAGATAAAAGCAGTCTATATTAGCAGAGTATCACATGAGCTGACTGACTTTAAAATTGTTAGAAAACAGCGTGAAAAGTTGGTAAAAACGTTCGAAACGTTGGCGGAGTTGCTTCTATATTTAACCTAAGTCATTGGAATGACAACCCCGCAGTTAAATTCAGAAAACATTGAGTAATTGTCTAGAAAATGCCCCATATATAAGCAGATTATCGCAACTGCGAGCCGAAAAATCGAAGGCAAACTGCTTACAAAGTTGTTAAAAGCGATTGCAAAGTTTGTAGATTCGTTCGGAAACGGTACACAGGATATTATATTGACGGGTCGCATAGTTAAAACTTCGAAAACGTGAATAAATATTTCTTAAAATGCCGTTAAAGTAGCGTCGTGTTACTGGGAGCATGTACAGGTCATAGGTCAATTCAAGAAGTTACTTGTGCAAACGCTATCAATTTTAAAACACTTTCAAACATAAAATAGCCGCCAATTCAGGCCAATTTCAAATTACTTAAGCAGTAGTGTGGGTAAGTAATCGAACAAAATCTAAAGTTAAGCTCAATCGGGCGTGGTTAGTAGTTGCATGGGAGACTTCTTGAGTGACCTAGCTGGAGAAATTGTTTTTGTTCATCACACACATGTCAAAGATATGAGGCAACGTTCTTGCATCTTTTTTTACTGTGATGTCATTTATTAATAGTAGAAAGACATGGAAATTTATTTATTTTTTCAAATTCATGAAAAGTTTTTTCAATTTTCCTATTATTTTCAAAGAACAACTTGTTGATGCTGACGGCACACAGTGCGTTTTTAGCTGTTAACGTGGCGTGAAAAGTTGCGCAAAGTGAATTCAAAGTTGTGTAAAGTGATTGCAAAGTTTGTAGATTTATTTGTATGTTTGACCTAAGTTGTTTGCACATAAAAAACGGCAGTTGTAAAATCAAAAAATGAATAAAAGCCAGATAAAAGCAGTCTATATTAGCAGAGTATCACATGAGCTGACTGACTTTAAAATTGTTAGAAAACAGCGTGAAAAGTTGGTAAAAACGTTCGAAACGTTGGCGGAGTTGCTTCTATATTTAACCTAAGTCATTGGAATGACAACCCCGCAGTTAAATTCAGAAAACATTGAGTAATTGTCTAGAAAATGCCCCATATATAAGCAGATTATCGCAACTGCGAGCCGAAAAATCGAAGGCAAACTGCTTACAAAGTTGTTAAAAGCGATTGCAAAGTTTGTAGATTCGTTCGGAAACGGTACACAGGATATTATATTGACGGGTCGCATAGTTAAAACTTCGAAAACGTGAATAAATATTTCTTAAAATGCCGTTAAAGTAGCGTCGTGTTACTGGGAGCATGTACAGGTCATAGGTCAATTCAAGAAGTTACTTGTGCAAACGCTATCAATTTTAAAACACTTTCAAACATAAAATAGCCGCCAATTCAGGCCAATTTCAAATTACTTAAGCAGTAGTGTGGGTAAGTAATCGAACAAAATCTAAAGTTAAGCTCAATCGGGCGTGGTTAGTAGTTGCATGGGAGACTTCTTGAGTGACCTAGCTGGAGAAATTGTTTTTGTTCATCACACACATGTCAAAGATATGAGGTAACGTTCTTGCATCTTTTTTTACTGTGATGTCATTTATTAATAGTAGAAAGACATGGAAATTTATTTATTTTTTCAAATTCATGAAAAGTTTTTTCAATTTTCCTATTATTTTCAAAGAACAACTTGTTGATGCTGACGGCACACAGTGCGTTTTTAGCTGTTAACGTGGCGTGAAAAGTTGCGCAAAGTGAATTCAAAGTTGTGTAAAGTGATTGCAAAGTTTGTAGATTTATTTGTATGTTTGACCTAAGTTGTTTGCACATAAAAAAACGGCAGTTGTAAAATCAAAAAATGAATAAAAGCCAGATAAAAGCAGTCTATATTAGCAGAGTATCACATGAGCTGACTGACTTTAAAATTGTTAGAAAACAGCGTGAAAAGTTGGTAAAAACGTTCGAAACGTTGGCGGAGTTGCTTCTATATTTAACCTAAGTCATTGGAATGACAACCCCGCAGTTAAATTCAGAAAACATTGAGTAATTGTCTAGAAAATGCCCCATATATAAGCAGATTATCGCAACTGCGAGCCGAAAAATCGAAGGCAAACTGCTTACAAATTTGTTAAAAGCGATTGCAAAGTTTGTAGATTCGTTCGGAAACGGTACACAAGATATTATATTGACGGGTCGCATAGTTAAAACTTCGAAAACGTGAATAAATATTTCTTAAAATGCCGTTAAAGTAGCGTCGTGTTACTGGGAGCATGTACAGGTCATAGGTCAATTCAAGAAGTTACTTGTGCAAACGCTATCAATTTTAAAACACTTTCAAACATAAAATAGCCGCCAATTCAGGCCAATTTCAAATTACTTAAGCAGTAGTGTGGGTAAGTAATCGAACAAAATCTAAAGTTAAGCTCAATCGGGCGTGGTTAGTAGTTGCATGGGAGACTTCTTGAGTGACCTAGCTGGAGAAATTGTTTTTGTTCATCACACACATGTCAAAGATATGAGGCAACGTTCTTGCATCTTTTTTTACTGTGATGTCATTTATTAATAGTAGAAAGACATGGAAATTTATTTATTTTTTCAAATTCATGAAAAGTTTTTTCAATTTTCCTATTATTTTCAAAGAACAACTTGTTGATGCTGACGGCACACAGTGCGTTTTTAGCTGTTAACGTGGCGTGAAAAGTTGCGCAAAGTGAATTCAAAGTTGTGTAAAGTGATTGCAAAGTTTGTAGATTTATTTGTATGTTTGACCTAAGTTGTTTGCACATAAAAAAACGGCAGTTGTAAAATCAAAAAATGAATAAAAGCCAGATAAAAGCAGTCTATATTAGCAGAGTATCACATGAGCTGACTGACTTTAAAATTGTTAGAAAACAGCGTGAAAAGTTGGTAAAAACGTTCGAAACGTTGGCGGAGTTGCTTCTATATTTAACCTAAGTCATTGGAATGACAACCCCGCAGTTAAATTCAGAAAACATTGAGTAATTGTCTAGAAAATGCCCCATATATAAGCAGATTATCGCAACTGCGAGCCGAAAAATCGAAGGCAAACTGCTTACAAAGTTGTTAAAAGCGATTGCAAAGTTTGTAGATTCGTTCGGAAACGGTACACAAGATATTATATTGACGGGTCGCATAGTTAAAACTTCGAAAACGTGAATAAATATTTCTTAAAATGCCGTTAAAGTAGCGTCGTGTTACTGGGAGCATGTACAGGTCATAGGTCAATTCAAGAAGTTACTTGTGCAAACGCTATCAATTTTAAAACACTTTCAAACATAAAATAGCCGCCAATTCAGGCCAATTTCAAATTACTTAAGCAGTAGTGTGGGTAAGTAATCGAACAAAATCTAAAGTTAAGCTCAATCGGGCGTGGTTAGTAGTTGCATGGGAGACTTCTTGAGTGACCTAGCTGGAGAAATTGTTTTTGTTCATCACACACATGTCAAAGATATGAGGCAACGTTCTTGCATCTTTTTTTACTGTGATGTCATTTATTAATAGTAGAAAGACATGGAAATTTATTTATTTTTTCAAATTCATGAAAAGTTTTTTCAATTTTCCTATTATTTTCAAAGAACAACTTGTTGATGCTGACGGCACACAGTGCGTTTTTAGCTGTTAACGTGGCGTGAAAAGTTGCGCAAAGTGAATTCAAAGTTGTGTAAAGTGATTGCAAAGTTTGTAGATTTATTTGTATGTTTGACCTAAGTTGTTTGCACATAAAAAAACGGCAGTTGTAAAATCAAAAAATGAATAAAAGCCAGATAAAAGCAGTCTATATTAGCAGAGTATCACATGAGCTGACTGACTTTAAAATTGTTAGAAAACAGCGTGAAAAGTTGGTAAAAACGTTCGAAACGTTGGCGGAGTTGCTTCTATATTTAACCTAAGTCATTGGAATGACAACCCCGCAGTTAAATTCAGAAAACATTGAGTAATTGTCTAGAAAATGCCCCATATATAAGCAGATTATCGCAACTGCGAGCCGAAAAATCGAAGGCAAACTGCTTACAAAGTTGTTAAAAGCGATTGCAAAGTTTGTAGATTCGTTCGGAAACGGTACACAAGATAATATATTGACGGGTCGCATAGTTAAAACTTCGAAAACGTGAATAAATATTTCTTAAAATGCCGTTAAAGTAGCGTCGTGTTACTGGGAGCATGTACAGGTCATAGGTCAATTCAAGAAGTTACTTGTGCAAACGCTATCAATTTTAAAACACTTTCAAACATAAAATAGCCGCCAATTCAGGCCAATTTCAAATTACTTAAGCAGTAGTGTGGGTAAGTAATCGAACAAAATCTAAAGTTAAGCTCAATCGGGCGTGGTTAGTAGTTGCATGGGAGACTTCTTGAGTGACCTAGCTGGAGAAATTGTTTTTGTTCATCACACACATGTCAAAGATATGAGGCAACGTTCTTGCATCTTTTTTTACTGTGATGTCATTTATTAATAGTAGAAAGATATGGAAATTTATTTATTTTTTCAAATTCATGAAAAGTTTTTTCAATTTTCCTATTATTTTCAAAGAACAACTTGTTGATGCTAACGGCACACAGTGCGTTTTTAGCTGTTAACGTGGCGTGAAAAGTTGCGCAAAGTGAATTCAAAGTTGTGTAAAGTGATTGCAAAGTTTGTAGATTTATTTGTATGTTTGACCTAAGTTGTTTGCACATAAAAAAACGGCAGTTGTAAAATCAAAAAATGAATAAAAGCCAGATAAAAGCAGTCTATATTAGCAGAGTATCACATGAGCTGACTGACTTTAAAATTGTTAGAAAACAGCGTGAAAAGTTGGTAAAAACGTTCGAAACGTTGGCGGAGTTGCTTCTATATTTAACCTAAGTCATTGGAATGACAACCCCGCAGTTAAATTCAGAAAACATTGAGTAATTGTCTAGAAAATGCCCCATATATAAGCAGATTATCGCAACTGCGAGCCGAAAAATCGAAGGCAAACTGCTTACAAAGTTGTTAAAAGCGATTGCAAAGTTTGTAGATTCGTTCGGAAACGGTACACAAGATATTATATTGACGGGTCGCATAGTTAAAACTTCGAAAACGTGAATAAATATTTCTTAAAATGCCGTTAAAGTAGCGTCGTGTTACTGGGAGCATGTACAGGTCATAGGTCAATTCAAGAAGTTACTTGTGCAAACGCTATCAATTTTAAAACACTTTCAAACATAAAATAGCCGCCAATTCAGGCCAATTTCAAATTACTTAAGCAGTAGTGTGGGTAAGTAATCGAACAAAATCTAAAGTTAAGCTCAATCGGGCGTGGTTAGTAGTTGCATGGGAGACTTCTTGAGTGACCTAGCTGGAGAAATTGTTTTTGTTCATCACACACATGTCAAAGATATGAGGTAACGTTCTTGCATCTTTTTTACTGTGATGTCATTTATTAATAGTAGAAAGACATGGAAATTTATTTATTTTTTCAAATTCATGAAAAGTTTTTTCAATTTTCCTATTATTTTCAAAGAACAACTTGTTGATGCTGACGGCACACAGTGCGTTTTTAGCTGTTAACATGGCGTGAAAAGTTGCGCAAAGTGAATTCAAAGTTGTGTAAAGTGATTGCAAAGTTTGTAGATTTATTTGTATGTTTGACCTAAGTTGTTTGCACATAAAAAAACGGCAGTTGTAAAATCAAAAAATGAATAAAAGCCAGATAAAAGCAGTCTATATTAGCAGAGTATCACATGAGCTGACTGACTTTAAAATTGTTAGAAAACAGCGTGAAAAGTTGGTAAAAACGTTCGAAACGTTGGCGGAGTTGCTTCTATATTTAACCTAAGTCATTGGAATGACAACCCCGCAGTTAAATTCAGAAAACATTGAGTAATTGTCTAGAAAATGCCCCATATATAAGCAGATTATCGCAACTGCGAGCCGAAAAATCGAAGGCAAACTGCTTACAAAGTTGTTAAAAGCGATTGCAAAGTTTGTAGATTCGTTCGGAAACGGTACACAAGATATTATATTGACGGGTCGCATAGTTAAAACTTCGAAAACGTGAATAAATATTTCTTAAAATGCCGTTAAAGTAGCGTCGTGTTACTGGGAGCATGTACAGGTCATAGGTCAATTCAAGAAGTTACTTGTGCAAACGCTATCAATTTTAAAACACTTTCAAACATAAAATAGCCGCCAATTCAGGCCAATTTCAAATTACTTAAGCAGTAGTGTGGGTAAGTAATCGAACAAAATCTAAAGTTAAGCTCAATCGGGCGTGGTTAGTAGTTGCATGGGAGACTTCTTGAGTGACCTAGCTGGAGAAATTGTTTTTGTTCATCACACACATGTCAAAGATATGAGGTAACGTTCTTGCATCTTTTTTTACTGTGATGTCATTTATTAATAGTAGAAAGACATGGAAATTTATTTATTTTTTCAAATTCATGAAAAGTTTTTTCAATTTTCCTATTATTTTCAAAGAACAACTTGTTGATGCTGACGGCACACAGTGCGTTTTTAGCTGTTAACGTGGCGTGAAAAGTTGCGCAAAGTGAATTCAAAGTTGTGTAAAGTGATTGCAAAGTTTGTAGATTTATTTGTATGTTTGACCTAAGTTGTTTGCACATAAAAAAACGGCAGTTGTAAAATCAAAAAATGAATAAAAGCCAGATAAAAGCAGTCTATATTAGCAGAGTATCACATGAGCTGACTGACTTTAAAATTGTTAGAAAACAGCGTGAAAAGTTGGTAAAAACGTTCGAAACGTTGGCGGAGTTGCTTCTATATTTAACCTAAGTCATTGGAATGACAACCCCGCAGTTAAATTCAGAAAACATTGAGTAATTGTCTAGAAAATGCCCCATATATAAGCAGATTATCGCAACTGCGAGCCGAAAAATCGAAGGCAAACTGCTTACAAAGTTGTTAAAAGCGATTGCAAAGTTTGTAGATTCGTTCGGAAACGGTACACAGGATATTATATTGACGGGTCGCATAGTTAAAACTTCGAAAACGTGAATAAATATTTCTTAAAATGCCGTTAAAGTAGCGTCGTGTTACTGGGAGCATGTACAGGTCATAGGTCAATTCAAGAAGTTACTTGTGCAAACGCTATCAATTTTAAAACACTTTCAAACATAAAATAGCCGCCAATTCAGGCCAATTTCAAATTACTTAAGCAGTAGTGTGGGTAAGTAATCGAACAAAATCAAAAGTTAAGCTCAATCGGGCGTGGTTAGTAGTTGCATGGGAGACTTCTTGAGTGACCTAGCTGGAGAAATTGTTTTTGTTCATCACACACATGTCAAAGATATGAGGCAACGTTCTTGCATCTTTTTTTACTGTGATGTCATTTATTAATAGTAGAAAGACATGGAAATTTATTTATTTTTTCAAATTCATGAAAAGTTTTTTCAATTTTCCTATTATTTTCAAAGAACAACTTGTTGATGCTGACGGCACACAGTGCGTTTTTAGCTGTTAACGTGGCGTGAAAAGTTGCGCAAAGTGAATTCAAAGTTGTGTAAAGTGATTGCAAAGTTTGTAGATTTATTTGTATGTTTGACCTAAGTTGTTTGCACATAAAAAAACGGCAGTTGTAAAATCAAAAAATGAATAAAAGCCAGATAAAATCAGTCTATATTAGCAGAGTATCACATGAGCTGACTGACTTTAAAATTGTTAGAAAACAGCGTGAAAAGTTGGTAAAAACGTTCGAAACGTTGGCGGAGTTGCTTCTATATTTAACCTAAGTCATTGGAATGACAACCCCGCAGTTAAATTCAGAAAACATTGAGTAATTGTCTAGAAAATGCCCCATATATAAGCAGATTATCGCAACTGCGAGCCGAAAAATCGAAGGCAAACTGCTTACAAAGTTGTTAAAAGCGATTGCAAAGTTTGTAGATTCGTTCGGAAACGGTACACAAGATATTATATTGACGGGTCGCATAGTTAAAACTTCGAAAACGTGAATAAATATTTCTTAAAATGCCGTTAAAGTAGCGTCGTGTTACTGGGAGCATGTACAGGTCATAGGTCAATTCAAGAAGTTACTTGTGCAAACGCTATCAATTTTAAAACACTTTCAAACATAAAATAGCCGCCAATTCAGGCCAATTTCAAATTACTTAAGCAGTAGTGTGGGTAAGTAATCGAACAAAATCTAAAGTTAAGCTCAATCGGGCGTGGTTAGTAGTTGCATGGGAGACTTCTTGAGTGACCTAGCTGGAGAAATTGTTTTTGTTCATCACACACATGTCAAAGATATGAGGCAACGTTCTTGCATCTTTTTTTACTGTGATGTCATTTATTAATAGTAGAAAGACATGGAAATTTATTTATTTTTTCAAATTCATGAAAAGTTTTTTCAATTTTCCTATTATTTTCAAAGAACAACTTGTTGATGCTGACGGCACACAGTGCGTTTTTAGCTGTTAACGTGGCGTGAAAAGTTGCGCAAAGTGAATTCAAAGTTGTGTAAAGTGATTGCAAAGTTTGTAGATTTATTTGTATGTTTGACCTAAGTTGTTTGCACATAAAAAAACGGCAGTTGTAAAATCAAAAAATGAATAAAAGCCAGATAAAAGCAGTCTATATTAGCAGAGTATCACATGAGCTGACTGACTTTAAAATTGTTAGAAAACAGCGTGAAAAGTTGGTAAAAACGTTCGAAACGTTGGCGGAGTTGCTTCTATATTTAACCTAAGTCATTGGAATGACAACCCCGCAGTTAAATTCAGAAAACATTGAGTAATTGTCTAGAAAATGCCCCATATATAAGCAGATTATCGCAACTGCGAGCCGAAAAATCGAAGGCAAACTGCTTACAAAGTTGTTAAAAGCGATTGCAAAGTTTGTAGATTCGTTCGGAAACGGTACACAAGATATTATATTGACGGGTCGCATAGTTAAAACTTCGAAAACGTGAATAAATATTTCTTAAAATGCCGTTAAAGTAGCGTCGTGTTACTGGGAGCATGTACAGGTCATAGGTCAATTCAAGAAGTTACTTGTGCAAACGCTATCAATTTTAAAACACTTTCAAACATAAAATAGCCGCCAATTCAGGCCAATTTCAAATTACTTAAGCAGTAGTGTGGGTAAGTAATCGAACAAAATCTAAAGTTAAGCTCAATCGGGCGTGGTTAGTAGTTGCATGGGAGACTTCTTGAGTGACCTAGCTGGAGAAATTGTTTTTGTTCATCACACACATGTCAAAGATATGAGGCAACGTTCTTGCATCTTTTTTTACTGTGATGTCATTTATTAATAGTGGAAAGACATGGAAATTTATTTATTTTTTCAAATTCATGAAAAGTTTTTTCAATTTTCCTATTATTTTCAAAGAACAACTTGTTGATGCTGACGGCACACAGTGCGTTTTTAGCTGTTAACGTGGCGTGAAAAGTTGCGCAAAGTGAATTCAAAGTTGTGTAAAGTGATTGCAAAGTTTGTAGATTTATTTGTATGTTTGACCTAAGTTGTTTGCACATAAAAAAACGGCAGTTGTAAAATCAAAAAATGAATAAAAGCCAGATAAAAGCAGTCTATATTAGCAGAGTATCACATGAGCTGACTGACTTTAAAATTGTTAGAAAACAGCGTGAAAAGTTGGTAAAAACGTTCGAAACGTTGGCGGAGTTGCTTCTATATTTAACCTAAGTCATTGGAATGACAACCCCGCAGTTAAATTCAGAAAACATTGAGTAATTGTCTAGAAAATGCCCCATATATAAGCAGATTATCGCAACTGCGAGCCGAAAAATCGAAGGCAAACTGCTTACAAAGTTGTTAAAAGCGATTGCAAAGTTTGTAGATTCGTTCGGAAACGGTACACAAGATATTATATTGACGGGTCGCATAGTTAAAACTTCGAAAACGTGAATAAATATTTCTTAAAATGCCGTTAAAGTAGCGTCGTGTTACTGGGAGCATGTACAGGTCATAGGTCAATTCAAGAAGTTACTTGTGCAAACGCTATCAATTTTAAAACACTTTCAAACATAAAATAGCCGCCAATTCAGGCCAATTTCAAATTACTTAAGCAGTAGTGTGGGTAAGTAATCGAACAAAATCTAAAGTTAAGCTCAATCGGGCGTGGTTAGTAGTTGCATGGGAGACTTCTTGAGTGACCTAGCTGGAGAAATTGTTTTTGTTCATCACACACATGTCAAAGATATGAGGCAACGTTCTTGCATCTTTTTTTACTGTGATGTCATTTATTAATAGTAGAAAGACATGGAAATTTATTTATTTTTTCAAATTCATGAAAAGTTTTTTCAATTTTCCTATTATTTTCAAAGAACAACTTGTTGATGCTGACGGCACACAGTGCGTTTTTAGCTGTTAACGTGGCGTGAAAAGTTGCGCAAAGTGAATTCAAAGTTGTGTAAAGTGATTGCAAAGTTTGTAGATTTATTTGTATGTTTGACCTAAGTTGTTTGCACATAAAAAACGGCAGTTGTAAAATCAAAAAATGAATAAAAGCCAGATAAAAGCAGTCTATATTAGCAGAGTATCACATGAGCTGACTGACTTTAAAATTGTTAGAAAACAGCGTGAAAAGTTGGTAAAAACGTTCGAAACGTTGGCGGAGTTGCTTCTATATTTAACCTAAGTCATTGGAATGACAACCCCGCAGTTAAATTCAGAAAACATTGAGTAAATGTCTAGAAAATGCCCCATATATAAGCAGATTATCGCAACTGCGAGCCGAAAAATCGAAGGCAAACTGCTTACAAAGTTGTTAAAAGCGATTGCAAAGTTTGTAGATTTGTTCGGAAACGGTACACAAGATATTATATTGACGGGTCGCATAGTTAAAACTTCGAAAACGTGAATAAATATTTCTTAAAATGCCGTTAAAGTAGCGTCGTGTTACTGGGAGCATGTACAGGTCATAGGTCAATTCAAGAAGTTACTTGTGCAAACGCTATCAATTTTAAAACACTTTCAAACATAAAATAGCCGCCAATTCAGGCCAATTTCAAATTACTTAAGCAGTAGTGTGGGTAAGTAATCGAACAAAATCTAAAGTTAAGCTCAATCGGGCGTGGTTAGTAGTTGCATGGGAGACTTCTTGAGTGACCTAGCTGGAGAAATTGTTTTTGTTCATCACACACATGTCAAAGATATGAGGCAACGTTCTTGCATCTTTTTTTACTGTGATGTCATTTATTAATAGTAGAAAGACATGGAAATTTATTTATTTTTTCAAATTCATGAAAAGTTTTTTCAATTTTCCTATTATTTTCAAAGAACAACTTGTTGATGCTGACGGCACACAGTGCGTTTTTAGCTGTTAACGTGGCGTGAAAAGTTGCGCAAAGTGAATTCAAAGTTGTGTAAAGTGATTGCAAAGTTTGTAGATTTATTTGTATGTTTGACCTAAGTTGTTTGCACATAAAAAAACGGCAGTTGTAAAATCAAAAAATGAATAAAAGCCAGATAAAATCAGTCTATATTAGCAGAGTATCACATGAGCTGACTGACTTTAAAATTGTTAGAAAACAGCGTGAAAAGTTGGTAAAAACGTTCGAAACGTTGGCGGAGTTGCTTCTATATTTAACCTAAGTCATTGGAATGACAACCCCGCAGTTAAATTCAGAAAACATTGAGTAATTGTCTAGAAAATGCCCCATATATAAGCAGATTATCGCAACTGCGAGCCGAAAAATCGAAGGCAAACTGCTTACAAAGTTGTTAAAAGCGATTGCAAAGTTTGTAGATTCGTTCGGAAACGGTACACAAGATATTATATTGACGGGTCGCATAGTTAAAACTTCGAAAACGTGAATAAATATTTCTTAAAATGCCGTTAAAGTAGCGTCGTGTTACTGGGAGCATGTACAGGTCATAGGTCAATTCAAGAAGTTACTTGTGCAAACGCTATCAATTTTAAAACACTTTCAAACATAAAATAGCCGCCAATTCAGGCCAATTTCAAATTACTTAAGCAGTAGTGTGGGTAAGTAATCGAACAAAATCTAAAGTTAAGCTCAATCGGGCGTGGTTAGTAGTTGCATGGGAGACTTCTTGAGTGACCTAGCTGGAGAAATTGTTTTTGTTCATCACACACATGTCAAAGATATGAGGCAACGTTCTTGCATCTTTTTTTACTGTGATGTCATTTATTAATAGTAGAAAGACATGGAAATTTATTTATTTTTTCAAATTCATGAAAAGTTTTTTCAATTTTCCTATTATTTTCAAAGAACAACTTGTTGATGCTGACGGCACACAGTGCGTTTTTAGCTGTTAACGTGGCGTGAAAAGTTGCGCAAAGTGAATTCAAAGTTGTGTAAAGTGATTGCAAAGTTTGTAGATTTATTTGTATGTTTGACCTAAGTTGTTTGCACATAAAAAACGGCAGTTGTAAAATCAAAAAATGAATAAAAGCCAGATAAAAGCAGTCTATATTAGCAGAGTATCACATGAGCTGACTGACTTTAAAATTGTTAGAAAACAGCGTGAAAAGTTGGTAAAAACGTTCGAAACGTTGGCGGAGTTGCTTCTATATTTAACCTAAGTCATTGGAATGACAACCCCGCAGTTAAATTCAGAAAACATTGAGTAATTGTCTAGAAAATGCCCCATATATAAGCAGATTATCGCAACTGCGAGCCGAAAAATCGAAGGCAAACTGCTTACAAAGTTGTTAAAAGCGATTGCAAAGTTTGTAGATTCGTTCGGAAACGGTACACAAGATATTATATTGACGGGTCGCATAGTTAAAACTTCGAAAACGTGAATAAATATTTCTTAAAATGCCGTTAAAGTAGCGTCGTGTTACTGGGAGCATGTACAGGTCATAGGTCAATTCAAGAAGTTACTTGTGCAAACGCTATCAATTTTAAAACACTTTCAAACATAAAATAGCCGCCAATTCAGGCCAATTTCAAATTACTTAAGCAGTAGTGTGGGTAAGTAATCGAACAAAATCTAAAGTTAAGCTCAATCGGGCGTGGTTAGTAGTTGCATGGGAGACTTCTTGAGTGACCTAGCTGGAGAAATTGTTTTTGTTCATCACACACATGTCAAAGATATGAGGCAACGTTCTTGCATCTTTTTTTACTGTGATGTCATTTATTAATAGTAGAAAGACATGGAAATTTATTTATTTTTTCAAATTCATGAAAAGTTTTTTCAATTTTCCTATTATTTTCAAAGAACAACTTGTTGATGCTGACGGCACACAGTGCGTTTTTAGCTGTTAACGTGGCGTGAAAAGTTGCGCAAAGTGAATTCAAAGTTGTGTAAAGTGATTGCAAAGTTTGTAGATTTATTTGTATGTTTGACCTAAGTTGTTTGCACATAAAAAACGGCAGTTGTAAAATCAAAAAATGAATAAAAGCCAGATAAAAGCAGTCTATATTAGCAGAGTATCACATGAGCTGACTGACTTTAAAATTGTTAGAAAACAGCGTGAAAAGTTGGTAAAAACGTTCGAAACGTTGGCGGAGTTGCTTCTATATTTAACCTAAGTCATTGGAATGACAACCCTGCAGTTAAATTCAGAAAACATTGAGTAAATGTCTAGAAAATGCCCCATATATAAGCAGATTATCGCAACTGCGAGCCGAAAAATCGAAGGCAAACTGCTTACAAAGTTGTTAAAAGCGATTGCAAAGTTTGTAGATTCGTTCGGAAACGGTACACAAGATATTATATTGACGGGTCGCATAGTTAAAACTTCGAAAACGTGAATAAATATTTCTTAAAATGCCGTTAAAGTAGCGTCGTGTTACTGGGAGCATGTACAGGTCATAGGTCAATTCAAGAAGTTACTTGTGCAAACGCTATCAATTTTAAAACACTTTCAAACATAAAATAGCCGCCAATTCAGGCCAATTTCAAATTACTTAAGCAGTAGTGTGGGTAAGTAATAGAACAAAATCTAAAGTTAAGCTCAATCGGGCGTGGTTAGTAGTTGCATGGGAGACTTCTTGAGTGACCTAGCTGGAGAAATTGTTTTTGTTCATCACACACATGTCAAAGATATGAGGCAACGTTCTTGCATCTTTTTTTACTGTGATGTAATTTATTAATAGTAGAAAGACATGGAAATTTATTTATTTTTTCAAATTCATGAAAAGTTTTTTCAATTTTCCTATTATTTTCAAAGAACAACTTGTTGATGCTGACGGCACACAGTGCGTTTTTAGCTGTTAACGTGGCGTGAAAAGTTGCGCAAAGTGAATTCAAAGTTGTGTAAAGTGATTGCAAAGTTTGTAGATTTATTTGTATGTTTGACCTAAGTTGTTTGCACATAAAAAAAACGGCAGTTGTAAAATCAAAAAATGAATAAAAGCCAGATAAAAGCAGTCTATATTAGCAGAGTATCACATGAGCTAACTGACTTTAAAATTGTTAGAAAACAGCGTGAAAAGTTGGTAAAAACGTTCGAAACGTTGGCGGAGTTGCTTCTATATTTAACCTAAGTCATTGGAATGACAACCCCGCAGTTAAATTCAGAAAACATTGAGTAATTGTCTAGAAAATGCCCCATATATAAGCAGATTATCGCAACTGCGAGCCGAAAAATCGAAGGCAAACTGCTTACAAAGTTGTTAAAAGCGATTGCAAAGTTTGTAGATTCGTTCGGAAACGGTACACAAGATATTATATTGACGGGTCGCATAGTTAAAACTTCGAAAACGTGAATAAATATTTCTTAAAATGCCGTTAAAGTAGCGTCGTGTTACTGGGAGCATGTACAGGTCATAGGTCAATTCAAGAAGTTACTTGTGCAAACGCTATCAATTTTAAAACACATTCAAACATAAAATAGCCGCCAATTCAGGCCAATTTCAAATTACTTAAGCAGTAGTGTGGGTAAGTAATCGAACAAAATCTAAAGTTAAGCTCAATCGGGCGTGGTTAGTAGTTGCATGGGAGACTTCTTGAGTGACCTAGCTGGAGAAATTGTTTTTGTTCATCACACACATGTCAAAGATATGAGGCAACGTTCTTGCATCTTTTTTTACTGTGATGTCATTTATTAATAGTAGAAAGACATGGAAATTTATTTATTTTTTCAAATTCATGAAAAGTTTTTTCAATTTTCCTACTATTTTCAAAGAACAACTTGTTGATGCTGACGGCACACAGTGCGTTTTTAGCTGTTAACGTGGCGTGAAAAGTTGCGCAAAGTGAATTCAAAGTTGTGTAAAGTGATTGCAAAGTTTGTAGATTTATTTGTATGTTTGACCTAAGTTGTTTGCACATAAAAAAACGGCAGTTGTAAAATCAAAAAATGAATAAAAGCCAGATAAAAGCAGTCTATATTAGCAGAGTATCACATGAGCTGACTGACTTTAAAATTGTTAGAAAACAGCGTGAAAAGTTGGTAAAAACGTTCGAAACGTTGGCGGAGTTGCTTCTATATTTAACCTAAGTCATTGGAATGACAACCCCGCAGTTAAATTCAGAAAACATTGAGTAATTGTCTAGAAAATGCCCCATATATAAGCAGATTATCGCAACTGCGAGCCGAAAAATCGAAGGCAAACTGCTTACAAAGTTGTTAAAAGCGATTGCAAAGTTTGTAGATTCGTTCGGAAACGGTACACAAGATATTATATTGACGGGTCGCATAGTTAAAACTTCGAAAACGTGAATAAATATTTCTTAAAATGCCGTTAAAGTAGCGTCGTGTTACTGGGAGCATGTACAGGTCATAGGTCAATTCAAGAAGTTACTTGTGCAAACGCTATCAATTTTAAAACACTTTCAAACATAAAATAGCCGCCAATTCAGGCCAATTTCAAATTACTTAAGCAGTAGTGTGGGTAAGTAATCGAACAAAATCTAAAGTTAAGCTCAATCGGGCGTGGTTAGTAGTTGCATGGGAGACTTCTTGAGTGACCTAGCTGGAGAAATTGTTTTTGTTCATCACACACATGTCAAAGATATGAGGCAACGTTCTTGCATCTTTTTTTACTGTGATGTCATTTATTAATAGTAGAAAGACATGGAAATTTATTTATTTTTTCAAATTCATGAAAAGTTTTTTCAATTTTCCTACTATTTTCAAAGAACAACTTGTTGATGCTGACGGCACACAGTGCGTTTTTAGCTGTTAACGTGGCGTGAAAAGTTGCGCAAAGTGAATTCAAAGTTGTGTAAAGTGATTGCAAAGTTTGTAGATTTATTTGTATGTTTGACCTAAGTTGTTTGCACATAAAAAAACGGCAGTTGTAAAATCAAAAAATGAATAAAAGCCAGATAAAAGCAGTCTATATTAGCAGAGTATCACATGAGCTGACTGACTTTAAAATTGTTAGAAAACAGCGTGAAAAGTTGGTAAAAACGTTCGAAACGTTGGCGGAGTTGCTTCTATATTTAACCTAAGTCATTGGAATGACAACCCCGCAGTTAAATTCAGAAAACATTGAGTAATTGTCTAGAAAATGCCCCATATATAAGCAGATTATCGCAACTGCGAGCCGAAAAATCGAAGGCAAACTGCTTACAAAGTTGTTAAAAGCGATTGCAAAGTTTGTAGATTCGTTCGGAAACGGTACACAAGATATTATATTGACGGGTCGCATAGTTAAAACTTCGAAAACGTGAATAAATATTTCTTAAAATGCCGTTAAAGTAGCGTCGTGTTACTGGGAGCATGTACAGGTCATAGGTCAATTCAAGAAGTTACTTGTGCAAACGCTATCAATTTTAAAACACTTTCAAACATAAAATAGCCGCCAATTCAGGCCAATTTCAAATTACTTAAGCAGTAGTGTGGGTAAGTAATCGAACAAAATCTAAAGTTAAGCTCAATCGGGCGTGGTTAGTAGTTGCATGGGAGACTTCTTGAGTGACCTAGCTGGAGAAATTGTTTTTGTTCATCACACACATGTCAAAGATATGAGGCAACGTTCTTGCATCTTTTTTTACTGTGATGTCATTTATTAATGGTAGAAAGACATGGAAATTTATTTATTTTTTCAAATTCATGAAAAGTTTTTTCAATTTTCCTATTATTTTCAAAGAACAACTTGTTGATGCTGACGGCACACAGTGCGTTTTTAGCTGTTAACGTGGCGTGAAAAGTTGCGCAAAGTGAATTCAAAGTTGTGTAAAGTGATTGCAAAGTTTGTAGATTTATTTGTATGTTTGATCTAAGTTGTTTGCACATAAAAAACGGCAGTTGTAAAATCAAAAAATGAATAAAAGCCAGATAAAAGCAGTCTATATTAGCAGAGTATCACATGAGCTGACTGACTTTAAAATTGTTAGAAAACAGCGTGAAAAGTTGGTAAAAACGTTCGAAACGTTGGCGGAGTTGCTTCTATATTTAACCTAAGTCATTGGAATGACAACCCCGCAGTTAAATTCAGAAAACATTGAGTAATTGTCTAGAAAATGCCCCATATATAAGCAGATTATCGCAACTGCGAGCCGAAAAATCGAAGGCAAACTGCTTACAAAGTTGTTAAAAGCGATTGCAAAGTTTGTAGATTCGTTCGGAAACGGTACACAAGATATTATATTGACGGGTCGCATAGTTAAAACTTCGAAAACGTGAATAAATATTTCTTAAAATGCCGTTAAAGTAGCGTCGTGTTACTGGGAGCATGTACAGGTCATAGGTCAATTCAAGAAGTTACTTGTGCAAACGCTATCAATTTTAAAACACATTCAAACATAAAATAGCCGCCAATTCAGGCCAATTTCAAATTACTTAAGCAGTAGTGTGGGTAAGTAATCGAACAAAATCTAAAGTTAAGCTCAATCGGGCGTGGTTAGTAGTTGCATGGGAGACTTCTTGAGTGACCTAGCTGGTGAAATTGTTTTTGTTCATCACACACATGTCAAAGATATGAGGCAACGTTCTTGCATCTTTTTTTACTGTGATGTCATTTATTAATAGTAGAAAGACATGGAAATTTATTTATTTTTTCAAATTCATGAAAAGTTTTTTCAATTTTCCTATTATTTTCAAAGAACAACTTGTTGATGCTGACGGCACACAGTGCGTTTTTAGCTGTTAACGTGGCGTGAAAAGTTGCGCAAAGTGAATTCAAAGTTGTGTAAAGTGATTGCAAAGTTTGTAGATTTATTTGTATGTTTGACCTAAGTTGTTTGCACATAAAAAACGGCAGTTGTAAAACCAAAAAATGAATAAAAGCCAGATAAAAGCAGTCTATATTAGCAGAGTATCACATGAGCTGACTGACTTTAAAATTGTTAGAAAACAGCGTGAAAAGTTGGTAAAAACGTTCGAAACGTTGGCGGAGTTGCTTCTATATTTAACCTAAGTCATTGGAATGACAACCCCGCAGTTAAATTCAGAAAACATTGAGTAATTGTCTAGAAAATGCCCCATATATAAGCAGATTATCGCAACTGCGAGCCGAAAAATCGAAGGCAAACTGCTTACAAAGTTGTTAAAAGCGATTGCAAAGTTTGTAGATTCGTTCGGAAACGGTACACAAGATATTATATTGACGGGTCGCATAGTTAAAACTTCGAAAACGTGAATAAATATTTCTTAAAATGCCGTTAAAGTAGCGTCGTGTTACTGGGAGCATGTACAGGTCATAGGTCAATTCAAGAAGTTACTTGTGCAAACGCTATCAATTTTAAAACACATTCAAACATAAAATAGCCGCCAATTCAGGCCAATTTCAAATTACTTAAGCAGTAGTGTGGGTAAGTAATCGAACAAAATCTAAAGTTAAGCTCAATCGGGCGTGGTTAGTAGTTGCATGGGAGACTTCTTGAGTGACCTAGCTGGAGAAATTGTTTTTGTTCATCACACACATGTCAAAGATATGAGGCAACGTTCTTGCATCTTTTTTTACTGTGATGTCATTTATTAATAGTAGAAAGACATGGAAATTTATTTATTTTTTCAAATTCATGAAAAGTTTTTTCAATTTTCCTACTATTTTCAAAGAACAACTTGTTGATGCTGACGGCACACAGTGCGTTTTTAGCTGTTAACGTGGCGTGAAAAGTTGCGCAAAGTGAATTCAAAGTTGTGTAAAGTGATTGCAAAGTTTGTAGATTTATTTGTATGTTTGACCTAAGTTGTTTGCACATAAAAAAACGGCAGTTGTAAAATCAAAAAATGAATAAAAGCCAGATAAAAGCAGTCTATATTAGCAGAGTATCACATGAGCTGACTGACTTTAAAATTGTTAGAAAACAGCGTGAAAAGTTGGTAAAAACGTTCGAAACGTTGGCGGAGTTGCTTCTATATTTAACCTAAGTCATTGGAATGACAACCCCGCAGTTAAATTCAGAAAACATTGAGTAATTGTCTAGAAAATGCCCCATATATAAGCAGATTATCGCAACTGCGAGCCGAAAAATCGAAGGCAAACTGCTTACAAAGTTGTTAAAAGCGATTGCAAAGTTTGTAGATTCGTTCGGAAACGGTACACAAGATATTATATTGACGGGTCGCATAGTTAAAACTTCGAAAACGTGAATAAATATTTCTTAAAATGCCGTTAAAGTAGCGTCGTGTTACTGGGAGCATGTACAGGTCATAGGTCAATTCAAGAAGTTACTTGTGCAAACGCTATCAATTTTAAAACACTTTCAAACATAAAATAGCCGCCAATTCAGGCCAATTTCAAATTACTTAAGCAGTAGTGTGGGTAAGTAATCGAACAAAATCTAAAGTTAAGCTCAATCGGGCGTGGTTAGTAGTTGCATGGGAGACTTCTTGAGTGACCTAGCTGGAGAAATTGTTTTTGTTCATCACACACATGTCAAAGATATGAGGCAACGTTCTTGCATCTTTTTTTACTGTGATGTCATTTATTAATGGTAGAAAGACATGGAAATTTATTTATTTTTTCAAATTCATGAAAAGTTTTTTCAATTTTCCTATTATTTTCAAAGAACAACTTGTTGATGCTGACGGCACACAGTGCGTTTTTAGCTGTTAACGTGGCGTGAAAAGTTGCGCAAAGTGAATTCAAAGTTGTGTAAAGTGATTGCAAAGTTTGTAGATTTATTTGTATGTTTGATCTAAGTTGTTTGCACATAAAAAACGGCAGTTGTAAAATCAAAAAATGAATAAAAGCCAGATAAAAGCAGTCTATATTAGCAGAGTATCACATGAGCTGACTGACTTTAAAATTGTTAGAAAACAGCGTGAAAAGTTGGTAAAAACGTTCGAAACGTTGGCGGAGTTGCTTCTATATTTAACCTAAGTCATTGGAATGACAACCCCGCAGTTAAATTCAGAAAACATTGAGTAATTGTCTAGAAAATGCCCCATATATAAGCAGATTATCGCAACTGCGAGCCGAAAAATCGAAGGCAAACTGCTTACAAAGTTGTTAAAAGCGATTGCAAAGTTTGTAGATTCGTTCGGAAACGGTACACAAGATATTATATTGACGGGTCGCATAGTTAAAACTTCGAAAACGTGAATAAATATTTCTTAAAATGCCGTTAAAGTAGCGTCGTGTTACTGGGAGCATGTACAGGTCATAGGTCAATTCAAGAAGTTACTTGTGCAAACGCTATCAATTTTAAAACACATTCAAACATAAAATAGCCGCCAATTCAGGCCAATTTCAAATTACTTAAGCAGTAGTGTGGGTAAGTAATCGAACAAAATCTAAAGTTAAGCTCAATCGGGCGTGGTTAGTAGTTGCATGGGAGACTTCTTGAGTGACCTAGCTGGTGAAATTGTTTTTGTTCATCACACACATGTCAAAGATATGAGGCAACGTTCTTGCATCTTTTTTTACTGTGATGTCATTTATTAATAGTAGAAAGACATGGAAATTTATTTATTTTTTCAAATTCATGAAAAGTTTTTTCAATTTTCCTATTATTTTCAAAGAACAACTTGTTGATGCTGACGGCACACAGTGCGTTTTTAGCTGTTAACGTGGCGTGAAAAGTTGCGCAAAGTGAATTCAAAGTTGTGTAAAGTGATTGCAAAGTTTGTAGATTTATTTGTATGTTTGACCTAAGTTGTTTGCACATAAAAAACGGCAGTTGTAAAACCAAAAAATGAATAAAAGCCAGATAAAAGCAGTCTATATTAGCAGAGTATCACATGAGCTGACTGACTTTAAAATTGTTAGAAAACAGCGTGAAAAGTTGGTAAAAACGTTCGAAACGTTGGCGGAGTTGCTTCTATATTTAACCTAAGTCATTGGAATGACAACCCCGCAGTTAAATTCAGAAAACATTGAGTAATTGTCTAGAAAATGCCCCATATATAAGCAGATTATCGCAACTGCGAGCCGAAAAATCGAAGGCAAACTGCTTACAAAGTTGTTAAAAGCGATTGCAAAGTTTGTAGATTCGTTCGGAAACGGTACACAGGATATTATATTGACGGGTCGCATAGTTAAAACTTCGAAAACGTGAATAAATATTTCTTAAAATGCCGTTAAAGTAGCGTCGTGTTACTGGGAGCATGTACAGGTCATAGGTCAATTCAAGAAGTTACTTGTGCAAACGCTATCAATTTTAAAACACTTTCAAACATAAAATAGCCGCCAATTCAGGCCAATTTCAAATTACTTAAGCAGTAGTGTGGGTAAGTAATCGAACAAAATCTAAAGTTAAGCTCAATCGGGCGTGGTTAGTAGTTGCATGGGAGACTTCTTGAGTGACCTAGCTGGAGAAATTGTTTTTGTTCATCACACACATGTCAAAGATATGAGGCAACGTTCTTGCATCTTTTTTTACTGTGATGTCATTTATTAATAGTAGAAAGACATGGAAATTTATTTATTTTTTCAAATTCATGAAAAGTTTTTTCAATTTTCCTATTATTTTCAAAGAACAACTTGTTGATGCTGACGGCACACAGTGCGTTTTTAGCTGTTAACGTGGCGTGAAAAGTTGCGCAAAGTGAATTCAAAGTTGTGTAAAGTGATTGCAAAGTTTGTAGATTTATTTGTATGTTTGACCTAAGTTGTTTGCACATAAAAAAACGGCAGTTGTAAAATCAAAAAATGAATAAAAGCCAGATAAAAGCAGTCTATATTAGCAGAGTATCACATGAGCTGACTGACTTTAAAATTGTTAGAAAACAGCGTGAAAAGTTGGTAAAAACGTTCGAAACGTTGGCGGAGTTGCTTCTATATTTAACCTAAGTCATTGGAATGACAACCCCGCAGTTAAATTCAGAAAACATTGAGTAATTGTCTAGAAAATGCCCCATATATAAGCAGATTATCGCAACTGCGAGCCGAAAAATCGAAGGCAAACTGCTTACAAAGTTGTTAAAAGCGATTGCAAAGTTTGTAGATTCGTTCGGAAACGGTACACAAGATATTATATTGACGGGTCGCATAGTTAAAACTTCGAAAACGTGAATAAATATTTCTTAAAATGCCGTTAAAGTAGCGTCGTGTTACTGGGAGCATGTACAGGTCATAGGTCAATTCAAGAAGTTACTTGTGCAAACGCTATCAATTTTAAAACACATTCAAACATAAAATAGCCGCCAATTCAGGCCAATTTCAAATTACTTAAGCAGTAGTGTGGGTAAGTAATCGAACAAAATCTAAAGTTAAGCTCAATCGGGCGTGGTTAGTAGTTGCATGGGAGACTTCTTGAGTGACCTAGCTGGTGAAATTGTTTTTGTTCATCACACACATGTCAAAGATATGAGGCAACGTTCTTGCATCTTTTTTTACTGTGATGTCATTTATTAATAGTAGAAAGACATGGAAATTTATTTATTTTTTCAAATTCATGAAAAGTTTTTTCAATTTTCCTATTATTTTCAAAGAACAACTTGTTGATGCTGACGGCACACAGTGCGTTTTTAGCTGTTAACGTGGCGTGAAAAGTTGCGCAAAGTGAATTCAAAGTTGTGTAAAGTGATTGCAAAGTTTGTAGATTTATTTGTATGTTTGACCTAAGTTGTTTGCACATAAAAAACGGCAGTTGTAAAACCAAAAAATGAATAAAAGCCAGATAAAAGCAGTCTATATTAGCAGAGTATCACATGAGCTGACTGACTTTAAAATTGTTAGAAAACAGCGTGAAAAGTTGGTAAAAACGTTCGAAACGTTGGCGGAGTTGCTTCTATATTTAACCTAAGTCATTGGAATGACAACCCCGCAGTTAAATTCAGAAAACATTGAGTAATTGTCTAGAAAATGCCCCATATATAAGCAGATTATCGCAACTGCGAGCCGAAAAATCGAAGGCAAACTGCTTACAAAGTTGTTAAAAGCGATTGCAAAGTTTGTAGATTCGTTCGGAAACGGTACACAGGATATTATATTGACGGGTCGCATAGTTAAAACTTCGAAAACGTGAATAAATATTTCTTAAAATGCCGTTAAAGTAGCGTCGTGTTACTGGGAGCATGTACAGGTCATAGGTCAATTCAAGAAGTTACTTGTGCAAACGCTATCAATTTTAAAACACTTTCAAACATAAAATAGCCGCCAATTCAGGCCAATTTCAAATTACTTAAGCAGTAGTGTGGGTAAGTAATCGAACAAAATCTAAAGTTAAGCTCAATCGGGCGTGGTTAGTAGTTGCATGGGAGACTTCTTGAGTGACCTAGCTGGAGAAATTGTTTTTGTTCATCACACACATGTCAAAGATATGAGGCAACGTTCTTGCATCTTTTTTTACTGTGATGTCATTTATTAATAGTAGAAAGACATGGAAATTTATTTATTTTTTCAAATTCATGAAAAGTTTTTTCAATTTTCCTATTATTTTCAAAGAACAACTTGTTGATGCTGACGGCACACAGTGCGTTTTTAGCTGTTAACGTGGCGTGAAAAGTTGCGCAAAGTGAATTCAAAGTTGTGTAAAGTGATTGCAAAGTTTGTAGATTTATTTGTATGTTTGACCTAAGTTGTTTGCACATAAAAAAACGGCAGTTGTAAAATCAAAAAATGAATAAAAGCCAGATAAAAGCAGTCTATATTAGCAGAGTATCACATGAGCTGACTGACTTTAAAATTGTTAGAAAACAGCGTGAAAAGTTGGTAAAAACGTTCGAAACGTTGGCGGAGTTGCTTCTATATTTAACCTAAGTCATTGGAATGACAACCCCGCAGTTAAATTCAGAAAACATTGAGTAATTGTCTAGAAAATGCCCCATATATAAGCAGATTATCGCAACTGCGAGCCGAAAAATCGAAGGCAAACTGCTTACAAAGTTGTTAAAAGCGATTGCAAAGTTTGTAGATTCGTTCGGAAACGGTACACAGGATATTATATTGACGGGTCGCATAGTTAAAACTTCGAAAACGTGAATAAATATTTCTTAAAATGCCGTTAAAGTAGCGTCGTGTTACTGGGAGCATGTACAGGTCATAGGTCAATTCAAGAAGTTACTTGTGCAAACGCTATCAATTTTAAAACACTTTCAAACATAAAATAGCCGCCAATTCAGGCCAATTTCAAATTACTTAAGCAGTAGTGTGGGTAAGTAATCGAACAAAATCTAAAGTTAAGCTCAATCGGGCGTGGTTAGTAGTTGCATGGGAGACTTCTTGAGTGACCTAGCTGGAGAAATTGTTTTTGTTCATCACACACATGTCAAAGATATGAGGCAACGTTCTTGCATCTTTTTTTACTGTGATGTCATTTATTAATAGTAGAAAGACATGGAAATTTATTTATTTTTTCAAATTCATGAAAAGTTTTTTCAATTTTCCTATTATTTTCAAAGAACAACTTGTTGATGCCGACGGCACACAGTGCGTTTTTAGCTGTTAACGTGGCGTGAAAAGTTGCGCAAAGTGAATTCAAAGTTGTGTAAAGTGATTGCAAAGTTTGTAGATTTATTTGTATGTTTGACCTAAGTTGTTTGCACATAAAAAAACGGCAGTTGTAAAATCAAAAAATGAATAAAAGCCAGATAAAAGCAGTCTATATTAGCAGAGTATCACATGAGCTGACTGACTTTAAAATTGTTAGAAAACAGAGTGAAAAGTTGGTAAAAACGTTCGAAACGTTGGCGGAGTTGCTTCTATATTTAACCTAAGTCATTGGAATGACAACCCCGCAGTTAAATTCAGAAAACATTGAGTAATTGTCTAGAAAATGCCCCATATATAAGCAGATTATCGCAACTGCGAGCCGAAAAATCGAAGGCAAACTGCTTACAAAGTTGTTAAAAGCGATTGCAAAGTTTGTAGATTCGTTCGGAAACGGTACACAAGATATTATATTGACGGGTCGCATAGTTAAAACTTCGAAAACGTGAATAAATATTTCTTAAAATGCCGTTAAAGTAGCGTCGTGTTACTGGGAGCATGTACAGGTCATAGGTCAATTCAAGAAGTTACTTGTGCAAACGCTATCAATTTTAAAACACTTTCAAACATAAGATAGCCGCCAATTCTGGCCAATTTCAAATTACTTAAGCAGTAGTGTGGGTAAGTAATCGAACAAAATCTAAAGTTAAGCTCAATCGGGCGTGGTTAGTAGTTGCATGGGAGACTTCTTGAGTGACCTAGCTGGAGAAATTGTTTTTGTTCATCACACACATGTCAAAGATATGAGGCAACGTTCTTGCATCTTTTTTTACTGTGATGTCATTTATTAATAGTAGAAAGACATGGAAATTTATTTATTTTTTCAAATTCATGAAAAGTTTTTTCAATTTTCCTATTATTTTCAAAGAACAACTTGTTGATGCTGACGGCACACAGTGCGTTTTTAGCTGTTAACGTGGCGTGAAAAGTTGCGCAAAGTGAATTCAAAGTTGTATAAAGTGATTGCAAAGTTTGTAGATTTATTTGTATGTTTGACCTAAGTTGTTTGCACATAAAAAACGGCAGTTGTAAAATCAAAAAATGAATAAAAGCCAGATAAAAGCAGTCTATATTAGCAGAGTATCACATGAGCTGACTGACTTTAAAATTGTTAGAAAACAGCGTGAAAAGTTGGTAAAAACGTTCGAAACGTTGGCGGAGTTGCTTCTATATTTAACCTAAGTCATTGGAATGACAACCCCGCAGTTAAATTCAGAAAACATTGAGTAAATGTCTAGAAAATGCCCCATATATAAGCAGATTATCGCAACTGCGAGCCGAAAAATCGAAGGCAAACTGCTTACAAAGTTGTTAAAAGCGATTGCAAAGTTTGTAGATTCGTTCGGAAACGGTACACAAGATATTATATTGACGGGTCGCATAGTTAAAACTTCGAAAACGTGAATAAATATTTCTTAAAATGCCGTTAAAGTAGCGTCGTGTTACTGGGAGCATGTACAGGTCATAGGTCAATTCAAGAAGTTACTTGTGCAAACGCTATCAATTTTAAAACACTTTCAAACATAAAATAGCCGCCAATTCAGGCCAATTTCAAATTACTTAAGCAGTAGTGTGGGTAAGTAATCGAACAAAATCTAAAGTTAAGCTCAATCGGGCGTGGTTAGTAGTTGCATGGGAGACTTCTTGAGTGACCTAGCTGGAGAAATTGTTTTTGTTCATCACACACATGTCAAAGATATGAGGCAACGTTCTTGCATCTTTTTTTACTGTGATGTCATTTATTAATAGTAGAAAGACATGGAAATTTATTTATTTTTTCAAATTCATGAAAAGTTTTTTCAATTTTCCTATTATTTTCAAAGAACAACTTGTTGATGCTGACGGCACACAGTGCGTTTTTAGCTGTTAACGTGGCGTGAAAAGTTGCGCAAAGTGAATTCAAAGTTGTGTAAAGTGATTGCAAAGTTTGTAGATTTATTTGTATGTTTGACCTAAGTTGTTTGCACATAAAAAAAACGGCAGTTGTAAAATCAAAAAATGAATAAAAGCCAGATAAAAGCAGTCTATATTAGCAGAGTATCACATGAGCTGACTGACTTTAAAATTGTTAGAAAACAGCGTGAAAAGTTGGTAAAAACGTTCGAAACGTTGGCGGAGTTGCTTCTATATTTAACCTAAGTCATTGGAATGACAACCCCGCAGTTAAATTCAGAAAACATTGAGTAAATGTCTAGAAAATGCCCCATATATAAGCAGATTATCGCAACTGCGAGCCGAAAAATCGAAGGCAAACTGCTTACAAAGTTGTTAAAAGCGATTGCAAAGTTTGTAGATTCGTTCGGAAACGGTACACAAGATATTATATTGACGGGTCGCATAGTTAAAACTTCGAAAACGTGAATAAATATTTCTTAAAATGCCGTTAAAGTAGCGTCGTGTTACTGGGAGCATGTACAGGTCATAGGTCAATTCAAGAAGTTACTTGTGCAAACGCTATCAATTTTAAAACACTTTCAAACATAAAATAGCCGCCAATTCAGGCCAATTTCAAATTACTTAAGCAGTAGTGTGGGTAAGTAATCGAACAAAATCTAAAGTTAAGCTCAATCGGGCGTGGTTAGTAGTTGCATGGGAGACTTCTTGAGTGACCTAGCTGGAGAAATTGTTTTTGTTCATCACACACATGTCAAAGATATGAGGCAACGTTCTTGCATCTTTTTTTACTGTGATGTCATTTATTAATAGTAGAAAGACATGGAAATTTATTTATTTTTTCAAATTCATGAAAAGTTTTTTCAATTTTCCTATTATTTTCAAAGAACAACTTGTTGATGCTGACGGCACACAGTGCGTTTTTAGCTGTTAACGTGGCGTGAAAAGTTGCGCAAAGTGAATTCAAAGTTGTGTAAAGTGATTGCAAAGTTTGTAGATTTATTTGTATGTTTGACCTAAGTTGTTTGCACATAAAAAAAACGGCAGTTGTAAAATCAAAAAATGAATAAAAGCCAGATAAAAGCAGTCTATATTAGCAGAGTATCACATGAGCTGACTGACTTTAAAATTGTTAGAAAACAGCGTGAAAAGTTGGTAAAAACGTTCGAAACGTTGGCGGAGTTGCTTCTATATTTAACCTAAGTCATTGGAATGACAACCCCGCAGTTAAATTCAGAAAACATTGAGTAATTGTCTAGAAAATGCCCCATATATAAGCAGATTATCGCAACTGCGAGCCGAAAAATCGAAGGCAAACTGCTTACAAAGTTGTTAAAAGCGATTGCAAAGTTTGTAGATTCGTTCGGAAACGGTACACAAGATATTATATTGACGGGTCGCATAGTTAAAACTTCGAAAACGTGAATAAATATTTCTTAAAATGCCGTTAAAGTAGCGTCGTGTTACTGGGAGCATGTACAGGTCATAGGTCAATTCAAGAAGTTACTTGTGCAAACGCTATCAATTTTAAAACACTTTCAAATATAAAATAGCCGCCAATTCAGGCCAATTTCAAATTACTTAAGCAGTAGTGTGGGTAAGTAATCGAACAAAATCTAAAGTTAAGCTCAATCGGGCGTGGTTAGTAGTTGCATGGGAGACTTCTTGAGTGACCTAGCTGGAGAAATTGTTTTTGTTCATCACACACATGTCAAAGATATGAGGCAACGTTCTTGCATCTTTTTTTACTGTGATGTCATTTATTAATGGTAGAAAGACATGGAAATTTATTTATTTTTTCAAATTCATGAAAAGTTTTTTCAATTTTCCTATTATTTTCAAAGAACAACTTGTTGATGCTGACGGCACACAGTGCGTTTTTAGCTGTTAACGTGGCGTGAAAAGTTGCGCAAAGTGAATTCAAAGTTGTGTAAAGTGATTGCAAAGTTTGTAGATTTATTTGTATGTTTGATCTAAGTTGTTTGCACATAAAAAACGGCAGTTGTAAAATCAAAAAATGAATAAAAGCCAGATAAAAGCAGTCTATATTAGCAGAGTATCACATGAGCTGACTGACTTTAAAATTGTTAGAAAACAGCGTGAAAAGTTGGTAAAAACGTTCGAAACGTTGGCGGAGTTGCTTCTATATTTAACCTAAGTCATTGGAATGACAACCCCGCAGTTAAATTCAGAAAACATTGAGTAATTGTCTAGAAAATGCCCCATATATAAGCAGATTATCGCAACTGCGAGCCGAAAAATCGAAGGCAAACTGCTTACAAAGTTGTTAAAAGCGATTGCAAAGTTTGTAGATTCGTTCGGAAACGGTACACAAGATATTATATTGACGGGTCGCATAGTTAAAACTTCGAAAACGTGAATAAATATTTCTTAAAATGCCGTTAAAGTAGCGTCGTGTTACTGGGAGCATGTACAGGTCATAGGTCAATTCAAGAAGTTACTTGTGCAAACGCTATCAATTTTAAAACACATTCAAACATAAAATAGCCGCCAATTCAGGCCAATTTCAAATTACTTAAGCAGTTGTGTGGGTAAGTAATCGAACAAAATCTAAAGTTAAGCTCAATCGGGCGTGGTTAGTAGTTGCATGGGAGACTTCTTGAGTGACCTAGCTGGAGAAATTGTTTTTGTTCATCACACACATGTCAAAGATATGAGGCAACGTTCTTGCATCTTTTTTTACTGTGATGTCATTTATTAATGGTAGAAAGACATGGAAATTTATTTATTTTTTCAAATTCATGAAAAGTTTTTTCAATTTTCCTATTATTTTCAAAGAACAACTTGTTGATGCTGACGGCACACAGTGCGTTTTTAGCTGTTAACGTGGCGTGAAAAGTTGCGCAAAGTGAATTCAAAGTTGTGTAAAGTGATTGCAAAGTTTGTAGATTTATTTGTATGTTTTATCTAAGTTGTTTGCACATAAAAAACGGCAGTTGTAAAATCAAAAAATGAATAAAAGCCAGATAAAAGCAGTCTATATTAGCAGAGTATCACATGAGCTGACTGACTTTAAAATTGTTAGAAAACAGCGTGAAAAGTTGGTAAAAACGTTCGAAACCTTGGCGGAGTTGCTTCTATATTTAACCTAAGTCATTGGAATGACAACCCCGCAGTTAAATTCAGAAAACATTGAGTAATTGTCTAGAAAATGCCCCATATATAAGCAGATTATCGCAACTGCGAGCCGAAAAATCGAAGGCAAACTGCTTACAAAGTTGTTAAAAGCGATTGCAAAGTTTGTAGATTCGTTCGGAAACGGTACACAAGATATTATATTGACGGGTCGCATAGTTAAAACTTCGAAAACGTGAATAAATATTTCTTAAAATGCCGTTAAAGTAGCGTCGTGTTACTGGGAGCATGTACAGGTCATAGGTCAATTCAAGAAGTTACTTGTGCAAACGCTATCAATTTTAAAACACATTCAAACATAAAATAGCCGCCAATTCAGGCCAATTTCAAATTACTTAAGCAGTTGTGTGGGTAAGTAATCGAACAAAATCTAAAGTTAAGCTCAATCGGGCGTGGTTAGTAGTTGCATGGGAGACTTCTTGAGTGACCTAGCTGGAGAAATTGTTTTTGTTCATCACACACATGTCAAAGATATGAGGCAACGTTCTTGCATCTTTTTTTACTGTGATGTCATTTATTAATGGTAGAAAGACATGGAAATTTATTTATTTTTTCAAATTCATGAAAAGTTTTTTCAATTTTCCTATTATTTTCAAAGAACAACTTGTTGATGCTGACGGCACACAGTGCGTTTTTAGCTGTTAACGTGGCGTGAAAAGTTGCGCAAAGTGAATTCAAAGTTGTGTAAAGTGATTGCAAAGATTGTAGATTTATTTGTATGTTTGATCTAAGTTGTTTGCACATAAAAAACGGCAGTTGTAAAATCAAAAAATGAATAAAAGCCAGATAAAAGCAGTCTATATTAGCAGAGTATCACATGAGCTGACTGACTTTAAAATTGTTAGAAAACAGCGTGAAAAGTTGGTAAAAACGTTCGAAACGTTGGCGGAGTTGCTTCTATATTTAACCTAAGTCATTGGAATGACAACCCCGCAGTTAAATTCAGAAAACATTGAGTAATTGTCTAGAAAATGCCCCATATATAAGCAGATTATCGCAACTGCGAGCCGAAAAATCGAAGGCAAACTGCTTACAAAGTTGTTAAAAGCGATTGCAAAGTTTGTAGATTCGTTCGGAAACGGTACACAAGATATTATATTGACGGGTCGCATAGTTAAAACTTCGAAAACGTGAATAAATATTTCTTAAAATGCCGTTAAAGTAGCGTCGTGTTACTGGGAGCATGTACAGGTCATAGGTCAATTCAAGAAGTTACTTGTGCAAACGCTATCAATTTTAAAACACATTCAAACATAAAATAGCCGCCAATTCAGGCCAATTTCAAATTACTTAAGCAGTAGTGTGGGTAAGTAATCGAACAAAATCTAAAGTTAAGCTCAATCGGGCGTGGTTAGTAGTTGCATGGGAGACTTCTTGAGTGACCTAGCTGGTGAAATTGTTTTTGTTCATCACACACATGTCAAAGATATGAGGCAACGTTCTTGCATCTTTTTTTACTGTGATGTCATTTATTAATAGTAGAAAGACATGGAAATTTATTTATTTTTTCAAATTCATGAAAAGTTTTTTCAATTTTCCTATTATTTTCAAAGAACAACTTGTTGATGCTGACGGCACACAGTGCGTTTTTAGCTGTTAACGTGGCGTGAAAAGTTGCGCAAAGTGAATTCAAAGTTGTGTAAAGTGATTGCAAAGTTTGTAGATTTATTTGTATGTTTGACCTAAGTTGTTTGCACATAAAAAACGGCAGTTGTAAAACCAAAAAATGAATAAAAGCCAGATAAAAGCAGTCTATATTAGCAGAGTATCACATGAGCTGACTGACTTTAAAATTGTTAGAAAACAGCGTGAAAAGTTGGTAAAAACGTTCGAAACGTTGGCGGAGTTGCTTCTATATTTAACCTAAGTCATTGGAATGACAACCCCGCAGTTAAATTCAGAAAACATTGAGTAATTGTCTAGAAAATGCCCCATATATAAGCAGATTATCGCAACTGCGAGCCGAAAAATCGAAGGCAAACTGCTTACAAAGTTGTTAAAAGCGATTGCAAAGTTTGTAGATTCGTTCGGAAACGGTACACAGGATATTATATTGACGGGTCGCATAGTTAAAACTTCGAAAACGTGAATAAATATTTCTTAAAATGCCGTTAAAGTAGCGTCGTGTTACTGGGAGCATGTACAGGTCATAGGTCAATTCAAGAAGTTACTTGTGCAAACGCTATCAATTTTAAAACACTTTCAAACATAAAATAGCCGCCAATTCAGGCCAATTTCAAATTACTTAAGCAGTAGTGTGGGTAAGTAATCGAACAAAATCTAAAGTTAAGCTCAATCGGGCGTGGTTAGTAGTTGCATGGGAGACTTCTTGAGTGACCTAGCTGGAGAAATTGTTTTTGTTCATCACACACATGTCAAAGATATGAGGCAACGTTCTTGCATCTTTTTTTACTGTGATGTCATTTATTAATAGTAGAAAGACATGGAAATTTATTTATTTTTTCAAATTCATGAAAAGTTTTTTCAATTTTCCTATTATTTTCAAAGAACAACTTGTTGATGCTGACGGCACACAGTGCGTTTTTAGCTGTTAACGTGGCGTGAAAAGTTGCGCAAAGTGAATTCAAAGTTGTGTAAAGTGATTGCAAAGTTTGTAGATTTATTTGTATGTTTGACCTAAGTTGTTTGCACATAAAAAAACGGCAGTTGTAAAATCAAAAAATGAATAAAAGCCAGATAAAAGCAGTCTATATTAGCAGAGTATCACATGAGCTGACTGACTTTAAAATTGTTAGAAAACAGCGTGAAAAGTTGGTAAAAACGTTCGAAACGTTGGCGGAGTTGCTTCTATATTTAACCTAAGTCATTGGAATGACAACCCCGCAGTTAAATTCAGAAAACATTGAGTAATTGTCTAGAAAATGCCCCATATATAAGCAGATTATCGCAACTGCGAGCCGAAAAATCGAAGGCAAACTGCTTACAAAGTTGTTAAAAGCGATTGCAAAGTTTGTAGATTCGTTCGGAAACGGTACACAGGATATTATATTGACGGGTCGCATAGTTAAAACTTCGAAAACGTGAATAAATATTTCTTAAAATGCCGTTAAAGTAGCGTCGTGTTACTGGGAGCATGTACAGGTCATAGGTCAATTCAAGAAGTTACTTGTGCAAACGCTATCAATTTTAAAACACTTTCAAACATAAAATAGCCGCCAATTCAGGCCAATTTCAAATTACTTAAGCAGTAGTGTGGGTAAGTAATCGAACAAAATCTAAAGTTAAGCTCAATCGGGCGTGGTTAGTAGTTGCATGGGAGACTTCTTGAGTGACCTAGCTGGAGAAATTGTTTTTGTTCATCACACACATGTCAAAGATATGAGGCAACGTTCTTGCATCTTTTTTTACTGTGATGTCATTTATTAATAGTAGAAAGACATGGAAATTTATTTATTTTTTCAAATTCATGAAAAGTTTTTTCAATTTTCCTATTATTTTCAAAGAACAACTTGTTGATGCTGACGGCACACAGTGCGTTTTTAGCTGTTAACGTGGCGTGAAAAGTTGCGCAAAGTGAATTCAAAGTTGTGTAAAGTGATTGCAAAGTTTGTAGATTTATTTGTATGTTTGACCTAAGTTGTTTGCACATAAAAAAACGGCAGTTGTAAAATCAAAAAATGAATAAAAGCCAGATAAAAGCAGTCTATATTAGCAGAGTATCACATGAGCTGACTGACTTTAAAATTGTTAGAAAACAGCGTGAAAAGTTGGTAAAAACGTTCGAAACGTTGGCGGAGTTGCTTCTATATTTAACCTAAGTCATTGGAATGACAACCCCGCAGTTAAATTCAGAAAACATTGAGTAATTGTCTAGAAAATGCCCCATATATAAGCAGATTATCGCAACTGCGAGCCGAAAAATCGAAGGCAAACTGCTTACAAAGTTGTTAAAAGCGATTGCAAAGTTTGTAGATTCGTTCGGAAACGGTACACAGGATATTATATTGACGGGTCGCATAGTTAAAACTTCGAAAACGTGAATAAATATTTCTTAAAATGCCGTTAAAGTAGCGTCGTGTTACTGGGAGCATGTACAGGTCATAGGTCAATTCAAGAAGTTACTTGTGCAAACGCTATCAATTTTAAAACACTTTCAAACATAAAATAGCCGCCAATTCAGGCCAATTTCAAATTACTTAAGCAGTAGTGTGGGTAAGTAATCGAACAAAATCTAAAGTTAAGCTCAATCGGGCCTGGTTAGTAGTTGCATGGGAGACTTCTTGAGTGACCTAGCTGGAGAAATTGTTTTTGTTCATCACACACATGTCAAAGATATGAGGCAACGTTCTTGCATCTTTTTTTACTGTGATGTCATTTATTAATAGTAGAAAGACATGGAAATTTATTTATTTTTTCAAATTCATGAAAAGTTTTTTCAATTTTCCTATTATTTTCAAAGAACAACTTGTTGATGCCGACGGCACACAGTGCGTTTTTAGCTGTTAACGTGGCGTGAAAAGTTGCGCAAAGTGAATTCAAAGTTGTGTAAAGTGATTGCAAAGTTTGTAGATTTATTTGTATGTTTGACCTAAGTTGTTTGCACATAAAAAAACGGCAGTTGTAAAATCAAAAAATGAATAAAAGCCAGATAAAAGCAGTCTATATTAGCAGAGTATCACATGAGCTGACTGACTTTAAAATTGTTAGAAAACAGAGTGAAAAGTTGGTAAAAACGTTCGAAACGTTGGCGGAGTTGCTTCTATATTTAACCTAAGTCATTGGAATGACAACCCCGCAGTTAAATTCAGAAAACATTGAGTAATTGTCTAGAAAATGCCCCATATATAAGCAGATTATCGCAACTGCGAGCCGAAAAATCGAAGGCAAACTGCTTACAAAGTTGTTAAAAGCGATTGCAAAGTTTGTAGATTCGTTCGGAAACGGTACACAAGATATTATATTGACGGGTCGCATAGTTAAAACTTCGAAAACGTGAATAAATATTTCTTAAAATGCCGTTAAAGTAGCGTCGTGTTACTGGGAGCATGTACAGGTCATAGGTCAATTCAAGAAGTTACTTGTGCAAACGCTATCAATTTTAAAACACTTTCAAACATAAAATAGCCGCCAATTCTGGCCAATTTCAAATTACTTAAGCAGTAGTGTGGGTAAGTAATCGAACAAAATCTAAAGTTAAGCTCAATCGGGCGTGGTTAGTAGTTGCATGGGAGACTTCTTGAGTGACCTAGCTGGAGAAATTGTTTTTGTTCATCACACACATGTCAAAGATATGAGGCAACGTTCTTGCATCTTTTTTTACTGTGATGTCATTTATTAATAGTAGAAAGACATGGAAATTTATTTATTTTTTCAAATTCATGAAAAGTTTTTTCAATTTTCCTATTATTTTCAAAGAACAACTTGTTGATGCTGACGGCACACAGTGCGTTTTTAGCTGTTAACGTGGCGTGAAAAGTTGCGCAAAGTGAATTCAAAGTTGTGTAAAGTGATTGCAAAGTTTGTAGATTTATTTGTATGTTTGACCTAAGTTGTTTGCACATAAAAAACGGCAGTTGTAAAATCAAAAAATGAATAAAAGCCAGATAAAAGCAGTCTATATTAGCAGAGTATCACATGAGCTGACTGACTTTAAAATTGTTAGAAAACAGCGTGAAAAGTTGGTAAAAACGTTCGAAACGTTGGCGGAGTTGCTTCTATATTTAACCTAAGTCATTGGAATGACAACCCCGCAGTTAAATTCAGAAAACATTGAGTAAATGTCTAGAAAATGCCCCATATATAAGCAGATTATCGCAACTGCGAGCCGAAAAATCGAAGGCAAACTGCTTACAAAGTTGTTAAAAGCGATTGCAAAGTTTGTAGATTCGTTCGGAAACGGTACACAAGATATTATATTGACGGGTCGCATAGTTAAAACTTCGAAAACGTGAATAAATATTTCTTAAAATGCCGTTAAAGTAGCGTCGTGTTACTGGGAGCATGTACAGGTCATAGGTCAATTCAAGAAGTTACTTGTGCAAACGCTATCAATTTTAAAACACTTTCAAACATAAAATAGCCGCCAATTCAGGCCAATTTCAAATTACTTAAGCAGTAGTGTGGGTAAGTAATCGAACAAAATCTAAAGTTAAGCTCAATCGGGCGTGGTTAGTAGTTGCATGGGAGACTTCTTGAGTGACCTAGCTGGAGAAATTGTTTTTGTTCATCACACACATGTCAAAGATATGAGGCAACGTTCTTGCATCTTTTTTTACTGTGATGTCATTTATTAATAGTAGAAAGACATGGAAATTTATTTATTTTTTCAAATTCATGAAAAGTTTTTTCAATTTTCCTATTATTTTCAAAGAACTACTTGTTGATGCTGACGGCACACAGTGCGTTTTTAGCTGTTAACGTGGCGTGAAAAGTTGCGCAAAGTGAATTCAAAGTTGTGTAAAGTGATTGCAAAGTTTGTAGATTTATTTGTATGTTTGACCTAAGTTGTTTGCACATAAAAAACGGCAGTTGTAAAATCAAAAAATGAATAAAAGCCAGATAAAAGCAGTCTATATTAGCAGAGTATCACATGAGCTGACTGACTTTAAAATTGTTAGAAAACAGCGTGAAAAGTTGGTAAAAACGTTCGAAACGTTGGCGGAGTTGCTTCTATATTTAACCTAAGTCATTGGAATGACAACCCCGCAGTTAAATTCAGAAAACATTGAGTAAATGTCTAGAAAATGCCCCATATATAAGCAGATTATCGCAACTGCGAGCCGAAAAATCGAAGGCAAACTGCTTACAAAGTTGTTAAAAGCGATTGCAAAGTTTGTAGATTCGTTCGGAAACGGTACACAAGATATTATATTGACGGGTCGCATAGTTAAAACTTCGAAAACGTGAATAAATATTTCTTAAAATGCCGTTAAAGTAGCGTCGTGTTACTGGGAGCATGTACAGGTCATAGGTCAATTCAAGAAGTTACTTGTGCAAACGCTATCAATTTTAAAACACTTTCAAACATAAAATAGCCGCCAATTCAGGCCAATTTCAAATTACTTAAGCAGTAGTGTGGGTAAGTAATCGAACAAAATCTAAAGTTAAGCTCAATCGGGCGTGGTTAGTAGTTGCATGGGAGACTTCTTGAGTGACCTAGCTGGAGAAATTGTTTTTGTTCATCACACACATGTCAAAGATATGAGGCAACGTTCTTGCATCTTTTTTTACTGTGATGTCATTTATTAATAGTAGAAAGACATGGAAATTTATTTATTTTTTCAAATTCATGAAAAGTTTTTTCAATTTTCCTATTATTTTCAAAGAACAACTTGTTGATGCTGACGGCACACAGTGCGTTTTTAGCTGTTAACGTGGCGTGAAAAGTTGCGCAAAGTGAATTCAAAGTTGTGTAAAGTGATTGCAAAGTTTGTAGATTTATTTGTATGTTTGACCTAAGTTGTTTGCACATAAAAAAAACGGCAGTTGTAAAATCAAAAAATGAATAAAAGCCAGATAAAAGCAGTCTATATTAGCAGAGTATCACATGAGCTGACTGACTTTAAAATTGTTAGAAAACAGCGTGAAAAGTTGGTAAAAACGTTCGAAACGTTGGCGGAGTTGCTTCTATATTTAACCTAAGTCATTGGAATGACAACCCGGCAGTTAAATTCAGAAAACATTGAGTAATTGTCTAGAAAATGCCCCATATATAAGCAGATTATCGCAACTGCGAGCCGAAAAATCGAAGGCAAACTGCTTACAAAGTTGTTAAAAGCGATTGCAAAGTTTGTAGATTCGTTCGGAAACGGTACACAAGATATTATATTGACGGGTCGCATAGTTAAAACTTCGAAAACGTGAATAAATATTTCTTAAAATGCCGTTAAAGTAGCGTCGTGTTACTGGGAGCATGTACAGGTCATAGGTCAATTCAAGAAGTTACTTGTGCAAACGCTATCAATTTTAAAACACATTCAAACATAAAATAGCCGCCAATTCAGGCCAATTTCAAATTACTTAAGCAGTTGTGTGGGTAAGTAATCGAACAAAATCTAAAGTTAAGCTCAATCGGGCGTGGTTAGTAGTTGCATGGGAGACTTCTTGAGTGACCTAGCTGGAGAAATTGTTTTTGTTCATCACACACATGTCAAAGATATGAGGCAACGTTCTTGCATCTTTTTTTACTGTGATGTCATTTATTAATAGTAGAAAGACATGGAAATTTATTTATTTTTTCAAATTCATGAAAAGTTTTTTCAATTTTCCTATTATTTTCAAAGAACAACTTGTTGATGCTGACGGCACACAGTGCGTTTTTAGCTGTTAACGTGGCGTGAAAAGTTGCACAAAGTGAATTCAAAGTTGTGTAAAGTGATTGCAAAGTTTGTAGATTTATTTGTATGTTTGACCTAAGTTGTTTGCACATAAAAAAACGGCAGTTGTAAAATCAAAAAATGAATAAAAGCCAGATAAAAGCAGTCTATATTAGCAGAGTATCACATGAGCTGACTGACTTTAAAATTGTTAGAAAACAGCGTGAAAAGTTGGTAAAAACGTTCGAAACGTTGGCGGAGTTGCTTCTATATTTAACCTAAGTCATTGGAATGACAACCCCGCAGTTAAATTCAGAAAACATTGAGTAATTGTCTAGAAAATGCCCCATATATAAGCAGATTATCGCAACTGCGAGCCGAAAAATCGAAGGCAAACTGCTTACAAAGTTGTTAAAAGCGATTGCAAAGTTTGTAGATTCGTTCGGAAACGGTACACAAGATATTATATTGACGGGTCGCATAGTTAAAACTTCGAAAACGTGAATAAATATTTCTTAAAATGCCGTTAAAGTAGCGTCGTGTTACTGGGAGCATGTACAGGTCATAGGTCAATTCAAGAAGTTACTTGTGCAAACGCTATCAATTTTAAAACACTTTCAAACATAAAATAGCCGCCAATTCAGGCCAATTTCAAATTACTTAAGCAGTAGTGTGGGTAAGTAATCGAACAAAATCTAAAGTTAAGCTCAATCGGGCGTGGTTAGTAGTTGCATGGGAGACTTCTTGAGTGACCTAGCTGGAGAAATTGTTGTTGTTCATCACACACATGTCAAAGATATGAGGCAACGTTCTTGCATCTTTTTTTACTGTGATGTCATTTATTAATAGTAGAAAGACATGGAAATTTATTTATTTTTTCAAATTCATGAAAAGTTTTTTCAATTTTCCTATTATTTTCAAAGAACAACTTGTTGATGCTGACGGCACACAGTGCGTTTTTAGCTGTTAACGTGGCGTGAAAAGTTGCGCAAAGTGAATTCAAAGTTGTGTAAAGTGATTGCAAAGTTTGTAGATTTATTTGTATGTTTGACCTAAGTTGTTTGCACATAAAAAACGGCAGTTGTAAAATCAAAAAATGAATAAAAGCCAGATAAAAGCAGTCTATATTAGCAGAGTATCACATGAGCTGACTGACTTTAAAATTGTTAGAAAACAGCGTGAAAAGTTGGTAAAAACGTTCGAAACGTTGGCGGAGTTGCTTCTATATTTAACCTAAGTCATTGGAATGACAACCCCGCAGTTAAATTCAGAAAACATTGAGTAATTGTCTAGAAAATGCCCCATATATAAGCAGATTATCGCAACTGCGAGCCGAAAAATCGAAGGCAAACTGCTTACAAAGTTGTTAAAAGCGATTGCAAAGTTTGTAGATTCGTTCGGAAACGGTACACAAGATATTATATTGACGGGTCGCATAGTTAAAACTTCGAAAACGTGAATAAATATTTCTTAAAATGCCGTTAAAGTAGCGTCGTGTTACTGGGAGCATGTACAGGTCATAGGTCAATTCAAGAAGTTACTTGTGCAAACGCTATCAATTTTAAAACACATTCAAACATAAAATAGCCGCCAATTCAGGCCAATTTCAAATTACTTAAGCAGTAGTGTGGGTAAGTAATCGAACAAAATCTAAAGTTAAGCTCAATCGGGCGTGGTTAGTAGTTGCATGGGAGACTTCTTGAGTGACCTAGCTGGAGAAATTGTTTTTGTTCATCACACACATGTCAAAGATATGAGGCAACGTTCTTGCATCTTTTTTTACTGTGATGTCATTTATTAATAGTAGAAAGACATGGAAATTTATTTATTTTTTCAAATTCATGAAAAGTTTTTTCAATTTTCCTATTATTTTCAAAGAACAACTTGTTGATGCTGACGGCACACAGTGCGTTTTTAGCTATTAACGTGGCGTGAAAAGTTGCACAAAGTGAATTCAAAGTTGTGTAAAGTGATTGCAAAGTTTGTAGATTTATTTGTATGTTTGACCTAAGTTGTTTGCACATAAAAAACGGCAGTTGTAAAACCAAAAAATGAATAAAAGCCAGATAAAAGCAGTCTATATTAGCAGAGTATCACATGAGCTGACTGACTTTAAAATTGTTAGAAAACAGCGTGAAAAGTTGGTAAAAACGTTCGAAACGTTGGCGGAGTTGCTTCTATATTTAACCTAAGTCATTGGAATGACAACCCCGCAGTTAAATTCAGAAAACATTGAGTAAATGTCTAGAAAATGCCCCATATATAAGCAGATTATCGCAACTGCGAGCCGAAAAATCGAAGGCAAACTGCTTACAAAGTTGTTAAAAGCGATTGCAAAGTTTGTAGATTCGTTCGGAAACGGTACACAAGATATTATATTGACGGGTCGCATAGTTAAAACTTCGAAAACGTGAATAAATATTTCTTAAAATGCCGTTAAAGTAGCGTCGTGTTACTGGGAGCATGTACAGGTCATAGGTCAATTCAAGAAGTTACTTGTGCAAACGCTATCAATTTTAAAACACTTTCAAACATAAAATAGCCGCCAATTCAGGCCAATTTCAAATTACTTAAGCAGTAGTGTGGGTAAGTAATCGAACAAAATCTAAAGTTAAGCTCAATCGGGCGTGGTTAGTAGTTGCATGGGAGACTTCTTGAGTGACCAAGCTGGAGAAATTGTTTTTGTTCATCACACACATGTCAAAGATATGAGGCAACGTTCTTGCATCTTTTTTTACTGTGATGTCATTTATTAATAGTAGAAAGACATGGAAATTTATTTATTTTTTCAAATTCATGAAAAGTTTTTTCAATTTTCCTATTATTTTCAAAGAACAACTTGTTGATGCTGACGGCACACAGTGCGTTTTTAGCTGTTAACGTGGCGTGAAAAGTTGCGCAAAGTGAATTCAAAGTTGTGTAAAGTGATTGCAAAGTTTGTAGATTTATTTGTATGTTTGACCTAAGTTGTTTGCACATAAAAAAACGGCAGTTGTAAAATCAAAAAATGAATAAAAGCCAGATAAAAGCAGTCTATATTAGCAGAGTATCACATGAGCTGACTGACTTTAAAATTGTTAGAAAACAGCGTGAAAAGTTGGTAAAAACGTTCGAAACGTTGGCGGAGTTGCTTCTATATTTAACCTAAGTCATTGGAATGACAACCCCGCAGTTAAATTCAGAAAACATTGAGTAATTGTCTAGAAAATGCCCCATATATAAGCAGATTATCGCAACTGCGAGCCGAAAAATCGAAGGCAAACTGCTTACAAAGTTGTTAAAAGCGATTGCAAAGTTTGTAGATTCGTTCGGAAACGGTACACAAGATATTATATTGACGGGTCGCATAGTTAAAACTTCGAAAACGTGAATAAATATTTCTTAAAATGCCGTTAAAGTAGCGTCGTGTTACTGGGAGCATGTACAGGTCATAGGTCAATTCAAGAAGTTACTTGTGCAAACGCTATCAATTTTAAAACACATTCAAACATAAAATAGCCGCCAATTCAGGCCAATTTCAAATTACTTAAGCAGTAGTGTGGGTAAGTAATCGAACAAAATCTAAAGTTAAGCTCAATCGGGCGTGGTTAATAGTTGCATGGGAGACTTCTTGAGTGACCTAGCTGGAGAAATTGTTTTTGTTCATCACACACATGTCAAAGATATGAGGCAACGTTCTTGCATCTTTTTTTACTGTGATGTCATTTATTAATAGTAGAAAGACATGGAAATTTATTTATTTTTTCAAATTCATGAAAAGTTTTTTCAATTTTCCTATTATTTTCAAAGAACAACTTGTTGATGCTGACGGCACACAGTGCGTTTTTAGCTGTTAACGTGGCGTGAAAAGTTGCGCAAAGTGAATTCAAAGTTGTGTAAAGTGATTGCAAAGTTTGTAGATTTATTTGTATGTTTGACCTAAGTTGTTTGCACATAAAAAAAACGGCAGTTGTAAAATCAAAAAATGAATAAAAGCCAGATAAAAGCAGTCTATATTAGCAGAGTATCACATGAGCTGACTGACTTTAAAATTGTTAGAAAACAGCGTGAAAAGTTGGTAAAAACGTTCGAAACGTTGGCGGAGTTGCTTCTATATTTAACCTAAGTCATTGGAATGACAACCCCGCAGTTAAATTCAGAAAACATTGAGTAATTGTCTAGAAAATGCCCCATATATAAGCAGATTATCGCAACTGCGAGCCGAAAAATCGAAGGCAAACTGCTTACAAAGTTGTTAAAAGCGATTGCAAAGTTTGTAGATTCGTTCGGAAACGGTACACAAGATATTATATTGACGGGTCGCATAGTTAAAACTTCGAAAACGTGAATAAATATTTCTTAAAATGCCGTTAAAGTAGCGTCGTGTTACTGGGAGCATGTACAGGTCATAGGTCAATTCAAGAAGTTACTTGTGCAAACGCTATCAATTTTAAAACACATTCAAACATAAAATAGCCGCCAATTCAGGCCAATTTCAAATTACTTAAGCAGTTGTGTGGGTAAGTAATCGAACAAAATCTAAAGTTAAGCTCAATCGGGCGTGGTTAGTAGTTGCATGGGAGACTTCTTGAGTGACCTAGCTGGAGAAATTGTTTTTGTTCATCACACACATGTCAAAGATATGAGGCAACGTTCTTGCATCTTTTTTTACTGTGATGTCATTTATTAATAGTAGAAAGACATGGAAATTTATTTATTTTTTCAAATTCATGAAAAGTTTTTTCAATTTTCCTATTATTTTCAAAGAACAACTTGTTGATGCTGACGGCACACAGTGCGTTTTTAGCTGTTAACGTGGCGTGAAAAGTTGCACAAAGTGAATTCAAAGTTGTGTAAAGTGATTGCAAAGTTTGTAGATTTATTTGTATGTTTGACCTAAGTTGTTTGCACATAAAAAAACGGCAGTTGTAAAATCAAAAAATGAATAAAAGCCAGATAAAAGCAGTCTATATTAGCAGAGTATCACATGAGCTGACTGACTTTAAAATTGTTAGAAAACAGCGTGAAAAGTTGGTAAAAACGTTCGAAACGTTGGCGGAGTTGCTTCTATATTTAACCTAAGTCATTGGAATGACAACCCCGCAGTTAAATTCAGAAAACATTGAGTAATTGTCTAGAAAATGCCCCATATATAAGCAGATTATCGCAACTGCGAGCCGAAAAATCGAAGGCAAACTGCTTACAAAGTTGTTAAAAGCGATTGCAAAGTTTGTAGATTCGTTCGGAAACGGTACACAAGATATTATATTGACGGGTCGCATAGTTAAAACTTCGAAAACGTGAATAAATATTTCTTAAAATGCCGTTAAAGTAGCGTCGTGTTACTGGGAGCATGTACAGGTCATAGGTCAATTCAAGAAGTTACTTGTGCAAACGCTATCAATTTTAAAACACTTTCAAACATAAAATAGCCGCCAATTCAGGCCAATTTCAAATTACTTAAGCAGTAGTGTGGGTAAGTAATCGAACAAAATCTAAAGTTAAGCTCAATCGGGCGTGGTTAGTAGTTGCATGGGAGACTTCTTGAGTGACCTAGCTGGAGAAATTGTTGTTGTTCATCACACACATGTCAAAGATATGAGGCAACGTTCTTGCATCTTTTTTTACTGTGATGTCATTTATTAATAGTAGAAAGACATGGAAATTTATTTATTTTTTCAAATTCATGAAAAGTTTTTTCAATTTTCCTATTATTTTCAAAGAACAACTTGTTGATGCTGACGGCACACAGTGCGTTTTTAGCTGTTAACGTGGCGTGAAAAGTTGCGCAAAGTGAATTCAAAGTTGTGTAAAGTGATTGCAAAGTTTGTAGATTTATTTGTATGTTTGACCTAAGTTGTTTGCACATAAAAAACGGCAGTTGTAAAATCAAAAAATGAATAAAAGCCAGATAAAAGCAGTCTATATTAGCAGAGTATCACATGAGCTGACTGACTTTAAAATTGTTAGAAAACAGCGTGAAAAGTTGGTAAAAACGTTCGAAACGTTGGCGGAGTTGCTTCTATATTTAACCTAAGTCATTGGAATGACAACCCCGCAGTTAAATTCAGAAAACATTGAGTAATTGTCTAGAAAATGCCCCATATATAAGCAGATTATCGCAACTGCGAGCCGAAAAATCGAAGGCAAACTGCTTACAAAGTTGTTAAAAGCGATTGCAAAGTTTGTAGATTCGTTCGGAAACGGTACACAAGATATTATATTGACGGGTCGCATAGTTAAAACTTCGAAAACGTGAATAAATATTTCTTAAAATGCCGTTAAAGTAGCGTCGTGTTACTGGGAGCATGTACAGGTCATAGGTCAATTCAAGAAGTTACTTGTGCAAACGCTATCAATTTTAAAACACATTCAAACATAAAATAGCCGCCAATTCAGGCCAATTTCAAATTACTTAAGCAGTAGTGTGGGTAAGTAATCGAACAAAATCTAAAGTTAAGCTCAATCGGGCGTGGTTAGTAGTTGCATGGGAGACTTCTTGAGTGACCTAGCTGGAGAAATTGTTTTTGTTCATCACACACATGTCAAAGATATGAGGCAACGTTCTTGCATCTTTTTTTACTGTGATGTCATTTATTAATAGTAGAAAGACATGGAAATTTATTTATTTTTTCAAATTCATGAAAAGTTTTTTCAATTTTCCTATTATTTTCAAAGAACAACTTGTTGATGCTGACGGCACACAGTGCGTTTTTAGCTGTTAACGTGGCGTGAAAAGTTGCGCAAAGTGAATTCAAAGTTGTGTAAAGTGATTGCAAAGTTTGTAGATTTATTTGTATGTTTGACCTAAGTTGTTTGCACATAAAAAACGGCAGTTGTAAAATCAAAAAATGAATAAAAGCCAGATAAAAGCAGTCTATATTAGCAGAGTATCACATGAGCTGACTGACTTTAAAATTGTTAGAAAACAGCGTGAAAAGTTGGTAAAAACGTTCGAAACGTTGGCGGAGTTGCTTCTATATTTAACCTAAGTCATTGGAATGACAACCCCGCAGTTAAATTCAGAAAACATTGAGTAAATGTCTAGAAAATGCCCCATATATAAGCAGATTATCGCAACTGCGAGCCGAAAAATCGAAGGCAAACTGCTTACAAAGTTGTTAAAAGCGATTGCAAAGTTTGTAGATTCGTTCGGAAACGGTACACAAGATATTATATTGACGGGTCGCATAGTTAAAACTTCGAAAACGTGAATAAATATTTCTTAAAATGCCGTTAAAGTAGCGTCGTGTTACTGGGAGCATGTACAGGTCATAGGTCAATTCAAGAAGTTACTTGTGCAAACGCTATCAATTTTAAAACACTTTCAAACATAAAATAGCCGCCAATTCAGGCCAATTTCAAATTACTTAAGCAGTAGTGTGGGTAAGTAATCGAACAAAATCTAAAGTTAAGCTCAATCGGGCGTGGTTAGTAGTTGCATGGGAGACTTCTTGAGTGACCTAGCTGGAGAAATTGTTTTTGTTCATCACACACATGTCAAAGATATGAGGCAACGTTCTTGCATCTTTTTTTACTGTGATGTCATTTATTAATAGTAGAAAGACATGGAAATTTATTTATTTTTTCAAATTCATGAAAAGTTTTTTCAATTTTCCTATTATTTTCAAAGAACAACTTGTTGATGCTGACGGCACACAGTGCGTTTTTAGCTGTTAACGTGGCGTGAAAAGTTGCGCAAAGTGAATTCAAAGTTGTGTAAAGTGATTGCAAAGTTTGTAGATTTATTTGTATGTTTGACCTAAGTTGTTTGCACATAAAAAACGGCAGTTGTAAAATCAAAAAATGAATAAAAGCCAGATAAAAGCAGTCTATATTAGCAGAGTATCACATGAGCTGACTGACTTTAAAATTGTTAGAAAACAGCGTGAAAAGTTGGTAAAAACGTTCGAAACGTTGGCGGAGTTGCTTCTATATTTAACCTAAGTCATTGGAATGACAACCCCGCAGTTAAATTCAGAAAACATTGAGTAAATGTCTAGAAAATGCCCCATATATAAGCAGATTATCGCAACTGCGAGCCGAAAAATCGAAGGCAAACTGCTTACAAAGTTGTTAAAAGCGATTGCAAAGTTTGTAGATTCGTTCGGAAACGGTACACAAGATATTATATTGACGGGTCGCATAGTTAAAACTTCGAAAACGTGAATAAATATTTCTTAAAATGCCGTTAAAGTAGCGTCGTGTTACTGGGAGCATGTACAGGTCATAGGTCAATTCAAGAAGTTACTTGTGCAAACGCTATCAATTTTAAAACACTTTCAAACATAAAATAGCCGCCAATTCAGGCCAATTTCAAATTACTTAAGCAGTAGTGTGGGTAAGTAATCGAACAAAATCTAAAGTTAAGCTCAATCGGGCGTGGTTAGTAGTTGCATGGGAGACTTCTTGAGTGACCTAGCTGGAGAAATTGTTTTTGTTCATCACACACATGTCAAAGATATGAGGCAACGTTCTTGCATCTTTTTTTACTGTGATGTCATTTATTAATAGTAGAAAGACATGGAAATTTATTTATTTTTTCAAATTCATGAAAAGTTTTTTCAATTTTCCTATTATTTTCAAAGAACAACTTGTTGATGCTGACGGCACACAGTGCGTTTTTAGCTGTTAACGTGGCGTGAAAAGTTGCGCAAAGTGAATTCAAAGTTGTGTAAAGTGATTGCAAAGTTTGTAGATTTATTTGTATGTTTGACCTAAGTTGTTTGCACATAAAAAACGGCAGTTGTAAAATCAAAAAATGAATAAAAGCCAGATAAAAGCAGTCTATATTAGCAGAGTATCACATGAGCTGACTGACTTTAAAATTGTTAGAAAACAGCGTGAAAAGTTGGTAAAAACGTTCGAAACGTTGGCGGAGTTGCTTCTATATTTAACCTAAGTCATTGGAATGACAACCCCGCAGTTAAATTCAGAAAACATTGAGTAAATGTCTAGAAAATGCCCCATATATAAGCAGATTATCGCAACTGCGAGCCGAAAAATCGAAGGCAAACTGCTTACAAAGTTGTTAAAAGCGATTGCAAAGTTTGTAGATTCGTTCGGAAACGGTACACAAGATATTATATTGACGGGTCGCATAGTTAAAACTTCGAAAACGTGAATAAATATTTCTTAAAATGCCGTTAAAGTAGCGTCGTGTTACTGGGAGCATGTACAGGTCATAGGTCAATTCAAGAAGTTACTTGTGCAAACGCTATCAATTTTAAAACACTTTCAAACATAAAATAGCCGCCAATTCAGGCCAATTTCAAATTACTTAAGCAGTAGTGTGGGTAAGTAATCGAACAAAATCTAAAGTTAAGCTCAATCGGGCGTGGTTAGTAGTTGCATGGGAGACTTCTTGAGTGACCTAGCTGGAGAAATTGTTTTTGTTCATCACACACATGTCAAAGATATGAGGCAACGTTCTTGCATCTTTTTTTACTGTGATGTCATTTATTAATAGTAGAAAGACATGGAAATTTATTTATTTTTTCAAATTCATGAAAAGTTTTTTCAATTTTCCTATTATTTTCAAAGAACAACTTGTTGATGCTGACGGCACACAGTGCGTTTTTAGCTGTTAACGTGGCGTGAAAAGTTGCGCAAAGTGAATTCAAAGTTGTGTAAAGTGATTGCAAAGTTTGTAGATTTATTTGTATGTTTGACCTAAGTTGTTTGCACATAAAAAACGGCAGTTGTAAAATCAAAAAATGAATAAAAGCCAGATAAAAGCAGTCTATATTAGCAGAGTATCACATGAGCTGACTGACTTTAAAATTGTTAGAAAACAGCGTGAAAAGTTGGTAAAAACGTTCGAAACGTTGGCGGAGTTGCTTCTATATTTAACCTAAGTCATTGGAATGACAACCCCGCAGTTAAATTCAGAAAACATTGAGTAAATGTCTAGAAAATGCCCCATATATAAGCAGATTATCGCAACTGCGAGCCGAAAAATCGAAGGCAAACTGCTTACAAAGTTGTTAAAAGCGATTGCAAAGTTTGTAGATTCGTTCGGAAACGGTACACAAGATATTATATTGACGGGTCGCATAGTTAAAACTTCGAAAACGTGAATAAATATTTCTTAAAATGCCGTTAAAGTAGCGTCGTGTTACTGGGAGCATGTACAGGTCATAGGTCAATTCAAGAAGTTACTTGTGCAAACGCTATCAATTTTAAAACACTTTCAAACATAAAATAGCCGCCAATTCAGGCCAATTTCAAATTACTTAAGCAGTAGTGTGGGTAAGTAATCGAACAAAATCTAAAGTTAAGCTCAATCGGGCGTGGTTAGTAGTTGCATGGGAGACTTCTTGAGTGACCTAGCTGGAGAAATTGTTTTTGTTCATCACACACATGTCAAAGATATGAGGCAACGTTCTTGCATCTTTTTTTACTGTGATGTCATTTATTAATAGTAGAAAGACATGGAAATTTATTTATTTTTTCAAATTCATGAAAAGTTTTTTCAATTTTCCTATTATTTTCAAAGAACAACTTGTTGATGCTGACGGCACACAGTGCGTTTTTAGCTGTTAACGTGGCGTGAAAAGTTGCGCAAAGTGAATTCAAAGTTGTGTAAAGTGATTGCAAAGTTTGTAGATTTATTTGTATGTTTGACCTAAGTTGTTTGCACATAAAAAACGGCAGTTGTAAAATCAAAAAATGAATAAAAGCCAGATAAAAGCAGTCTATATTAGCAGAGTATCACATGAGCTGACTGACTTTAAAATTGTTAGAAAACAGCGTGAAAAGTTGGTAAAAACGTTCGAAACGTTGGCGGAGTTGCTTCTATATTTAACCTAAGTCATTGGAATGACAACCCCGCAGTTAAATTCAGAAAACATTGAGTAAATGTCTAGAAAATGCCCCATATATAAGCAGATTATCGCAACTGCGAGCCGAAAAATCGAAGGCAAACTGCTTACAAAGTTGTTAAAAGCGATTGCAAAGTTTGTAGATTCGTTCGGAAACGGTACACAAGATATTATATTGACGGGTCGCATAGTTAAAACTTCGAAAACGTGAATAAATATTTCTTAAAATGCCGTTAAAGTAGCGTCGTGTTACTGGGAGCATGTACAGGTCATAGGTCAATTCAAGAAGTTACTTGTGCAAACGCTATCAATTTTAAAACACTTTCAAACATAAAATAGCCGCCAATTCAGGCCAATTTCAAATTACTTAAGCAGTAGTGTGGGTAAGTAATCGAACAAAATCTAAAGTTAAGCTCAATCGGGCGTGGTTAGTAATTGCATGGGAGACTTCTTGAGTGACCTAGCTGGAGAAATTGTTTTTGTTCATCACACACATGTCAAAGATATGAGGCAACGTTCTTGCATCTTTTTTTACTGTGATGTCATTTATTAATAGTAGAAAGACATGGAAATTTATTTATTTTTTTAAATTCATGAAAAGTTTTTTCAATTTTCCTATTATTTTCAAAGAACAACTTGTTGATGCTGACGGCACACAGTGCGTTTTTAGCTGTTAACGTGGCGTGAAAAGTTGCGCAAAGTGAATTCAAAGTTGTGTAAAGTGATTGCAAAGTTTGTAGATTTATTTGTATGTTTGACCTAAGTTGTTTGCACATAAAAAACGGCAGTTGTAAAATCAAAAAATGAATAAAAGCCAGATAAAAGCAGTCTATATTAGCAGAGTATCACATGAGCTGACTGACTTTAAAATTGTTAGAAAACAGCGTGAAAAGTTGGTAAAAACGTTCGAAACGTTGGCGGAGTTGCTTCTATATTTAACCTAAGTCATTGGAATGACAACCCCGCAGTTAAATTCAGAAAACATTGAGTAAATGTCTAGAAAATGCCCCATATATAAGCAGATTATCGCAACTGCGAGCCGAAAAATCGAAGGCAAACTGCTTACAAAGTTGTTAAAAGCGATTGCAAAGTTTGTAGATTCGTTCGGAAACGGTACACAAGATATTATATTGACGGGTCGCATAGTTAAAACTTCGAAAACGTGAATAAATATTTCTTAAAATGCCGTTAAAGTAGCGTCGTGTTACTGGGAGCATGTACAGGTCATAGGTCAATTCAAGAAGTTACTTGTGCAAACGCTATCAATTTTAAAACACTTTCAAACATAAAATAGCCGCCAATTCAGGCCAATTTCAAATTACTTAAGCAGTAGTGTGGGTAAGTAATCGAACAAAATCTAAAGTTAAGCTCAATCGGGCGTGGTTAGTAGTTGCATGGGAGACTTCTTGAGTGACCTAGCTGGAGAAATTGTTTTTGTTCATCACACACATGTCAAAGATATGAGGCAACGTTCTTGCATCTTTTTTTACTGTGATGTCATTTATTAATAGTAGAAAGACATGGAAATTTATTTATTTTTTCAAATTCATGAAAAGTTTTTTCAATTTTCCTATTATTTTCAAAGAACAACTTGTTGATGCTGACGGCACACAGTGCGTTTTTAGCTGTTAACGTGGCGTGAAAAGTTGCGCAAAGTGAATTCAAAGTTGTGTAAAGTGATTGCAAAGTTTGTAGATTTATTTGTATGTTTGACCTAAGTTGTTTGCACATAAAAAAAACGGCAGTTGTAAAATCAAAAAATGAATAAAAGCCAGATAAAAGCAGTCTATATTAGCAGAGTATCACATGAGCTGACTGACTTTAAAATTGTTAGAAAACAGCGTGAAAAGTTGGTAAAAACGTTCGAAACGTTGGCGGAGTTGCTTCTATATTTAACCTAAGTCATTGGAATGACAACCCCGCAGTTAAATTCAGAAAACATTGAGTAATTGTCTAGAAAATGCCCCATATATAAGCAGATTATCGCAACTGCGAGCCGAAAAATCGAAGGCAAACTGCTTACAAAGTTGTTAAAAGCGATTGCAAAGTTTGTAGATTCGTTCGGAAACGGTACACAAGATATTATATTGACGGGTCGCATAGTTAAAACTTCGAAAACGTGAATAAATATTTCTTAAAATGCCGTTAAAGTAGCGTCGTGTTACTGGGAGCATGTACAGGTCATAGGTCAATTCAAGAAGTTACTTGTGCAAACGCTATCAATTTTAAAACACTTTCAAACATAAAATAGCCGCCAATTCAGGCCAATTTCAAATTACTTAAGCAGTAGTGTGGGTAAGTAATCGAACAAAATCTAAAGTTAAGCTCAATCGGGCGTGGTTAGTAGTTGCATGGGAGACTTCTTGAGTGACCTAGCTGGAGAAATTGTTTTTGTTCATCACACACATGTCAAAGATATGAGGCAACGTTCTTGCATCTTTTTTTACTGTGATGTCATTTATTAATAGTAGAAAGACATGGAAATTTATTTATTTTTTCAAATTCATGAAAAGTTTTTTCAATTTTCCTATTATTTTCAAAGAACAACTTGTTGATGCTGACGGCACACAGTGCGTTTTTAGCTGTTAACGTGGCGTGAAAAGTTGCGCAAAGTGAATTCAAAGTTGTGTAAAGTGATTGCAAAGTTTGTAGATTTATTTGTATGTTTGACCTAAGTTGTTTGCACATAAAAAACGGCAGTTGTAAAATCAAAAAATGAATAAAAGCCAGATAAAAGCAGTCTATATTAGCAGAGTATCACATGAGCTGACTGACTTTAAAATTGTTAGAAAACAGCGTGAAAAGTTGGTAAAAACGTTCGAAACGTTGGCGGAGTTGCTTCTATATTTAACCTAAGTCATTGGAATGACAACCCCGCAGTTAAATTCAGAAAACATTGAGTAAATGTCTAGAAAATGCCCCATATATAAGCAGATTATCGCAACTGCGAGCCGAAAAATCGAAGGCAAACTGCTTACAAAGTTGTTAAAAGCGATTGCAAAGTTTGTAGATTCGTTCGGAAACGGTACACAAGATATTATATTGACGGGTCGCATAGTTAAAACTTCGAAAACGTGAATAAATATTTCTTAAAATGCCGTTAAAGTAGCGTCGTGTTACTGGGAGCATGTACAGGTCATAGGTCAATTCAAGAAGTTACTTGTGCAAACGCTATCAATTTTAAAACACTTTCAAACATAAAATAGCCGCCAATTCAGGCCAATTTCAAATTACTTAAGCAGTAGTGTGGGTAAGTAATCGAACAAAATCTAAAGTTAAGCTCAATCGGGCGTGGTTAGTAGTTGCATGGGAGACTTCTTGAGTGACCTAGCTGGAGAAATTGTTTTTGTTCATCACACACATGTCAAAGATATGAGGCAACGTTCTTGCATCTTTTTTTACTGTGATGTCATTTATTAATAGTAGAAAGACATGGAAATTTATTTATTTTTTCAAATTCATGAAAAGTTTTTTCAATTTTCCTATTATTTTCAAAGAACAACTTGTTGATGCTGACGGCACACAGTGCGTTTTTAGCTGTTAACGTGGCGTGAAAAGTTGCGCAAAGTGAATTCAAAGTTGTGTAAAGTGATTGCAAAGTTTGTAGATTTATTTGTATGTTTGACCTAAGTTGTTTGCACATAAAAAAAACGGCAGTTGTAAAATCAAAAAATGAATAAAAGCCAGATAAAAGCAGTCTATATTAGCAGAGTATCACATGAGCTGACTGACTTGAAAATTGTTAGAAAACAGCGTGAAAAGTTGGTAAAAACGTTCGAAACGTTGGCGGAGTTGCTTCTATATTTAACCTAAGTCATTGGAATGACAACCCCGCAGTTAAATTCAGAAAACATTGAGTAATTGTCTAGAAAATGCCCCATATATAAGCAGATTATCGCAACTGCGAGCCGAAAAATCGAAGGCAAACTGCTTACAAAGTTGTTAAAAGCGATTGCAAAGTTTGTAGATTCGTTCGGAAACGGTACACAAGATATTATATTGACGGGTCGCATAGTTAAAACTTCGAAAACGTGAATAAATATTTCTTAAAATGCCGTTAAAGTAGCGTCGTGTTACTGGGAGCATGTACAGGTCATAGGTCAATTCAAGAAGTTACTTGTGCAAACGCTATCAATTTTAAAACACATTCAAACATAAAATAGCCGCCAATTCAGGCCAATTTCAAATTACTTAAGCAGTAGTGTGGGTAAGTAATCGAACAAAATCTAAAGTTAAGCTCAATCGGGCGTGGTTAATAGTTGCATGGGAGACTTCTTGAGTGACCTAGCTGGAGAAATTGTTTTTGTTCATCACACACATGTCAAAGATATGAGGCAACGTTCTTGCATCTTTTTTTACTGTGATGTCATTTATTAATAGTAGAAAGACATGGAAATTTATTTATTTTTTCAAATTCATGAAAAGTTTTTTCAATTTTCCTATTATTTTCAAAGAACAACTTGTTGATGCTGACGGCACACAGTGCGTTTTTAGCTGTTAACGTGGCGTGAAAAGTTGCGCAAAGTGAATTCAAAGTTGTGTAAAGTGATTGCAAAGTTTGTAGATTTATTTGTATGTTTGACCTAAGTTGTTTGCACATAAAAAACGGCAGTTGTAAAATCAAAAAATGAATAAAAGCCAGATAAAAGCAGTCTATATTAGCAGAGTATCACATGGGCTGACTGACTTTAAAATTGTTAGAAAACAGCGTGAAAAGTTGGTAAAAACGTTCGAAACGTTGGCGGAGTTGCTTCTATATTTAACCTAAGTCATTGGAATGACAACCCCGCAGTTAAATTCAGAAAACATTGAGTAATTGTCTAGAAAATGCCCCATATATAAGCAGATTATCGCAACTGCGAGCCGAAAAATCGAAGGCAAACTGCTTACAAAGTTGTTAAAAGCGATTGCAAAGTTTGTAGATTCGTTCGGAAACGGTACACAAGATATTATATTGACGGGTCGCATAGTTAAAACTTCGAAAACGTGAATAAATATTTCTTAAAATGCCGTTAAAGTAGCGTCGTGTTACTGGGAGCATGTACAGGTCATAGGTCAATTCAAGAAGTTACTTGTGCAAACGCTATCAATTTTAAAACACATTCAAACATAAAATAGCCGCCAATTCAGGCCAATTTCAAATTACTTAAGCAGTAGTGTGGGTAAGTAATCGAACAAAATCTAAAGTTAAGCTCAATCGGGCGTGGTTAGTAGTTGCATGGGAGACTTCTTGAGTGACCTAGCTGGAGAAATTGTTTTTGTTCATCACACACATGTCAAAGATATGAGGCAACGTTCTTGCATCTTTTTTTACTGTGATGTCATTTATTAATAGTAGAAAGACATGGAAATTTATTTATTTTTTCAAATTCATGAAAAGTTTTTTCAATTTTCCTATTATTTTCAAAGAACAACTTGTTGATGCTGACGGCACACAGTGCGTTTTTAGCTGTTAACGTGGCGTGAAATGTTGCGCAAAGTGAATTCAAAGTTGTGTAAAGTGATTGCAAAGTTTGTAGATTTATTTGTATGTTTGACCTAAGTTGTTTGCACATAAAAAACGGCAGTTGTAAAATCAAAAAATGAATAAAAGCCAGATAAAAGCAGTCTATATTAGCAGAGTATCACATGAGCTGACTGACTTTAAAATTGTTAGAAAACAGCGTGAAAAGTTGGTAAAAACGTTCGAAACGTTGGCGGAGTTGCTTCTATATTTAACCTAAGTCATTGGAATGACAACCCCGCAGTTAAATTCAGAAAACATTGAGTAAATGTCTAGAAAATGCCCCATATATAAGCAGATTATCGCAACTGCGAGCCGAAAAATCGAAGGCAAACTGCTTACAAAGTTGTTAAAAGCGATTGCAAAGTTTGTAGATTCGTTCGGAAACGGTACACAAGATATTATATTGACGGGTCGCATAGTTAAAACTTCGAAAACGTGAATAAATATTTCTTAAAATGCCGTTAAAGTAGCGTCGTGTTACTGGGAGCATGTACAGGTCATAGGTCAATTCAAGAAGTTACTTGTGCAAACGCTATCAATTTTAAAACACTTTCAAACATAAAATAGCCGCCAATTCAGGCCAATTTCAAATTACTTAAGCAGTAGTGTGGGTAAGTAATCGAACAAAATCTAAAGTTAAGCTCAATCGGGCGTGGTTAGTAGTTGCATGGGAGACTTCTTGAGTGACCTAGCTGGAGAAATTGTTTTTGTTCATCACACACATGTCAAAGATATGAGGCAACGTTCTTGCATCTTTTTTTACTGTGATGTCATTTATTAATAGTAGAAAGACATGGAAATTTATTTATTTTTTCAAATTCATGAAAAGTTTTTTCAATTTTCCTATTATTTTCAAAGAACAACTTGTTGATGCTGACGGCACACAGTGCGTTTTTAGCTGTTAACGTGGCGTGAAAAGTTGCGCAAAGTGAATTCAAAGTTGTGTAAAGTGATTGCAAAGTTTGTAGATTTATTTGTATGTTTGACCTAAGTTGTTTGCACATAAAAAAAACGGCAGTTGTAAAATCAAAAAATGAATAAAAGCCAGATAAAAGCAGTCTATATTAGCAGAGTATCACATGAGCTGACTGACTTTAAAATTGTTAGAAAACAGCGTGAAAAGTTGGTAAAAACGTTCGAAACGTTGGCGGAGTTGCTTCTATATTTAACCTAAGTCATTGGAATGACAACCCCGCAGTTAAATTCAGAAAACATTGAGTAATTGTCTAGAAAATGCCCCATATATAAGCAGATTATCGCAACTGCGAGCCGAAAAATCGAAGGCAAACTGCTTACAAAGTTGTTAAAAGCGATTGCAAAGTTTGTAGATTCGTTCGGAAACGGTACACAAGATATTATATTGACGGGTCGCATAGTTAAAACTTCGAAAACGTGAATAAATATTTCTTAAAATGCCGTTAAAGTAGCGTCGTGTTACTGGGAGCATGTACAGGTCATAGGTCAATTCAAGAAGTTACTTGTGCAAACGCTATCAATTTTAAAACACTTTCAAACATAAAATAGCCGCCAATTCAGGCCAATTTCAAATTACTTAAGCAGTAGTGTGGGTAAGTAATCGAACAAAATCTAAAGTTAAGCTCAATCGGGCGTGGTTAGTAGTTGCATGGGAGACTTCTTGAGTGACCTAGCTGGAGAAATTGTTTTTGTTCATCACACACATGTCAAAGATATGAGGCAACGTTCTTGCATCTTTTTTTACTGTGATGTCATTTATTAATAGTAGAAAGACATGGAAATTTATTTATTTTTTCAAATTCATGAAAAGTTTTTTCAATTTTCCTATTATTTTCAAAGAACAACTTGTTGATGCTGACGGCACACAGTGCGTTTTTAGCTGTTAACGTGGCGTGAAAAGTTGCGCAAAGTGAATTCAAAGTTGTGTAAAGTGATTGCAAAGTTTGTAGATTTATTTGTATGTTTGACCTAAGTTGTTTGCACATAAAAAACGGCAGTTGTAAAATCAAAAAATGAATAAAAGCCAGATAAAAGCAGTCTATATTAGCAGAGTATCACATGAGCTGACTGTCTTTAAAATTGTTAGAAAACAGCGTGAAAAGTTGGTAAAAACGTTCGAAACGTTGGCGGAGTTGCTTCTATATTTAACCTAAGTCATTGGAATGACAACCCCGCAGTTAAATTCAGAAAACATTGAGTAAATGTCTAGAAAATGCCCCATATATAAGCAGATTATCGCAACTGCGAGCCGAAAAATCGAAGGCAAACTGCTTACAAAGTTGTTAAAAGCGATTGCAAAGTTTGTAGATTCGTTCGGAAACGGTACACAAGATATTATATTGACGGGTCGCATAGTTAAAACTTCGAAAACGTGAATAAATATTTCTTAAAATGCCGTTAAAGTAGCGTCGTGTTACTGGGAGCATGTACAGGTCATAGGTCAATTCAAGAAGTTACTTGTGCAAACGCTATCAATTTTAAAACACTTTCAAACATAAAATAGCCGCCAATTCAGGCCAATTTCAAATTACTTAAGCAGTAGTGTGGGTAAGTAATCGAACAAAATCTAAAGTTAAGCTCAATCGGGCGTGGTTAGTAGTTGCATGGGAGACTTCTTGAGTGACCTAGCTGGAGAAATTGTTTTTGTTCATCACACACATGTCAAAGATATGAGGCAACGTTCTTGCATCTTTTTTTACTGTGATGTCATTTATTAATAGTAGAAAGACATGGAAATTTATTTATTTTTTCAAATTCATGAAAAGTTTTTTCAATTTTCCTATTATTTTCAAAGAACAACTTGTTGATGCTGACGGCACACAGTGCGTTTTTAGCTGTTAACGTGGCGTGAAAAGTTGCGCAAAGTGAATTCAAAGTTGTGTAAAGTGATTGCAAAGTTTGTAGATTTATTTGTATGTTTGACCTAAGTTGTTTGCACATAAAAAAAACGGCAGTTGTAAAATCAAAAAATGAATAAAAGCCAGATAAAAGCAGTCTATATTAGCAGAGTATCACATGAGCTGACTGACTTGAAAATTGTTAGAAAACAGCGTGAAAAGTTGGTAAAAACGTTCGAAACGTTGGCGGAGTTGCTTCTATATTTAACCTAAGTCATTGGAATGACAACCCCGCAGTTAAATTCAGAAAACATTGAGTAATTGTCTAGAAAATGCCCCATATATAAGCAGATTATCGCAACTGCGAGCCGAAAAATCGAAGGCAAACTGCTTACAAAGTTGTTAAAAGCGATTGCAAAGTTTGTAGATTCGTTCGGAAACGGTACACAAGATATTATATTGACGGGTCGCATAGTTAAAACTTCGAAAACGTGAATAAATATTTCTTAAAATGCCGTTAAAGTAGCGTCGTGTTACTGGGAGCATGTACAGGTCATAGGTCAATTCAAGAAGTTACTTGTGCAAACGCTATCAATTTTAAAACACATTCAAACATAAAATAGCCGCCAATTCAGGCCAATTTCAAATTACTTAAGCAGTAGTGTGGGTAAGTAATCGAACAAAATCTAAAGTTAAGCTCAATCGGGCGTGGTTAATAGTTGCATGGGAGACTTCTTGAGTGACCTAGCTGGAGAAATTGTTTTTGTTCATCACACACATGTCAAAGATATGAGGCAACGTTCTTGCATCTTTTTTTACTGTGATGTCATTTATTAATAGTAGAAAGACATGGAAATTTATTTATTTTTTCAAATTCATGAAAAGTTTTTTCAATTTTCCTATTATTTTCAAAGAACAACTTGTTGATGCTGACGGCACACAGTGCGTTTTTAGCTGTTAACGTGGCGTGAAAAGTTGCGCAAAGTGAATTCAAAGTTGTGTAAAGTGATTGCAAAGTTTGTAGATTTATTTGTATGTTTGACCTAAGTTGTTTGCACATAAAAAACGGCAGTTGTAAAATCAAAAAATGAATAAAAGCCAGATAAAAGCAGTCTATATTAGCAGAGTATCACATGGGCTGACTGACTTTAAAATTGTTAGAAAACAGCGTGAAAAGTTGGTAAAAACGTTCGAAACGTTGGCGGAGTTGCTTCTATATTTAACCTAAGTCATTGGAATGACAACCCCGCAGTTAAATTCAGAAAACATTGAGTAATTGTCTAGAAAATGCCCCATATATAAGCAGATTATCGCAACTGCGAGCCGAAAAATCGAAGGCAAACTGCTTACAAAGTTGTTAAAAGCGATTGCAAAGTTTGTAGATTCGTTCGGAAACGGTACACAAGATATTATATTGACGGGTCGCATAGTTAAAACTTCGAAAACGTGAATAAATATTTCTTAAAATGCCGTTAAAGTAGCGTCGTGTTACTGGGAGCATGTACAGGTCATAGGTCAATTCAAGAAGTTACTTGTGCAAACGCTATCAATTTTAAAACACATTCAAACATAAAATAGCCGCCAATTCAGGCCAATTTCAAATTACTTAAGCAGTAGTGTGGGTAAGTAATCGAACAAAATCTAAAGTTAAGCTCAATCGGGCGTGGTTAGTAGTTGCATGGGAGACTTCTTGAGTGACCTAGCTGGAGAAATTGTTTTTGTTCATCACACACATGTCAAAGATATGAGGCAACGTTCTTGCATCTTTTTTTACTGTGATGTCATTTATTAATAGTAGAAAGACATGGAAATTTATTTATTTTTTCAAATTCATGAAAAGTTTTTTCAATTTTCCTATTATTTTCAAAGAACAACTTGTTGATGCTGACGGCACACAGTGCGTTTTTAGCTGTTAACGTGGCGTGAAATGTTGCGCAAAGTGAATTCAAAGTTGTGTAAAGTGATTGCAAAGTTTGTAGATTTATTTGTATGTTTGACCTAAGTTGTTTGCACATAAAAAACGGCAGTTGTAAAATCAAAAAATGAATAAAAGCCAGATAAAAGCAGTCTATATTAGCAGAGTATCACATGAGCTGACTGACTTTAAAATTGTTAGAAAACAGCGTGAAAAGTTGGTAAAAACGTTCGAAACGTTGGCGGAGTTGCTTCTATATTTAACCTAAGTCATTGGAATGACAACCCCGCAGTTAAATTCAGAAAACATTGAGTAATTGTCTAGAAAATGCCCCATATATAAGCAGATTATCGCAACTGCGAGCCGAAAAATCGAAGGCAAACTGCTTACAAAGTTGTTAAAAGCGATTGCAAAGTTTGTAGATTCGTTCGGAAACGGTACACAAGATATTATATTGACGGGTCGCATAGTTAAAACTTCGAAAACGTGAATAAATATTTCTTAAAATGCCGTTAAAGTAGCGTCGTGTTACTGGGAGCATGTACAGGTCATAGGTCAATTCAAGAAGTTACTTGTGCAAACGCTATCAATTTTAAAACACATTCAAACATAAAATAGCCGCCAATTCAGGCCAATTTCAAATTACTTAAGCAGTAGTGTGGGTAAGTAATCGAACAAAATCTAAAGTTAAGCTCAATCGGGCGTGGTTAGTAGTTGCATGGGAGACTTCTTGAGTGACCTAGCTGGAGAAATTGTTTTTGTTCATCACACACATGTCAAAGATATGAGGCAACGTTCTTGCATCTTTTTTTACTGTGATGTCATTTATTAATAGTAGAAAGACATGGAAATTTATTTATTTTTTCAAATTCATGAAAAGTTTTTTCAATTTTCCTATTATTTTCAAAGAACAACTTGTTGATGCTGACGGCACACAGTGCGTTTTTAGCTGTTAACGTGGCGTGAAATGTTGCGCAAAGTGAATTCAAAGTTGTGTAAAGTGATTGCAAAGTTTGTAGATTTATTTGTATGTTTGACCTAAGTTGTTTGCACATAAAAAACGGCAGTTGTAAAATCAAAAAATGAATAAAAGCCAGATAAAAGCAGTCTATATTAGCAGAGTATCACATGAGCTGACTGACTTTAAAATTGTTAGAAAACAGCGTGAAAAGTTGGTAAAAACGTTCGAAACGTTGGCGGAGTTGCTTCTATATTTAACCTAAGTCATTGGAATGACAACCCCGCAGTTAAATTCAGAAAACATTGAGTAAATGTCTAGAAAATGCCCCATATATAAGCAGATTATCGCAACTGCGAGCCGAAAAATCGAAGGCAAACTGCTTACAAAGTTGTTAAAAGCGATTGCAAAGTTTGTAGATTCGTTCGGAAACGGTACACAAGATATTATATTGACGGGTCGCATAGTTAAAACTTCGAAAACGTGAATAAATATTTCTTAAAATGCCGTTAAAGTAGCGTCGTGTTACTGGGAGCATGTACAGGTCATAGGTCAATTCAAGAAGTTACTTGTGCAAACGCTATCAATTTTAAAACACTTTCAAACATAAAATAGCCGCCAATTCAGGCCAATTTCAAATTACTTAAGCAGTAGTGTGGGTAAGTAATCGAACAAAATCTAAAGTTAAGCTCAATCGGGCGTGGTTAGTAGTTGCATGGGAGACTTCTTGAGTGACCTAGCTGGAGAAATTGTTTTTGTTCATCACACACATGTCAAAGATATGAGGCAACGTTCTTGCATCTTTTTTTACTGTGATGTCATTTATTAATAGTAGAAAGACATGGAAATTTATTTATTTTTTCAAATTCATGAAAAGTTTTTTCAATTTTCCTATTATTTTCAAAGAACAACTTGTTGATGCTGACGGCACACAGTGCGTTTTTAGCTGTTAACGTGGCGTGAAAAGTTGCGCAAAGTGAATTCAAAGTTGTGTAAAGTGATTGCAAAGTTTGTAGATTTATTTGTATGTTTGACCTAAGTTGTTTGCACATAAAAAAAACGGCAGTTGTAAAATCAAAAAATGAATAAAAGCCAGATAAAAGCAGTCTATATTAGCAGAGTATCACATGAGCTGACTGACTTTAAAATTGATAGAAAACAGCGTGAAAAGTTGGTAAAAAACGTTCGAAACGTTGGCGGAGTTGCTTCTATATTTAACCTAAGTCATTGGAATGACAACCCCGCAGTTAAATTCAGAAAACATTGAGTAAATGTCTAGAAAATGCCCCATATATAAGCAGATTATCGCAACTGCAAGCCGAAAAATCGAAGGCAAACTGCTTACAAAGTTGTTAAAAGCGATTGCAAAGTTTGTAGATTCGTTCGGAAACGGTACACAGGATATTATATTGACGGGTCGCATAGTTAAAACTTCGAAAACGTGAATAAATATTTCTTAAAATGCCGTTAAAGTAGCGTCGTGTTACTGGGAGCATGTACAGGTCATAGGTCAATTCAAGAAGTTACTTGTGCAAACGCTATCAATTTTAAAACACTTTCAAACATAAAATAGCCGCCAATTCAGGCCAATTTCAAATTACTTAAGCAGTAGTGTGGGTAAGTAATCGAACAAAATCTAAAGTTAAGCTCAATCGGGCGTGGTTAGTAGTTGCATGGGAGACTTCTTGAGTGACCTAGCTGGAGAAATTGTTTTTGTTCATCACACACATGTCAAAGATATGAGGCAACGTTCTTGCATCTTTTTTTACTGTGATGTCATTTATTAATAGTAGAAAGACATGGAAATTTATTTATTTTTTCAAATTCATGAAAAGTTTTTTCAATTTTCCTATTATTTTCAAAGAACAACTTGTTGATGCTGACGGCACACAGTGCGTTTTTAGCTGTTAACGTGGCGTGAAAAGTTGCGCAAAGTGAATTCAAAGTTGTGTAAAGTGATTGCAAAGTTTGTAGATTTATTTGTATGTTTGACCTAAGTTGTTTGCACATAAAAAAAAACGGCAGTTGTAAAATCAAAAAATGAATAAAAGCCAGATAAAAGCAGTCTATATTAGCAGAGTATCACATGAGCTGACTGACTTTAAAATTGTTAGAAAACAGCGTGAAAAGTTGGTAAAAACGTTCGAAACGTTGGCGGAGTTGCTTCTATATTTAACCTAAGTCATTGGAATGACAACCCCGCAGTTAAATTCAGAAAACATTGAGTAATTGTCTAGAAAATGCCCCATATATAAGCAGATTATCGCAACTGCGAGCCGAAAAATCGAAGGCAAACTGCTTACAAAGTTGTTAAAAGCGATTGCAAAGTTTGTAGATTCGTTCGGAAACGGTACACAAGATATTATATTGACGGGTCGCATAGTTAAAACTTCGAAAACGTGAATAAATATTTCTTAAAATGCCGTTAAAGTAGCGTCGTGTTACTGGGAGCATGTACAGGTCATAGGTCAATTCAAGAAGTTACTTGTGCAAACGCTATCAATTTTAAAACACTTTCAAACATAAAATAGCCGCCAATTCAGGCCAATTTCAAATTACTTAAGCAGTAGTGTGGGTAAGTAATCGAACAAAATCTAAAGTTAAGCTCAATCGGGCGTGGTTAGTAGTTGCATGGGAGACTTCTTGAGTGACCTAGCTGGAGAAATTGTTTTTGTTCATCACACACATGTCAAAGATATGAGGCAACGTTCTTGCATCTTTTTTTACTGTGATGTCATTTATTAATAGTAGAAAGACATGGAAATTTATTTATTTTTTCAAATTCATGAAAAGTTTTTTCAATTTTCCTATTATTTTCAAAGAACAACTTGTTGATGCTGACGGCACACAGTGCGTTTTTAGCTGTTAACGTGGCGTGAAAAGTTGCGAAAAGTGAATTCAAAGTTGTGTAAAGTGATTGCAAAGTTTGTAGATTTATTTGTATGTTTGACCTAAGTTGTTTGCACATAAAAAACGGCAGTTGTAAAATCAAAAAATGAATAAAAGCCAGATAAAAGCAGTCTATATTAGCAGAGTATCACATGAGCTGACTGACTTTAAAATTGTTAGAAAACAGCGTGAAAAGTTGGTAAAAACGTTCGAAACGTTGGCGGAGTTGCTTCTATATTTAACCTAAGTCATTGGAATGACAACCCCGCAGTTAAATTCAGAAAACATTGAGTAAATGTCTAGAAAATGCCCCATATATAAGCAGATTATCGCAACTGCGAGCCGAAAAATCGAAGGCAAACTGCTTACAAAGTTGTTAAAAGCGATTGCAAAGTTTGTAGATTCGTTCGGAAACGGTACACAAGATATTATATTGACGGGTCGCATAGTTAAAACTTCGAAAACGTGAATAAATATTTCTTAAAATGCCGTTAAAGTAGCGTCGTGTTACTGGGAGCATGTACAGGTCATAGGTCAATTCAAGAAGTTACTTGTGCAAACGCTATCAATTTTAAAACACTTTCAAACATAAAATAGCCGCCAATTCAGGCCAATTTCAAATTACTTAAGCAGTAGTGTGGGTAAGTAATCGAACAAAATCTAAAGTTAAGCTCAATCGGGCGTGGTTAGTAGTTGCATGGGAGACTTCTTGAGTGACCTAGCTGGAGAAATTGTTTTTGTTCATCACACACATGTCAAAGATATGAGGCAACGTTCTTGCATCTTTTTTTACTGTGATGTCATTTATTAATAGTAGAAAGACATGGAAATTTATTTATTTTTTCAAATTCATGAAAAGTTTTTTCAATTTTCCTATTATTTTCAAAGAACAACTTGTTGATGCTGACGGCACACAGTGCGTTTTTAGCTGTTAACGTGGCGTGAAAAGTTGCGCAAAGTGAATTCAAAGTTGTGTAAAGTGATTGCAAAGTTTGTAGATTTATTTGTATGTTTGACCTAAGTTGTTTGCACATAAAAAAAACGGCAGTTGTAAAATCAAAAAATGAATAAAAGCCAGATAAAAGCAGTCTATATTAGCAGAGTATCACATGAGCTGACTGACTTGAAAATTGTTAGAAAACAGCGTGAAAAGTTGGTAAAAACGTTCGAAACGTTGGCGGAGTTGCTTCTATATTTAACCTAAGTCATTGGAATGACAACCCCGCAGTTAAATTCAGAAAACATTGAGTAATTGTCTAGAAAATGCCCCATATATAAGCAGATTATCGCAACTGCGAGCCGAAAAATCGAAGGCAAACTGCTTACAAAGTTGTTAAAAGCGATTGCAAAGTTTGTAGATTCGTTCGGAAACGGTACACAAGATATTATATTGACGGGTCGCATAGTTAAAACTTCGAAAACGTGAATAAATATTTCTTAAAATGCCGTTAAAGTAGCGTCGTGTTACTGGGAGCATGTACAGGTCATAGGTCAATTCAAGAAGTTACTTGTGCAAACGCTATCAATTTTAAAACACATTCAAACATAAAATAGCCGCCAATTCAGGCCAATTTCAAATTACTTAAGCAGTAGTGTGGGTAAGTAATCGAACAAAATCTAAAGTTAAGCTCAATCGGGCGTGGTTAATAGTTGCATGGGAGACTTCTTGAGTGACCTAGCTGGAGAAATTGTTTTTGTTCATCACACACATGTCAAAGATATGAGGCAACGTTCTTGCATCTTTTTTTACTGTGATGTCATTTATTAATAGTAGAAAGACATGGAAATTTATTTATTTTTTCAAATTCATGAAAAGTTTTTTCAATTTTCCTATTATTTTCAAAGAACAACTTGTTGATGCTGACGGCACACAGTGCGTTTTTAGCTGTTAACGTGGCGTGAAAAGTTGCGCAAAGTGAATTCAAAGTTGTGTAAAGTGATTGCAAAGTTTGTAGATTTATTTGTATGTTTGACCTAAGTTGTTTGCACATAAAAAACGGCAGTTGTAAAATCAAAAAATGAATAAAAGCCAGATAAAAGCAGTCTATATTAGCAGAGTATCACATGGGCTGACTGACTTTAAAATTGTTAGAAAACAGCGTGAAAAGTTGGTAAAAACGTTCGAAACGTTGGCGGAGTTGCTTCTATATTTAACCTAAGTCATTGGAATGACAACCCCGCAGTTAAATTCAGAAAACATTGAGTAATTGTCTAGAAAATGCCCCATATATAAGCAGATTATCGCAACTGCGAGCCGAAAAATCGAAGGCAAACTGCTTACAAAGTTGTTAAAAGCGATTGCAAAGTTTGTAGATTCGTTCGGAAACGGTACACAAGATATTATATTGACGGGTCGCATAGTTAAAACTTCGAAAACGTGAATAAATATTTCTTAAAATGCCGTTAAAGTAGCGTCGTGTTACTGGGAGCATGTACAGGTCATAGGTCAATTCAAGAAGTTACTTGTGCAAACGCTATCAATTTTAAAACACATTCAAACATAAAATAGCCGCCAATTCAGGCCAATTTCAAATTACTTAAGCAGTAGTGTGGGTAAGTAATCGAACAAAATCTAAAGTTAAGCTCAATCGGGCGTGGTTAGTAGTTGCATGGGAGACTTCTTGAGTGACCTAGCTGGAGAAATTGTTTTTGTTCATCACACACATGTCAAAGATATGAGGCAACGTTCTTGCATCTTTTTTTACTGTGATGTCATTTATTAATAGTAGAAAGACATGGAAATTTATTTATTTTTTCAAATTCATGAAAAGTTTTTTCAATTTTCCTATTATTTTCAAAGAACAACTTGTTGATGCTGACGGCACACAGTGCGTTTTTAGCTGTTAACGTGGCGTGAAATGTTGCGCAAAGTGAATTCAAAGTTGTGTAAAGTGATTGCAAAGTTTGTAGATTTATTTGTATGTTTGACCTAAGTTGTTTGCACATAAAAAACGGCAGTTGTAAAATCAAAAAATGAATAAAAGCCAGATAAAAGCAGTCTATATTAGCAGAGTATCACATGAGCTGACTGACTTTAAAATTGTTAGAAAACAGCGTGAAAAGTTGGTAAAAACGTTCGAAACGTTGGCGGAGTTGCTTCTATATTTAACCTAAGTCATTGGAATGACAACCCCGCAGTTAAATTCAGAAAACATTGAGTAAATGTCTAGAAAATGCCCCATATATAAGCAGATTATCGCAACTGCGAGCCGAAAAATCGAAGGCAAACTGCTTACAAAGTTGTTAAAAGCGATTGCAAAGTTTGTAGATTCGTTCGGAAACGGTACACAAGATATTATATTGACGGGTCGCATAGTTAAAACTTCGAAAACGTGAATAAATATTTCTTAAAATGCCGTTAAAGTAGCGTCGTGTTACTGGGAGCATGTACAGGTCATAGGTCAATTCAAGAAGTTACTTGTGCAAACGCTATCAATTTTAAAACACTTTCAAACATAAAATAGCCGCCAATTCAGGCCAATTTCAAATTACTTAAGCAGTAGTGTGGGTAAGTAATCGAACAAAATCTAAAGTTAAGCTCAATCGGGCGTGGTTAGTAGTTGCATGGGAGACTTCTTGAGTGACCTAGCTGGAGAAATTGTTTTTGTTCATCACACACATGTCAAAGATATGAGGCAACGTTCTTGCATCTTTTTTTACTGTGATGTCATTTATTAATAGTAGAAAGACATGGAAATTTATTTATTTTTTCAAATTCATGAAAAGTTTTTTCAATTTTCCTATTATTTTCAAAGAACAACTTGTTGATGCTGACGGCACACAGTGCGTTTTTAGCTGTTAACGTGGCGTGAAAAGTTGCGCAAAGTGAATTCAAAGTTGTGTAAAGTGATTGCAAAGTTTGTAGATTTATTTGTATGTTTGACCTAAGTTGTTTGCACATAAAAAAAACGGCAGTTGTAAAATCAAAAAATGAATAAAAGCCAGATAAAAGCAGTCTATATTAGCAGAGTATCACATGAGCTGACTGACTTTAAAATTGTTAGAAAACAGCGTGAAAAGTTGGTAAAAACGTTCGAAACGTTGGCGGAGTTGCTTCTATATTTAACCTAAGTCATTGGAATGACAACCCCGCAGTTAAATTCAGAAAACATTGAGTAATTGTCTAGAAAATGCCCCATATATAAGCAGATTATCGCAACTGCGAGCCGAAAAATCGAAGGCAAACTGCTTACAAAGTTGTTAAAAGCGATTGCAAAGTTTGTAGATTCGTTCGGAAACGGTACACAAGATATTATATTGACGGGTCGCATAGTTAAAACTTCGAAAACGTGAATAAATATTTCTTAAAATGCCGTTAAAGTAGCGTCGTGTTACTGGGAGCATGTACAGGTCATAGGTCAATTCAAGAAGTTACTTGTGCAAACGCTATCAATTTTAAAACACTTTCAAACATAAAATAGCCGCCAATTCAGGCCAATTTCAAATTACTTAAGCAGTAGTGTGGGTAAGTAATCGAACAAAATCTAAAGTTAAGCTCAATCGGGCGTGGTTAGTAGTTGCATGGGAGACTTCTTGAGTGACCTAGCTGGAGAAATTGTTTTTGTTCATCACACACATGTCAAAGATATGAGGCAACGTTCTTGCATCTTTTTTTACTGTGATGTCATTTATTAATAGTAGAAAGACATGGAAATTTATTTATTTTTTCAAATTCATGAAAAGTTTTTTCAATTTTCCTATTATTTTCAAAGAACAACTTGTTGATGCTGACGGCACACAGTGCGTTTTTAGCTGTTAACGTGGCGTGAAAAGTTGCGCAAAGTGAATTCAAAGTTGTGTAAAGTGATTGCAAAGTTTGTAGATTTATTTGTATGTTTGACCTAAGTTGTTTGCACATAAAAAACGGCAGTTGTAAAATCAAAAAATGAATAAAAGCCAGATAAAAGCAGTCTATATTAGCAGAGTATCACATGAGCTGACTGACTTTAAAATTGTTAGAAAACAGCGTGAAAAGTTGGTAAAAACGTTCGAAACGTTGGCGGAGTTGCTTCTATATTTAACCTAAGTCATTGGAATGACAACCCCGCAGTTAAATTCAGAAAACATTGAGTAAATGTCTAGAAAATGCCCCATATATAAGCAGATTATCGCAACTGCGAGCCGAAAAATCGAAGGCAAATTGCTTACAAAGTTGTTAAAAGCGATTGCAAAGTTTGTAGATTCGTTCGGAAACGGTACACAAGATATTATATTGACGGGTCGCATAGTTAAAACTTCGAAAACGTGAATAAATATTTCTTAAAATGCCGTTAAAGTAGCGTCGTGTTACTGGGAGCATGTACAGGTCATAGGTCAATTCAAGAAGTTACTTGTGCAAACGCTATCAATTTTAAAACACTTTCAAACATAAAATAGCCGCCAATTCAGGCCAATTTCAAATTACTTAAGCAGTAGTGTGGGTAAGTAATCGAACAAAATCTAAAGTTAAGCTCAATCGGGCGTGGTTAGTAGTTGCATGGGAGACTTCTTGAGTGACCTAGCTGGAGAAATTGTTTTTGTTCATCACACACATGTCAAAGATATGAGGCAACGTTCTTGCATCTTTTTTTACTGTGATGTCATTTATTAATAGTAGAAAGACATGGAAATTTATTTATTTTTTCAAATTCATGAAAAGTTTTTTCAATTTTCCTATTATTTTCAAAGAACAACTTGTTGATGCTGACGGCACACAGTGCGTTTTTAGCTGTTAACGTGGCGTGAAAAGTTGCGCAAAGTGAATTCAAAGTTGTGTAAAGTGATTGCAAAGTTTGTAGATTTATTTGTATGTTTGACCTAAGTTGTTTGCACATAAAAAAAACGGCAGTTGTAAAATCAAAAAATGAATAAAAGCCAGATAAAAGCAGTCTATATTAGCAGAGTATCACATGAGCTGACTGACTTGAAAATTGTTAGAAAACAGCGTGAAAAGTTGGTAAAAACGTTCGAAACGTTGGCGGAGTTGCTTCTATATTTAACCTAAGTCATTGGAATGACAACCCCGCAGTTAAATTCAGAAAACATTGAGTAAATGTCTAGAAAATGCCCCATATATAAGCAGATTATCGCAACTGCGAGCCGAAAAATCGAAGGCAAATTGCTTACAAAGTTGTTAAAAGCGATTGCAAAGTTTGTAGATTCGTTCGGAAACGGTACACAAGATATTATATTGACGGGTCGCATAGTTAAAACTTCGAAAACGTGAATAAATATTTCTTAAAATGCCGTTAAAGTAGCGTCGTGTTACTGGGAGCATGTACAGGTCATAGGTCAATTCAAGAAGTTACTTGTGCAAACGCTATCAATTTTAAAACACTTTCAAACATAAAATAGCCGCCAATTCAGGCCAATTTCAAATTACTTAAGCAGTAGTGTGGGTAAGTAATCGAACAAAATCTAAAGTTAAGCTCAATCGGGCGTGGTTAGTAGTTGCATGGGAGACTTCTTGAGTGACCTAGCTGGAGAAATTGTTTTTGTTCATCACACACATGTCAAAGATATGAGGCAACGTTCTTGCATCTTTTTTTACTGTGATGTCATTTATTAATAGTAGAAAGACATGGAAATTTATTTATTTTTTCAAATTCATGAAAAGTTTTTTCAATTTTCCTATTATTTTCAAAGAACAACTTGTTGATGCTGACGGCACACAGTGCGTTTTTAGCTGTTAACGTGGCGTGAAAAGTTGCGCAAAGTGAATTCAAAGTTGTGTAAAGTGATTGCAAAGTTTGTAGATTTATTTGTATGTTTGACCTAAGTTGTTTGCACATAAAAAAAACGGCAGTTGTAAAATCAAAAAATGAATAAAAGCCAGATAAAAGCAGTCTATATTAGCAGAGTATCACATGAGCTGACTGACTTGAAAATTGTTAGAAAACAGCGTGAAAAGTTGGTAAAAACGTTCGAAACGTTGGCGGAGTTGCTTCTATATTTAACCTAAGTCATTGGAATGACAACCCCGCAGTTAAATTCAGAAAACATTGAGTAATTGTCTAGAAAATGCCCCATATATAAGCAGATTATCGCAACTGCGAGCCGAAAAATCGAAGGCAAACTGCTTACAAAGTTGTTAAAAGCGATTGCAAAGTTTGTAGATTCGTTCGGAAACGGTACACAAGATATTATATTGACGGGTCGCATAGTTAAAACTTCGAAAACGTGAATAAATATTTCTTAAAATGCCGTTAAAGTAGCGTCGTGTTACTGGGAGCATGTACAGGTCATAGGTCAATTCAAGAAGTTACTTGTGCAAACGCTATCAATTTTAAAACACTTTCAAACATAAAATAGCCGCCAATTCAGGCCAATTTCAAATTACTTAAGCAGTAGTGTGGGTAAGTAATCGAACAAAATCTAAAGTTAAGCTCAATCGGGCGTGGTTAGTAGTTGCATGGGAGACTTCTTGAGTGACCTAGCTGGAGAAATTGTTTTTGTTCATCACACACATGTCAAAGATATGAGGCAACGTTCTTGCATCTTTTTTTACTGTGATGTCATTTATTAATAGTAGAAAGACATGGAAATTTATTTATTTTTTCAAATTCATGAAAAGTTTTTTCAATTTTCCTATTATTTTCAAAGAACAACTTGTTGATGCTGACGGCACACAGTGCGTTTTTAGCTGTTAACGTGGCGTGAAAAGTTGCGCAAAGTGAATTCAAAGTTGTGTAAAGTGATTGCAAAGTTTGTAGATTTATTTGTATGTTTGACCTAAGTTGTTTGCACATAAAAAACGGCAGTTGTAAAATCAAAAAATGAATAAAAGCCAGATAAAAGCAGTCTATATTAGCAGAGTATCACATGAGCTGACTGACTTTAAAATTGTTAGAAAACAGCGTGAAAAGTTGGTAAAAACGTTCGAAACGTTGGCGGAGTTGCTTCTATATTTAACCTAAGTCATTGGAATGACAACCCCGCAGTTAAATTCAGAAAACATTGAGTAAATGTCTAGAAAATGCCCCATATATAAGCAGATTATCGCAACTGCGAGCCGAAAAATCGAAGGCAAACTGCTTACAAAGTTGTTAAAAGCGATTGCAAAGTTTGTAGATTCGTTCGGAAACGGTACACAAGATATTATATTGACGGGTCGCATAGTTAAAACTTCGAAAACGTGAATAAATATTTCTTAAAATGCCGTTAAAGTAGCGTCGTGTTACTGGGAGCATGTACAGGTCATAGGTCAATTCAAGAAGTTACTTGTGCAAACGCTATCAATTTTAAAACACTTTCAAACATAAAATAGCCGCCAATTCAGGCCAATTTCAAATTACTTAAGCAGTAGTGTGGGTAAGTAATCGAACAAAATCTAAAGTTAAGCTCAATCGGGCGTGGTTAGTAGTTGCATGGGAGACTTCTTGAGTGACCTAGCTGGAGAAATTGTTTTTGTTCATCACACACATGTCAAAGATATGAGGCAACGTTCTTGCATCTTTTTTTACTGTGATGTCATTTATTAATAGTAGAAAGACATGGAAATTTATTTATTTTTTCAAATTCATGAAAAGTTTTTTCAATTTTCCTATTATTTTCAAAGAACAACTTGTTGATGCTGACGGCACACAGTGCGTTTTTAGCTGTTAACGTGGCGTGAAAAGTTGCGCAAAGTGAATTCAAAGTTGTGTAAAGTGATTGCAAAGTTTGTAGATTTATTTGTATGTTTGACATAAGTTGTTTGCACATAAAAAAAACGGCAGTTGTAAAATCAAAAAATGAATAAAAGCCAGATAAAAGCAGTCTATATTAGCAGAGTATCACATGAGCTGACTGACTTGAAAATTGTTAGAAAACAGCGTGAAAAGTTGGTAAAAACGTTCGAAACGTTGGCGGAGTTGCTTCTATATTTAACCTAAGTCATTGGAATGACAACCCCGCAGTTAAATTCAGAAAACATTGAGTAATTGTCTAGAAAATGCCCCATATATAAGCAGATTATCGCAACTGCGAGCCGAAAAATCGAAGGCAAACTGCTTACAAAGTTGTTAAAAGCGATTGCAAAGTTTGTAGATTCGTTCGGAAACGGTACACAAGATATTATATTGACGGGTCGCATAGTTAAAACTTCGAAAACGTGAATAAATATTTCTTAAAATGCCGTTAAAGTAGCGTCGTGTTACTGGGAGCATGTACAGGTCATAGGTCAATTCAAGAATTTACTTGTGCAAACGCTATCAATTTTAAAACACATTCAAACATAAAATAGCCGCCAATTCAGGCCAATTTCAAATTACTTAAGCAGTAGTGTGGGTAAGTAATCGAACAAAATCTAAAGTTAAGCTCAATCGGGCGTGGTTAATAGTTGCATGGGAGACTTCTTGAGTGACCTAGCTGGAGAAATTGTTTTTGTTCATCACACACATGTCAAAGATATGAGGCAACGTTCTTGCATCTTTTTTTACTGTGATGTCATTTATTAATAGTAGAAAGACATGGAAATTTATTTATTTTTTCAAATTCATGAAAAGTTTTTTCAATTTTCCTATTATTTTCAAAGAACAACTTGTTGATGCTGACGGCACACAGTGCGTTTTTAGCTGTTAACGTGGCGTGAAAAGTTGCGCAAAGTGAATTCAAAGTTGTGTAAAGTGATTGCAAAGTTTGTAGATTTATTTGTATGTTTGACCTAAGTTGTTTGCACATAAAAAACGGCAGTTGTAAAATCAAAAAATGAATAAAAGCCAGATAAAAGCAGTCTATATTAGCAGAGTATCACATGGGCTGACTGACTTTAAAATTGTTAGAAAACAGCGTGAAAAGTTGGTAAAAACGTTCGAAACGTTGGCGGAGTTGCTTCTATATTTAACCTAAGTCATTGGAATGACAACCCCGCAGTTAAATTCAGAAAACATTGAGTAATTGTCTAGAAAATGCCCCATATATAAGCAGATTATCGCAACTGCGAGCCGAAAAATCGAAGGCAAACTGCTTACAAAGTTGTTAAAAGCGATTGCAAAGTTTGTAGATTCGTTCGGAAACGGTACACAAGATATTATATTGACGGGTCGCATAGTTAAAACTTCGAAAACGTGAATAAATATTTCTTAAAATGCCGTTAAAGTAGCGTCGTGTTACTGGGAGCATGTACAGGTCATAGGTCAATTCAAGAATTTACTTGTGCAAACGCTATCAATTTTAAAACACATTCAAACATAAAATAGCCGCCAATTCAGGCCAATTTCAAATTACTTAAGCAGTAGTGTGGGTAAGTAATCGAACAAAATCTAAAGTTAAGCTCAATCGGGCGTGGTTAATAGTTGCATGGGAGACTTCTTGAGTGACCTAGCTGGAGAAATTGTTTTTGTTCATCACACACATGTCAAAGATATGAGGCAACGTTCTTGCATCTTTTTTTACTGTGATGTCATTTATTAATAGTAGAAAGACATGGAAATTTATTTATTTTTTCAAATTCATGAAAAGTTTTTTCAATTTTCCTATTATTTTCAAAGAACAACTTGTTGATGCTGACGGCACACAGTGCGTTTTTAGCTGTTAACGTGGCGTGAAAAGTTGCGCAAAGTGAATTCAAAGTTGTGTAAAGTGATTGCAAAGTTTGTAGATTTATTTGTATGTTTGACCTAAGTTGTTTGCACATAAAAAACGGCAGTTGTAAAATCAAAAAATGAATAAAAGCCAGATAAAAGCAGTCTATATTAGCAGAGTATCACATGGGCTGACTGACTTTAAAATTGTTAGAAAACAGCGTGAAAAGTTGGTAAAAACGTTCGAAACGTTGGCGGAGTTGCTTCTATATTTAACCTAAGTCATTGGAATGACAACCCCGCAGTTAAATTCAGAAAACATTGAGTAATTGTCTAGAAAATGCCCCATATATAAGCAGATTATCGCAACTGCGAGCCGAAAAATCGAAGGCAAACTGCTTACAAAGTTGTTAAAAGCGATTGCAAAGTTTGTAGATTCGTTCGGAAACGGTACACAAGATATTATATTGACGGGTCGCATAGTTAAAACTTCGAAAACGTGAATAAATATTTCTTAAAATGCCGTTAAAGTAGCGTCGTGTTACTGGGAGCATGTACAGGTCATAGGTCAATTCAAGAAGTTACTTGTGCAAACGCTATCAATTTTAAAACACATTCAAACATAAAATAGCCGCCAATTCAGGCCAATTTCAAATTACTTAAGCAGTAGTGTGGGTAAGTAATCGAACAAAATCTAAAGTTAAGCTCAATCGGGCGTGGTTAGTAGTTGCATGGGAGACTTCTTGAGTGACCTAGCTGGAGAAATTGTTTTTGTTCATCACACACATGTCAAAGATATGAGGCAACGTTCTTGCATCTTTTTTTACTGTGATGTCATTTATTAATAGTAGAAAGACATGGAAATTTATTTATTTTTTCAAATTCATGAAAAGTTTTTTCAATTTTCCTATTATTTTCAAAGAACAACTTGTTGATGCTGACGGCACACAGTGCGTTTTTAGCTGTTAACGTGGCGTGAAATGTTGCGCAAAGTGAATTCAAAGTTGTGTAAAGTGATTGCAAAGTTTGTAGATTTATTTGTATGTTTGACCTAAGTTGTTTGCACATAAAAAACGGCAGTTGTAAAATCAAAAAATGAATAAAAGCCAGATAAAAGCAGTCTATATTAGCAGAGTATCACATGAGCTGACTGACTTTAAAATTGTTAGAAAACAGCGTGAAAAGTTGGTAAAAACGTTCGAAACGTTGGCGGAGTTGCTTCTATATTTAACCTAAGTCATTGGAATGACAACCCCGCAGTTAAATTCAGAAAACATTGAGTAAATGTCTAGAAAATGCCCCATATATAAGCAGATTATCGCAACTGCGAGCCGAAAAATCGAAGGCAAACTGCTTACAAAGTTGTTAAAAGCGATTGCAAAGTTTGTAGATTCGTTCGGAAACGGTACACAAGATATTATATTGACGGGTCGCATAGTTAAAACTTCGAAAACGTGAATAAATATTTCTTAAAATGCCGTTAAAGTAGCGTCGTGTTACTGGGAGCATGTACAGGTCATAGGTCAATTCAAGAAGTTACTTGTGCAAACGCTATCAATTTTAAAACACTTTCAAACATAAAATAGCCGCCAATTCAGGCCAATTTCAAATTACTTAAGCAGTAGTGTGGGTAAGTAATCGAACAAAATCTAAAGTTAAGCTCAATCGGGCGTGGTTAGTAGTTGCATGGGAGACTTCTTGAGTGACCTAGCTGGAGAAAATGTTTTTGTTCATCACACACATGTCAAAGATATGAGGCAACGTTCTTGCATCTTTTTTTACTGTGATGTCATTTATTAATAGTAGAAAGACATGGAAATTTATTTATTTTTTCAAATTCATGAAAAGTTTTTTCAATTTTCCTATTATTTTCAAAGAACAACTTGTTGATGCTGACGGCACACAGTGCGTTTTTAGCTGTTAACGTGGCGTGAAAAGTTGCGCAAAGTGAATTCAAAGTTGTGTAAAGTGATTGCAAAGTTTGTAGATTTATTTGTATGTTTGACCTAAGTTGTTTGCACATAAAAAAAACGGCAGTTGTAAAATCAAAAAATGAATAAAAGCCAGATAAAAGCAGTCTATATTAGCAGAGTATCACATGAGCTGACTGACTTTAAAATTGTTAGAAAACAGCGTGAAAAGTTGGTAAAAACGTTCGAAACGTTGGCGGAGTTGCTTCTATATTTAACCTAAGTCATTGGAATGACAACCCCGCAGTTAAATTCAGAAAACATTGAGTAATTGTCTAGAAAATGCCCCATATATAAGCAGATTATCGCAACTGCGAGCCGAAAAATCGAAGGCAAACTGCTTACAAAGTTGTTAAAAGCGATTGCAAAGTTTGTAGATTCGTTCGGAAACGGTACACAAGATATTATATTGACGGGTCGCATAGTTAAAACTTCGAAAACGTGAATAAATATTTCTTAAAATGCCGTTAAAGTAGCGTCGTGTTACTGGGAGCATGTACAGGTCATAGGTCAATTCAAGAAGTTACTTGTGCAAACGCTATCAATTTTAAAACACATTCAAACATAAAATAGCCGCCAATTCAGGCCAATTTCAAATTACTTAAGCAGTAGTGTGGGTAAGTAATCGAACAAAATCTAAAGTTAAGCTCAATCGGGCGTGGTTAATAGTTGCATGGGAGACTTCTTGAGTGACCTAGCTGGAGAAATTGTTTTTGTTCATCACACACATGTCAAAGATATGAGGCAACGTTCTTGCATCTTTTTTTACTGTGATGTCATTTATTAATAGTAGAAAGACATGGAAATTTATTTATTTTTTCAAATTCATGAAAAGTTTTTTCAATTTTCCTATTATTTTCAAAGAACAACTTGTTGATGCTGACGGCACACAGTGCGTTTTTAGCTGTTAACGTGGCGTGAAAAGTTGCGCAAAGTGAATTCAAAGTTGTGTAAAGTGATTGCAAAGTTTGTAGATTTATTTGTATGTTTGACCTAAGTTGTTTGCACATAAAAAACGGCAGTTGTAAAATCAAAAAATGAATAAAAGCCAGATAAAAGCAGTCTATATTAGCAGAGTATCACATGGGCTGACTGACTTTAAAATTGTTAGAAAACAGCGTGAAAAGTTGGTAAAAACGTTCGAAACGTTGGCGGAGTTGCTTCTATATTTAACCTAAGTCATTGGAATGACAACCCCGCAGTTAAATTCAGAAAACATTGAGTAATTGTCTAGAAAATGCCCCATATATAAGCAGATTATCGCAACTGCGAGCCGAAAAATCGAAGGCAAACTGCTTACAAAGTTGTTAAAAGCGATTGCAAAGTTTGTAGATTCGTTCGGAAACGGTACACAGGATATTATATTGACGGGTCGCATAGTTAAAACTTCGAAAACGTGAATAAATATTTCTTAAAATGCCGTTAAAGTAGCGTCGTGTTACTGGGAGCATGTACAGGTCATAGGTCAATTCAAGAAGTTACTTGTGCAAACGCTATCAATTTTAAAACACTTTCAAACATAAAATAGCCGCCAATTCTGGCCAATTTCAAATTACTTAAGCAGTAGTGTGGGTAAGTAATCGAACAAAATCTAAAGTTAAGCTCAATCGGGCGTGGTTAGTAGTTGCATGGGAGACTTCTTGAGTGACCTAGCTGGAGAAATTGTTTTTGTTCATCACACACATGTCAAAGATATGAGGCAACGTTCTTGCATCTTTTTTTACTGTGATGTCATTTATTAATAGTAGAAAGACATGGAAATTTATTTATTTTTTCAAATTCATGAAAAGTTTTTTCAATTTTCCTATTATTTTCAAAGAACAACTTGTTGATGCTGACGGCACACAGTGCGTTTTTAGCTGTTAACGTGGCGTGAAAAGTTGCGCAAAGTGAATTCAAAGTTGTGTAAAGTGATTGCAAAGTTTGTAGATTTATTTGTATGTTTGACCTAAGTTGTTTGCACATAAAAAACGGCAGTTGTAAAATCAAAAAATGAATAAAAGCCAGATAAAAGCAGTCTATATTAGCAGAGTATCACATGAGCTGACTGACTTTAAAATTGTTAGAAAACAGCGTGAAAAGTTGGTAAAAACGTTCGAAACGTTGGCGGAGTTGCTTCTATATTTAACCTAAGTCATTGGAATGACAACCCCGCAGTTAAATTCTGAAAACATTGAGTAATTGTCTAGAAAATGCCCCATATATAAGCAGATTATCGCAACTGCGAGCCGAAAAATCGAAGGCAAACTGCTTACAAAGTTGTTAAAAGCGATTGCAAAGTTTGTAGATTCGTTCGGAAACGGTACACAGGATATTATATTGACGGGTCGCATAGTTAAAACTTCGAAAACGTGAATAAATATTTCTTAAAATGCCGTTAAAGTAGCGTCGTGTTACTGGGAGCATGTACAGGTCATAGGTCAATTCAAGAAGTTACTTGTGCAAACGCTATCAATTTTAAAACACTTTCAAACATAAAATAGCCGCCAATTCATGCCAATTTCAAATTACTTAAGCAGTAGTGTGGGTAAGTAATCGAACAAAATCTAAAGTTAAGCTCAATCGGGAGTGGTTAGTAGTTGCATGGGAGACTTCTTGAGTGACCTAGCTGGAGAAATTGTTTTTGTTCATCACACACATGTCAAAGATATGAGGCAACGTTCTTGCATCTTTTTTTACTGTGATGTCATTTATTAATAGTAGAAAGACATGGAAATTTATTTATTTTTTCAAATTCATGAAAAGTTTTTTCAATTTTCCTATTATTTTCAAAGAACAACTTGTTGATGCTGACGGCACACAGTGCATTTTAGCTGTTAACGTGGCGTGAAAAGTTGCGCAAAGTGAATTCAAAGTTGTGTAAAGTGATTGCAAAGTTTGTAGATTTATTTGTATGTTTGACCTAAGTTGTTTGCACATAAAAAACGGCAGTTGTAAAATCAAAAAATGAATAAAAGCCAGATAAAAGCAGTCTATATTAGCAGAGTATCACATGAGCTGACTGACTTTAAAATTGTTAGAAAACAGCGTGAAAAGTTGGTAAAAACGTTCGAAACGTTGGCGGAGTTGCTTCTATATTTAACCTAAGTCATTGGAATGACAACCCCGCAGTTAAATTCAGAAAACATTGAGTAAATGTCTAGAAAATGCCCCATATATAAGCAGATTATCGCAACTGCGAGCCGAAAAATCGAAGGCAAACTGCTTACAAAGTTGTTAAAAGCGATTGCAAAGTTTGTAGATTCGTTCGGAAACGGTACACAGGATATTATATTGACGGGTCGCATAGTTAAAACTTCGAAAACGTGAATAAATATTTCTTAAAATGCCGTTAAAGTAGCGTCGTGTTACTGGGAGCATGTACAGGTCATAGGTCAATTCAAGAAGTTACTTGTGCAAACGCTATCAATTTTAAAACACTTTCAAACATAAAATAGCCGCCAATTCAGGCCAATTTCAAATTACTTAAGCAGTAGTGTGGGTAAGTAATCGAACAAAATCTAAAGTTAAGCTCAATCGGGAGTGGTTAGTAGTTGCATGGGAGACTTCTTGAGTGACCTAGCTGGAGAAATTGTTTTTGTTCATCACACACATGTCAAAGATATGAGGCAACGTTCTTGCATCTTTTTTTACTGTGATGTCATTTATTAATAGTAGAAAGACATGGAAATTTATTTATTTTTTCAAATTCATGAAAAGTTTTTTCAATTTTCCTATTATTTTCAAAGAACAACTTGTTGATGCTGACGGCACACAGTGCGTTTTTAGCTGTTAACGTGGCGTGAAAAGTTGCGCAAAGTGAATTCAAAGTTGTGTAAAGTGATTGCAAAGTTTGTAGATTTATTTGTATGTTTGACCTAAGTTGTTTGCACATAAAAAACGGCAGTTGTAAAATCAAAAAATGAATAAAAGCCAGATAAAAGCAGTCTATATTAGCAGAGTATCACATGAGCTGACTGACTTTAAAATTGTTAGAAAACAGCGTGAAAAGTTGGTAAAAACGTTCGAAACGTTGGCGGAGTTGCTTCTATATTTAACCTAAATCATTGGAATGACAACCCCGCAGTTAAATTCAGAAAACATTGAGTAATTGTCTAGAAAATGCCCCATATATAAGCAGATTATCGCAACTGCGAGCCGAAAAATCGAAGGCTTACAAAGTTGTTAAAAGCGATTGCAAAGTTTGTAGATTCGTTTGGAAACGGTACACAGGATATTATATTGACGGGTCGCATAGTTAAAACTTCGAAAACGTGAATAAATATTTCTTAAAATGCCGTTAAAGTAGCGTCGTGTTACTGGGAGCATGTGCAGGTCATAGGTCAATTCAAGAAGTTACTTGTGCAAACGCTATCAATTTTAAAACACTTTCAAACATAAAATAGCCGCCGATTCAGGCCAATTTCAAATTACTTAAGCAGTAGTGTGGGTAAGTAATCGAACAAAATCTAAAGTTAAGCTCAATCGGGCGTGGTTAGTAGTTGCATGGGAGACTTCTTGAGTGACCTAGCTGGAGAAATTGTTTTTGTTCATCACACACATGTCAAAGATATGAGGCAACGTTCTTGCATCTTTTTTTACTGTGATGTCATTTATTAATAGTAGAAAGACATGGAAATTTATTTATTTTTTCAAATTCATGAAAAGTTTTTTCAATTTTCCTATTATTTTCAAAGAACAACTTGTTGATGCTGACGGCACACAGTGCGTTTTTAGCTGTTAACGTGGCGTGAAAAGTTGCGCAAAGTGAATTCAAAGTTGTGTAAAGTGATTGCAAAGTTTGTAGATTTATTTGTATGTTTGACCTAAGTTGTTTGCACATAAAAAACGGCAGTTGTAAAATCAAAAAATGAATAAAAGCCAGATAAAAGCAGTCTATATTAGCAGAGTATCACATGAGCTGACTGACTTTAAAATTGTTAGAAAACAGCGTGAAAAGTTGGTAAAAACGTTCGAAACGTTGGCGGAGTTGCTTCTATATTTAACCTAAATCATTGGAATGACAACCCCGCAGTTAAATTCAGAAAACATTGAGTAATTGTCTAGAAAATGCCCCATATATAAGCAGATTATCGCAACTGCGAGCCGAAAAATCGAAGGCAAACTGCTTACAAAGTTGTTAAAAGCGATTGCAAAGTTTGTAGATTCGTTTGGAAACGGTACACAGGATATTATATTGACGGGTCGCATAGTTAAAACTTCGAAAACGTGAATAAATATTTCTTAAAATGCCGTTAAAGTAGCGTCGTGTTACTGGGAGCATGTACAGGTCATAGGTCAATTCAAGAAGTTACTTGTGCAAACGCTATCAATTTTAAAACACTTTCAAACATAAAATAGCCGCCAATTCATGCCAATTTCAAATTACTTAAGCAGTAGTGTGGGTAAGTAATCGAACAAAATCTAAAGTTAAGCTCAATCGGGCGTGGTTAGTAGTTGCATGGGAGACTTCTTGAGTGACCTAGCTGGAGAAATTGTTTTTGTTCATCACACACATGTCAAAGATATGAGGCAACGTTCTTGCATCTTTTTTTACTGTGATGTCATTTATTAATAGTAGAAAGACATGGAAATTTATTTATTTTTTCAAATTCATGAAAAGTTTTTTCAATTTTCCTATTATTTTCAAAGAACAACTTGTTGATGCTGACGGCACACAGTGCGTTTTTAGCTGTTAACGTGGCGTGAAAAGTTGCGCAAAGTGAATTCAAAGTTGTGTAAAGTGATTGCAAAGTTTGTAGATTTATTTGTATGTTTGACCTAAGTTGTTTGCACATAAAAAAACGGCAGTTGTAAAATCAAAAAATGAATAAAAGCCAGATAAAAGCAGTCTATATTAGCAGAGTATCACATGAGCTGACTGACTTTAAAATTGTTAGAAAACAGCGTGAAAAGTTGGTAAAAACGTTCGAAACGTTGGCGGAGTTGCTTCTATATTTAACCTAAGTCATTGGAATGACAACCCCGCAGTTAAATTCAGAAAACATTGAGTAATTGTCTAGAAAATGCCCCATATATAAGCAGATTATCGCAACTGCGAGCCGAAAAATCGAAGGCAAACTGCTTACAAAGTTGTTAAAAGCGATTGCAAATTTTGTAGATTCGTTCGAAAACGGTACACAAGATATTATATTGACGGGTTGCATAGTTAAAACTTCGAAAACGTGAATAAATATTTCTTAAAATGCCGTTAAAGTAGCGTCGTGTTACTGGGAGCATGTACAGGTCATAGGTCAATTCAAGAAGTTACTTGTGCAAACGCTATCAATTTTAAAACACTTTCAAACATAAAATAGCCGCCAATTCTGGCCAATTTCAAATTACTTAAGCAGTAGTGTGGGTAAGTAATCGAACAAAATCTAAAGTTAAGCTCAATCGGGCGTGGTTAGTAGTTGCATGGGAGACTTCTTGAGTGACCTAGCTGGAGAAATTGTTTTTGTTCATCACACACATGTCAAAGATATGAGGCAACGTTCTTGCATCTTTTTTTACTGTGATGTCATTTATTAATAGTAGAAAGACATGGAAATTTATTTATTTTTTCAAATTCATGAAAAGTTTTTTCAATTTTCCTATTATTTTCAAAGAACAACTTGTTGATGCTGACGGCACACAGTGCGTTTTTAGCTGTTAACGTGGCGTGAAAAGTTGCGCAAAGTGAATTCAAAGTTGTGTAAAGTGATTGCAAAGTTTGTAGATTTATTTGTATGTTTGACCTAAGTTGTTTGCACATAAAAAACGGCAGTTGTAAAATCAAAAAATGAATAAAAGCCAGATAAAAGCAGTCTATATTAGCAGAGTATCACATGAGCTGACTGACTTTAAAATTGTTAGAAAACAGCGTGAAAAGTTGGTAAAAACGTTCGAAACGTTGGCGGAGTTGCTTCTATATTTAACCTAAGTCATTGGAATGACAACCCCGCAGTTAAATTCTGAAAACATTGAGTAATTGTCTAGAAAATGCCCCATATATAAGCAGATTATCGCAACTGCGAGCCGAAAAATCGAAGGCAAACTGCTTACAAAGTTGTTAAAAGCGATTGCAAAGTTTGTAGATTCGTTCGGAAACGGTACACAGGATATTATATTGACGGGTCGCATAGTTAAAACTTCGAAAACGTGAATAAATATTTCTTAAAATGCCGTTAAAGTAGCGTCGTGTTACTGGGAGCATGTACAGGTCATAGGTCAATTCAAGAAGTTACTTGTGCAAACGCTATCAATTTTAAAACACTTTCAAACATAAAATAGCCGCCAATTCAGGCCAATTTCAAATTACTTAAGCAGTAGTGTGGGTAAGTAATCGAACAAAATCTAAAGTTAAGCTCAATCGGGAGTGGTTAGTAGTTGCATGGGAGACTTCTTGAGTGACCTAGCTGGAGAAATTGTTTTTGTTCATCACACACATGTCAAAGATATGAGGCAACGTTCTTGCATCTTTTTTTACTGTGATGTCATTTATTAATAGTAGAAAGACATGGAAATTTATTTATTTTTTCAAATTCATGAAAAGTTTTTTCAATTTTCCTATTATTTTCAAAGAACAACTTGTTGATGCTGACGGCACACAGTGCGTTTTAGCTGTTAACGTGGCGTGAAAAGTTGCGCAAAGTGAATTCAAAGTTGTGTAAAGTGATTGCAAAGTTTGTAGATTTATTTGTATGTTTGACCTAAGTTGTTTGCACATAAAAAACGGCAGTTGTAAAATCAAAAAATGAATAAAAGCCAGATAAAAGCAGTCTATATTAGCAGAGTATCACATGAGCTGACTGACTTTAAAATTGTTAGAAAACAGCGTGAAAAGTTGGTAAAAACGTTCGAAACGTTGGCGGAGTTGCTTCTATATTTAACCTAAGTCATTGGAATGACAACCCCGCAGTTAAATTCAGAAAACATTGAGTAAATGTCTAGAAAATGCCCCATATATAAGCAGATTATCGCAACTGCGAGCCGAAAAATCGAAGGCAAACTGCTTACAAAGTTGTTAAAAGCGATTGCAAAGTTTGTAGATTCGTTCGGAAACGGTACACAGGATATTATATTGACGGGTCGCATAGTTAAAACTTCGAAAACGTGAATAAATATTTCTTAAAATGCCGTTAAAGTAGCGTCGTGTTACTGGGAGCATGTACAGGTCATAGGTCAATTCAAGAAGTTACTTGTGCAAACGCTATCAATTTTAAAACACTTTCAAACATAAAATAGCCGCCAATTCAGACCAATTTCAAATTACTTAAGCAGTAGTGTGGGTAAGTAATCGAACAAAATCTAAAGTTAAACTCAATCGGGCGTGGTTAGTAGTTGCATGGGAGACTTCTTGAGTGACCTAGCTGGAGAAATTGTTTTTGTTCATCACACACATGTCAAAGATATGAGGCAACGTTCTTGCATCTTTTTTTACTGTGATGTCATTTATTAATAGTAGAAAGACATGGAAATTTATTTATTTTTTCAAATTCATGAAAAGTTTTTTCAATTTTCCTATTATTTTCAAAGAACAACTTGTTGATGCTGACGGCACACAGTGCGTTTTTAGCTGTTAACGTGGCGTGAAAAGTTGCGCAAAGTGAATTCAAAGTTGTGTAAAGTGATTGCAAAGTTTGTAGATTTATTTGTATGTTTGACCTAAGTTGTTTGCACATAAAAAACGGCAGTTGTAAAATCAAAAAATGAATAAAAGCCAGATAAAAGCAGTCTATATTAGCAGAGTATCACATGAGCTGACTGACTTTAAAATTGTTAGAAAACAGCGTGAAAAGTTGGTAAAAACGTTCGAAACGTTGGCGGAGTTGCTTCTATATTTAACCTAAATCATTGGAATGACAACCCCGCAGTTAAATTCAGAAAACATTGAGTAATTGTCTAGAAAATGCCCCATATATAAGCAGATTATCGCAACTGCGAGCCGAAAAATCGAAGGCTTACAAAGTTGTTAAAAGCGATTGCAAAGTTTGTAGATTCGTTTGGAAACGGTACACAGGATATTATATTGACGGGTCGCATAGTTAAAACTTCGAAAACGTGAATAAATATTTCTTAAAATGCCGTTAAAGTAGCGTCGTGTTACTGGGAGCATGTGCAGGTCATAGGTCAATTCAAGAAGTTACTTGTGCAAACGCTATCAATTTTAAAACACTTTCAAACATAAAATAGCCGCCGATTCAGGCCAATTTCAAATTACTTAAGCAGTAGTGTGGGTAAGTAATCGAACAAAATCTAAAGTTAAGCTCAATCGGGCGTGGTTAGTAGTTGCATGGGAGACTTCTTGAGTGACCTAGCTGGAGAAATTGTTTTTGTTCATCACACACATGTCAAAGATATGAGGCAACGTTCTTGCATCTTTTTTTACTGTGATGTCATTTATTAATAGTAGAAAGACATGGAAATTTATTTATTTTTTCAAATTCATGAAAAGTTTTTTCAATTTTCCTATTATTTTCAAAGAACAACTTGTTGATGCTGACGGCACACAGTGCGTTTTTAGCTGTTAACGTGGCGTGAAAAGTTGCGCAAAGTGAATTCAAAGTTGTGTAAAGTGATTGCAAAGTTTGTAGATTTATTTGTATGTTTGACCTAAGTTGTTTGCACATAAAAAACGGCAGTTGTAAAATCAAAAAATGAATAAAAGCCAGATAAAAGCAGTCTATATTAGCAGAGTATCACATGAGCTGACTGACTTTAAAATTGTTAGAAAACAGCGTGAAAAGTTGGTAAAAACGTTCGAAACGTTGGCGGAGTTGCTTCTATATTTAACCTAAATCATTGGAATGACAACCCCGCAGTTAAATTCAGAAAACATTGAGTAATTGTCTAGAAAATGCCCCATATATAAGCAGATTATCGCAACTGCGAGCCGAAAAATCGAAGGCAAACTGCTTACAAAGTTGTTAAAAGCGATTGCAAAGTTTGTAGATTCGTTCGGAAACGGTACACAGGATATTATATTGACGGGTCGCATAGTTAAAACTTCGAAAACGTGAATAAATATTTCTTAAAATGCCGTTAAAGTAGCGTCGTGTTACTGGGAGCATGTACAGGTCATAGGTCAATTCAAGAAGTTACTTGTGCAAACGCTATCAATTTTAAAACACTTTCAAACATAAAATAGCCGCCAATTCAGACCAATTTCAAATTACTTAAGCAGTAGTGTGGGTAAGTAATCGAACAAAATCTAAAGTTAAACTCAATCGGGCGTGGTTAGTAGTTGCATGGGAGACTTCTTGAGTGACCTAGCTGGAGAAATTGTTTTTGTTCATCACACACATGTCAAAGATATGAGGCAACGTTCTTGCATCTTTTTTTACTGTGATGTCATTTATTAATAGTAGAAAGACATGGAAATTTATTTATTTTTTCAAATTCATGAAAAGTTTTTTCAATTTTCCTATTATTTTCAAAGAACAACTTGTTGATGCTGACGGCACACAGTGCGTTTTTAGCTGTTAACGTGGCGTGAAAAGTTGCGCAAAGTGAATTCAAAGTTGTGTAAAGTGATTGCAAAGTTTGTAGATTTATTTGTATGTTTGACCTAAGTTGTTTGCACATAAAAAACGGCAGTTGTAAAATCAAAAAATGAATAAAAGCCAGATAAAAGCAGTCTATATTAGCAGAGTATCACATGAGCTGACTGACTTTAAAATTGTTAGAAAACAGCGTGAAAAGTTGGTAAAAACGTTCGAAACGTTGGCGGAGTTGCTTCTATATTTAACCTAAATCATTGGAATGACAACCCCGCAGTTAAATTCAGAAAACATTGAGTAATTGTCTAGAAAATGCCCCATATATAAGCAGATTATCGCAACTGCGAGCCGAAAAATCGAAGGCAAACTGCTTACAAAGTTGTTAAAAGCGATTGTAAAGTTTGTAGATTCGTTCGGAAACGGTACACAGGATATTATATTGACGGGTCGCATAGTTAAAACTTCGAAAACGTGAATAAATATTTCTTAAAATGCCGTTAAAGTAGCGTCGTGTTACTGGGAGCATGTACAGGTCATAGGTCAATTCAAGAAGTTACTTGTGCAAACGCTATCAATTTTAAAACACTTTCAAACATAAAATAGCCGCCAATTCAGACCAATTTCAAATTACTTAAGCAGTAGTGTGGGTAAGTAATCGAACAAAATCTAAAGTTAAGCTCAATCGGGCGTGGTTAGTAGTTGCATGGGAGACTTCTTGAGTGACCTAGCTGGAGAAATTGTTTTTGTTCATCACACACATGTCAAAGATATGAGGCAACGTTCTTGCATCTTTTTTTACTGTGATGTCATTTATTAATAGTAGAAAGACATGGAAATTTATTTATTTTTTCAAATTCATGAAAAGTTTTTTCAATTTTCCTATTATTTTCAAAGAACAACTTGTTGATGCTGACGGCACACAGTGCGTTTTTAGCTGTTAACGTGGCGTGAAAAGTTGCGCAAAGTGAATTCAAAGTTGTGTAAAGTGATTGCAAAGTTTGTAGATTTATTTGTATGTTTGACCTAAGTTGTTTGCACATAAAAAACGGCAGTTGTAAAATCAAAAAATGAATAAAAGCCAGATAAAAGCAGTCTATATTAGCAGAGTATCACATGAGCTGACTGACTTTAAAATTGTTAGAAAACAGCGTGAAAAGTTGGTAAAAACGTTCGAAACGTTGGCGGAGTTGCTTCTATATTTAACCTAAATCATTGGAATGACAACCCCGCAGTTAAATTCAGAAAACATTGAGTAATTGTCTAGAAAATGCCCCATATATAAGCAGATTATCGCAACTGCGAGCCGAAAAATCGAAGGCTTACAAAGTTGTTAAAAGCGATTGCAAAGTTTGTAGATTCGTTTGGAAACGGTACACAGGATATTATATTGACGGGTCGCATAGTTAAAACTTCGAAAACGTGAATAAATATTTCTTAAAATGCCGTTAAAGTAGCGTCGTGTTACTGGGAGCATGTACAGGTCATAGGTCAATTCAAGAAGTTACTTGTGCAAACGCTATCAATTTTAAAACACTTTCAAACATAAAATAGCCGCCGATTCAGGCCAATTTCAAATTACTTAAGCAGTAGTGTGGGTAAGTAATCGAACAAAATCTAAAGTTAAGCTCAATCGGGCGTGGTTAGTAGTTGCATGGGAGACTTCTTGAGTGACCTAGCTGGAGAAATTGTTTTTGTTCATCACACACATGTCAAAGATATGAGGCAACGTTCTTGCATCTTTTTTTACTGTGATGTCATTTATTAATAGTAGAAAGACATGGAAATTTATTTATTTTTTCAAATTCATGAAAAGTTTTTTCAATTTTCCTATTATTTTCAAAGAACAACTTGTTGATGCTGACGGCACACAGTGCGTTTTTAGCTGTTAACGTGGCGTGAAAAGTTGCGCAAAGTGAATTCAAAGTTGTGTAAAGTGATTGCAAAGTTTGTAGATTTATTTGTATGTTTGACCTAAGTTGTTTGCACATAAAAAACGGCAGTTGTAAAATCAAAAAATGAATAAAAGCCAGATAAAAGCAGTCTATATTAGCAGAGTATCACATGAGCTGACTGACTTTAAAATTGTTAGAAAACAGCGTGAAAAGTTGGTAAAAACGTTCGAAACGTTGGCGGAGTTGCTTCTATATTTAACCTAAATCATTGGAATGACAACCCCGCAGTTAAATTCAGAAAACATTGAGTAATTGTCTAGAAAATGCCCCATATATAAGCAGATTATCGCAACTGCGAGCCGAAAAATCGAAGGCAAACTGCTTACAAAGTTGTTAAAAGCGATTGCAAAGTTTGTAGATTCGTTCGGAAACGGTACACAGGATATTATATTGACGGGTCGCATAGTTAAAACTTCGAAAACGTGAATAAATATTTCTTAAAATGCCGTTAAAGTAGCGTCGTGTTACTGGGAGCATGTACAGGTCATAGGTCAATTCAAGAAGTTACTTGTGCAAACGCTATCAATTTTAAAACACTTTCAAACATAAAATAGCCGCCAATTCAGACCATTTTCAAATTACTTAAGCAGTAGTGTGGGTAAGTAATCGAACAAAATCTAAAGTTAAGCTCAATCGGGCGTGGTTAGTAGTTGCATGGGAGACTTCTTGAGTGACCTAGCTGGAGAAATTGTTTTTGTTCATCACACACATGTCAAAGATATGAGGCAACGTTCTTGCATCTTTTTTTACTGTGATGTCATTTATTAATAGTAGAAAGACATGGAAATTTATTTATTTTTTCAAATTCATGAAAAGTTTTTTCAATTTTCCTATTATTTTCAAAGAACAACTTGTTGATGCTGACGGCACACAGTGCGTTTTTAGCTGTTAACGTGGCGTGAAAAGTTGCGCAAAGTGAATTCAAAGTTGTGTAAAGTGATTGCAAAGTTTGTAGATTTATTTGTATGTTTGACCTAAGTTGTTTGCACATAAAAAACGGCAGTTGTAAAATCAAAAAATGAATAAAAGCCAGATAAAAGCAGTCTATATTAGCAGAGTATCACATGAGCTGACTGACTTTAAAATTGTTAGAAAACAGCGTGAAAAGTTGGTAAAAACGTTCGAAACGTTGGCGGAGTTGCTTCTATATTTAACCTAAATCATTGGAATGACAACCCCGCAGTTAAATTCAGAAAACATTGAGTAATTGTCTAGAAAATGCCCCATATATAAGCAGATTATCGCAACTGCGAGCCGAAAAATCGAAGGCAAACTGCTTACAAAGTTGTTAAAAGCGATTGCAAAGTTTGTAGATTCGTTCGGAAACGGTACACAGGATATTATATTGACGGGTCGCATAGTTAAAACTTCGAAAACGTGAATAAATATTTCTTAAAATGCCGTTAAAGTAGCGTCGTGTTACTGGGAGCATGTACAGGTCATAGGTCAATTCAAGAAGTTACTTGTGCAAACGCTATCAATTTTAAAACACTTTCAAACATAAAATAGCCGCCAATTCAGACCAATTTCAAATTACTTAAGCAGTAGTGTGGGTAAGTAATCGAACAAAATCTAAAGTTAAGCTCAATCGGGCGTGGTTAGTAGTTGCATGGGAGACTTCTTGAGTGACCTAGCTGGAGAAATTGTTTTTGTTCATCACACACATGTCAAAGATATGAGGCAACGTTCTTGCATCTTTTTTTACTGTGATGTCATTTATTAATAGTAGAAAGACATGGAAATTTATTTATTTTTTCAAATTCATGAAAAGTTTTTTCAATTTTCCTATTATTTTCAAAGAACAACTTGTTGATGCTGACGGCACACAGTGCGTTTTTAGCTGTTAACGTGGCGTGAAAAGTTGCGCAAAGTGAATTCAAAGTTGTGTAAAGTGATTGCAAAGTTTGTAGATTTATTTGTATGTTTGACCTAAGTTGTTTGCACATAAAAAACGGCAGTTGTAAAATCAAAAAATGAATAAAAGCCAGATAAAAGCAGTCTATATTAGCAGAGTATCACATGAGCTGACTGACTTTAAAATTGTTAGAAAACAGCGTGAAAAGTTGGTAAAAACGTTCGAAACGTTGGCGGAGTTGCTTCTATATTTAACCTAAATCATTGGAATGACAACCCCGCAGTTAAATTCAGAAAACATTGAGTAATTGTCTAGAAAATGCCCCATATATAAGCAGATTATCGCAACTGCGAGCCGAAAAATCGAAGGCTTACAAAGTTGTTAAAAGCGATTGCAAAGTTTGTAGATTCGTTTGGAAACGGTACACAGGATATTATATTGACGGGTCGCATAGTTAAAACTTCGAAAACGTGAATAAATATTTCTTAAAATGCCGTTAAAGTAGCGTCGTGTTACTGGGAGCATGTGCAGGTCATAGGTCAATTCAAGAAGTTACTTGTGCAAACGCTATCAATTTTAAAACACTTTCAAACATAAAATAGCCGCCGATTCAGGCCAATTTCAAATTACTTAAGCAGTAGTGTGGGTAAGTAATCGAACAAAATCTAAAGTTAAGCTCAATCGGGCGTGGTTAGTAGTTGCATGGGAGACTTCTTGAGTGACCTAGCTGGAGAAATTGTTTTTGTTCATCACACACATGTCAAAGATATGAGGCAACGTTCTTGCATCTTTTTTTACTGTGATGTCATTTATTAATAGTAGAAAGACATGGAAATTTATTTATTTTTTCAAATTCATGAAAAGTTTTTTCAATTTTCCTATTATTTTCAAAGAACAACTTGTTGATGCTGACGGCACACAGTGCGTTTTTAGCTGTTAACGTGGCGTGAAAAGTTGCGCAAAGTGAATTCAAAGTTGTGTAAAGTGATTGCAAAGTTTGTAGATTTATTTGTATGTTTGACCTAAGTTGTTTGCACATAAAAAACGGCAGTTGTAAAATCAAAAAATGAATAAAAGCCAGATAAAAGCAGTCTATATTAGCAGAGTATCACATGAGCTGACTGACTTTAAAATTGTTAGAAAACAGCGTGAAAAGTTGGTAAAAACGTTCGAAACGTTGGCGGAGTTGCTTCTATATTTAACCTAAATCATTGGAATGACAACCCCGCAGTTAAATTCAGAAAACATTGAGTAATTGTCTAGAAAATGCCCCATATATAAGCAGATTATCGCAACTGCGAGCCGAAAAATCGAAGGCAAACTGCTTACAAAGTTGTTAAAAGCGATTGCAAAGTTTGTAGATTCGTTCGGAAACGGTACACAGGATATTATATTGACGGGTCGCATAGTTAAAACTTCGAAAACGTGAATAAATATTTCTTAAAATGCCGTTAAAGTAGCGTCGTGTTACTGGGAGCATGTACAGGTCATAGGTCAATTCAAGAAGTTACTTGTGCAAACGCTATCAATTTTAAAACACTTTCAAACATAAAATAGCCGCCAATTCAGACCAATTTCAAATTACTAAAGCAGTAGTGTGGGTAAGTAATCGAACAAAATCTAAAGTTAAGCTCAATCGGGCGTGGTTAGTAGTTGCATGGGAGACTTCTTGAGTGACCTAGCTGGAGAAATTGTTTTTGTTCATCACACACATGTCAAAGATATGAGGCAACGTTCTTGCATCTTTTTTTACTGTGATGTCATTTATTAATAGTAGAAAGACATGGAAATTTATTTATTTTTTCAAATTCATGAAAAGTTTTTTCAATTTTCCTATTATTTTCAAAGAACAACTTGTTGATGCTGACGGCACACAGTGCGTTTTTAGCTGTTAACGTGGCGTGAAAAGTTGCGCAAAGTGAATTCAAAGTTGTGTAAAGTGATTGCAAAGTTTGTAGATTTATTTGTATGTTTGACCTAAGTTGTTTGCACATAAAAAACGGCAGTTGTAAAATCAAAAAATGAATAAAAGCCAGATAAAAGCAGTCTATATTAGCAGAGTATCACATGAGCTGACTGACTTTAAAATTGTTAGAAAACAGCGTGAAAAGTTGGTAAAAACGTTCGAAACGTTGGCGGAGTTGCTTCTATATTTAACCTAAATCATTGGAATGACAACCCCGCAGTTAAATTCAGAAAACATTGAGTAATTGTCTAGAAAATGCCCCATATATAAGCAGATTATCGCAACTGCGAGCCGAAAAATCGAAGGCAAACTGCTTACAAAGTTGTTAAAAGCGATTGCAAAGTTTGTAGATTCGTTCGGAAACGGTACACAGGATATTATATTGACGGGTCGCATAGTTAAAACTTCGAAAACGTGAATAAATATTTCTTAAAATGCCGTTAAAGTAGCGTCGTGTTACTGGGAGCATGTACAGGTCATAGGTCAATTCAAGAAGTTACTTGTGCAAACGCTATCAATTTTAAAACACTTTCAAACATAAAATAGCCGCCAATTCAGACCAATTTCAAATTACTTAAGCAGTAGTGTGGGTAAGTAATCGAACAAAATCTAAAGTTAAGCTCAATCGGGCGTGGTTAGTAGTTGCATGGGAGACTTCTTGAGTGACCTAGCTGGAGAAATTGTTTTTGTTCATCACACACATGTCAAAGATATGAGGCAACGTTCTTGCATCTTTTTTTACTGTGATGTCATTTATTAATAGTAGAAAGACATGGAAATTTATTTATTTTTTCAAATTCATGAAAAGTTTTTTCAATTTTCCTATTATTTTCAAAGAACAACTTGTTGATGCTGACGGCACACAGTGCGTTTTTAGCTGTTAACGTGGCGTGAAAAGTTGCGCAAAGTGAATTCAAAGTTGTGTAAAGTGATTGCAAAGTTTGTAGATTTATTTGTATGTTTGACCTAAGTTGTTTGCACATAAAAAACGGCAGTTGTAAAATCAAAAAATGAATAAAAGCCAGATAAAAGCAGTCTATATTAGCAGAGTATCACATGAGCTGACTGACTTTAAAATTGTTAGAAAACAGCGTGAAAAGTTGGTAAAAACGTTCGAAACGTTGGCGGAGTTGCTTCTATATTTAACCTAAATCATTGGAATGACAACCCCGCAGTTAAATTCAGAAAACATTGAGTAATTGTCTAGAAAATGCCCCATATATAAGCAGATTATCGCAACTGCGAGCCGAAAAATCGAAGGCAAACTGCTTACAAAGTTGTTAAAAGCGATTGCAAAGTTTGTAGATTCGTTCGGAAACGGTACACAGGATATTATATTGACGGGTCGCATAGTTAAAACTTCGAAAACGTGAATAAATATTTCTTAAAATGCCGTTAAAGTAGCGTCGTGTTACTGGGAGCATGTACAGGTCATAGGTCAATTCAAGAAGTTACTTGTGCAAACGCTATCAATTTTAAAACACTTTCAAACATAAAATAGCCGCCAATTCAGACCAATTTCAAATTACTTAAGCAGTAGTGTGGGTAAGTAATCGAACAAAATCTAAAGTTAAGCTCAATCGGGCGTGGTTAGTAGTTGCATGGGAGACTTCTTGAGTGACCTAGCTGGAGAAATTGTTTTTGTTCATCACACACATGTCAAAGATATGAGGCAACGTTCTTGCATCTTTTTTTACTGTGATGTCATTTATTAATAGTAGAAAGACATGGAAATTTATTTATTTTTTCAAATTCATGAAAAGTTTTTTCAATTTTCCTATTATTTTCAAAGAACAACTTGTTGATGCTGACGGCACACAGTGCGTTTTTAGCTGTTAACGTGGCGTGAAAAGTTGCGCAAAGTGAATTCAAAGTTGTGTAAAGTGATTGCAAAGTTTGTAGATTTATTTGTATGTTTGACCTAAGTTGTTTGCACATAAAAAACGGCAGTTGTAAAATCAAAAAATGAATAAAAGCCAGATAAAAGCAGTCTATATTAGCAGAGTATCACATGAGCTGACTGACTTTAAAATTGTTAGAAAACAGCGTGAAAAGTTGGTAAAAACGTTCGAAACGTTGGCGGAGTTGCTTCTATATTTAACCTAAATCATTGGAATGACAACCCCGCAGTTAAATTCAGAAAACATTGAGTAATTGTCTAGAAAATGCCCCATATATAAGCAGATTATCGCAACTGCGAGCCGAAAAATCGAAGGCTTACAAAGTTGTTAAAAGCGATTGCAAAGTTTGTAGATTCGTTTGGAAACGGTACACAGGATATTATATTGACGGGTCGCATAGTTAAAACTTCGAAAACGTGAATAAATATTTCTTAAAATGCCGTTAAAGTAGCGTCGTGTTACTGGGAGCATGTGCAGGTCATAGGTCAATTCAAGAAGTTACTTGTGCAAACGCTATCAATTTTAAAACACTTTCAAACATAAAATAGCCGCCGATTCAGGCCTATTTCAAATTACTTAAGCAGTAGTGTGGGTAAGTAATCGAACAAAATCTAAAGTTAAGCTCAATCGGGCGTGGTTAGTAGTTGCATGGGAGACTTCTTGAGTGACCTAGCTGGAGAAATTGTTTTTGTTCATCACACACATGTCAAAGATATGAGGCAACGTTCTTGCATCTTTTTTTACTGTGATGTCATTTATTAATAGTAGAAAGACATGGAAATTTATTTATTTTTTCAAATTCATGAAAAGTTTTTTCAATTTTCCTATTATTTTCAAAGAACAACTTGTTGATGCTGACGGCACACAGTGCGTTTTTAGCTGTTAACGTGGCGTGAAAAGTTGCGCAAAGTGAATTCAAAGTTGTGTAAAGTGATTGCAAAGTTTGTAGATTTATTTGTATGTTTGACCTAAGTTGTTTGCACATAAAAAACGGCAGTTGTAAAATCAAAAAATGAATAAAAGCCAGATAAAAGCAGTCTATATTAGCAGAGTATCACATGAGCTGACTGACTTTAAAATTGTTAGAAAACAGCGTGAAAAGTTGGTAAAAACGTTCGAAACGTTGGCGGAGTTGCTTCTATATTTAACCTAAATCATTGGAATGACAACCCCGCAGTTAAATTCAGAAAACATTGAGTAATTGTCTAGAAAATGCCCCATATATAAGCAGATTATCGCAACTGCGAGCCGAAAAATCGAAGGCAAACTGCTTACAAAGTTGTTAAAAGCGATTGCAAAGTTTGTAGATTCGTTCGGAAACGGTACACAGGATATTATATTGACGGGTCGCATAGTTAAAACTTCGAAAACGTGAATAAATATTTCTTAAAATGCCGTTAAAGTAGCGTCGTGTTACTGGGAGCATGTACAGGTCATAGGTCAATTCAAGAAGTTACTTGTGCAAACGCTATCAATTTTAAAACACTTTCAAACATAAAATAGCCGCCAATTCAGACCAATTTCAAATTACTAAAGCAGTAGTGTGGGTAAGTAATCGAACAAAATCTAAAGTTAAGCTCAATCGGGCGTGGTTAGTAGTTGCATGGGAGACTTCTTGAGTGACCTAGCTGGAGAAATTGTTTTTGTTCATCACACACATGTCAAAGATATGAGGCAACGTTCTTGCATCTTTTTTTACTGTGATGTCATTTATTAATAGTAGAAAGACATGGAAATTTATTTATTTTTTCAAATTCATGAAAAGTTTTTTCAATTTTCCTATTATTTTCAAAGAACAACTTGTTGATGCTGACGGCACACAGTGCGTTTTTAGCTGTTAACGTGGCGTGAAAAGTTGCGCAAAGTGAATTCAAAGTTGTGTAAAGTGATTGCAAAGTTTGTAGATTTATTTGTATGTTTGACCTAAGTTGTTTGCACATAAAAAACGGCAGTTGTAAAATCAAAAAATGAATAAAAGCCAGATAAAAGCAGTCTATATTAGCAGAGTATCACATGAGCTGACTGACTTTAAAATTGTTAGAAAACAGCGTGAAAAGTTGGTAAAAACGTTCGAAACGTTGGCGGAGTTGCTTCTATATTTAACCTAAATCATTGGAATGACAACCCCGCAGTTAAATTCAGAAAACATTGAGTAATTGTCTAGAAAATGCCCCATATATAAGCAGATTATCGCAACTGCGAGCCGAAAAATCGAAGGCTTACAAAGTTGTTAAAAGCGATTGCAAAGTTTGTAGATTCGTTTGGAAACGGTACACAGGATATTATATTGACGGGTCGCATAGTTAAAACTTCGAAAACGTGAATAAATATTTCTTAAAATGCCGTTAAAGTAGCGTCGTGTTACTGGGAGCATGTGCAGGTCATAGGTCAATTCAAGAAGTTACTTGTGCAAACGCTATCAATTTTAAAACACTTTCAAACATAAAATAGCCGCCGATTCAGGCCAATTTCAAATTACTTAAGCAGTAGTGTGGGTAAGTAATCGAACAAAATCTAAAGTTAAGCTCAATCGGGCGTGGTTAGTAGTTGCATGGGAGACTTCTTGAGTGACCTAGCTGGAGAAATTGTTTTTGTTCATCACACACATGTCAAAGATATGAGGCAACGTTCTTGCATCTTTTTTTACTGTGATGTCATTTATTAATAGTAGAAAGACATGGAAATTTATTTATTTTTTCAAATTCATGAAAAGTTTTTTCAATTTTCCTATTATTTTCAAAGAACAACTTGTTGATGCTGACGGCACACAGTGCGTTTTTAGCTGTTAACGTGGCGTGAAAAGTTGCGCAAAGTGAATTCAAAGTTGTGTAAATATGTTTGACCTAAGTTGTTTGCACATAAACAACGGCAGTTGTAAAATCAAAAAATGAATAAAAGCCAGATAAAAGCAGTCTATATTAGCAGAGTATCACATGAGCTGACTGACTTTAAAATTGATAGAAAACAGCGTGAAAAGTTGGTAAAAAACGTTCGAAACGTTGGCGGAGTTGCTTCTATATTTAACCTAAGTCATTGGAATGACAACCCCGCACTTAAATTCAGAAAACATTGAGTAAATGTCTAGAAAATGCCCCATATATAAGCAGATTATCGCAACTGCGAGCCGAAAAATCGAAGGCAAACTGCTTACAAAGTTGTTAAAAGCGATTGCAAAGTTTGTAGATTCGTTTGGAAACGGTACACAGGATATTATATTGACGGGTCGCATAGTTAAAACTTCGAAAACGTGAATAAATATTTCTTAAAATGCCGTTAAAGTAGCGTCGTGTTACTGGGAGCATGTACAGGTCATAGGTCAATTCAAGAAGTTACTTGGGCAAACGCTATCAATTTTAAAACACTTTCAAACATAAAATAGCCGCCAATTCAGGTCAATTTCAAATTACTTAAGCAGTAGTGTGGGTAAGTAATCGAACAAAATCTAAAGTTAAGCTCAATCGGGCGTGGGTAGTAGTTGCATGGGAGACTTCTTGAGTGACCTAGCTGGAGAAATTTTTTTGTTCATCACACACATGTCAAAGATATGAGGCAACGTTCTTGCATCTTTGTTTACTGTGATGTCATTTATTAATAGTAGAAAGACATGGACATTTATTTATTTTTTCAAATTCATGAAAAGTTTTTTCAATTTTTCTATTATTTTCAAAGAACAACTTGTTGATGCTGACGGCATATAGTGCGTGCGTTTTTAGCTGTTAATGTAGCGTGAAAAGTTGCGAAAAGTGAATTCAAAGTTGTGTAAAGTGATTGCAAAGTTTGTAGATTTATTTGTATGTTTGACCTAAGTTGTTTGCACATAAACAACGGCAGTTGTAAAATCAAAAAATGAATAAAAACCAGATAAAAGCAGTCTATATTAGCAGAGTATCACATGAGCTGACTGACTTTAAAATTGATAGAAAACAGCGTGAAAAGTTGGAAAAAAACGTTCGAAACGTTGGCGGAGTTGCTTCTATATTTGACCTAAGTCATTGGAATGACAACCCCGCAGTTAAATTCAGAAAACATTGAGTAAATGTCTAGAAAATGCCCCATATATAAGCAGATTATCGCAACTGCGAGCCGAAAAATCGAAGGCAAACTGCTTACAAAGTTGTTAAAAGCGATTGCAAAGTTTGTAGATTCGTTTGGAAACGGTACACAGGATATTATATTGACGGGTCGCATAGTTAAAACTTCGAAAACGTGAATAAATATTTCTTAAAATGCCGTTAAAGTAGCGTCGTGTTACTGGGAGCATGTACAGGTCATAGGTCAATTCAAGAAGTTACTTGTGCAAACGCTATCAATTTTAAAACACTTTCAAACATGAAATAGCCGCCAATTCAGGTCAATTTCAAATTACTTAAGCAGTACTGTGGGTAAGTAATCGAACAAAATCTTAAGTTAAGCTCAATCGGGCGTGGTTAGTAGTTGCATGGGAGACTTCTTGAGTGACCTCGCTGGAGAAATATTTTTTTGTTCATCACACACATGTCAAAGATATGAGGCAACGTTCTTGCATCTTTTTTTACTGTGATGTCATTTATTAATAGTAGAAAGACATGGAAATTTATTTATTTTTTCAAATTCATGAAAAGTTTTTTCAATTTTTCTATTATTTTCAAAGAACAACTTGTTGATGCTGACGGCACACAGAGCGTTTTTAGGTGTTAACGTGGCGTGAAAAGTTGCGCAAAGTGAATTCAAAGTTGTGTAAAGTGATTGCAAAGTTTGTAGATTTATTTGTATGTTTGACCTAAGTTGTTTGCACATAAACAACGGCAGTTGTAAAATCAAAAAATGAATAAAAGCCAGATAAAAGCAGTCTATATTAGCAGAGTATCACATGAGCTGACTGACTTTAAAATTGATAGAAAACAGCGTGAAAAGTTGGTAAAAACGTTCGAAACGTTGGCGGAGTTGCTTCTATATTTAACCTAAGTCATTGGAATGACAACCCCGCAGTTAAATTCAGAAAACATTGAGTAAATGTCTAGAAAATGCCCAATATATAAGCAGATTATCGCAACTGCGAGCCGAAAAATCGAAGGTAAACTGCTTACAAAGTTGTTAAAAGCGATTGCAAAGTTTGTAGATTCGTTTGGAAACGGTACACAGGATATTATATTGACGGGTCGCATAGTTAAAACTTCGAAAACGTGAATAAATATTTCTTAAAATGCCGTTAAAGTAGCGTCGTGTTACTGGGAGCATGTACAGGTCATAGGTCAATTCAAAAAGTTACTTGTGCAAACGCTATCAATTTTAAAACACTTTCAAACATAAAATAGCCGCCAATTCAGGTCAATTTCAAATTACTTAAGCAGTAGTGTGGGTAAGTAATCGAACAAAATCTAAAGTTAAGCTCAATCGGGCGTGGTTAGTAGTTGCATGGGAGACTTCTTGAGTGACCTAGCTGGAGAAATTTTTTTTGTTCATCACACACATGTCAAAGATATGATGCAACGTTCTTGCATCTTTGTTTACTGTGATGTCATTTATTAATAGTAGAAAGACATGGAAATTTATTTATTTTTTCAAATTCATGAAAAGTTTTTTCAATTTTCCTATTATTTTCAAAGAACAACTTGTTGATGCTGACGGCATATAGTGCGTGCGTTTTTAGCTGTTAATGTAGCGTAAAAAGTTGCGCAAAGTGAATTCAAAGTTGTGTAAAGTGATTGCAAAGTTTGTAGATTTATTTGTATGTTTGACCTAAGTTGTTTGCACATAAACAACGGCAGTTGTAAAATCAAAAAATGAATAAAAGCCAGATAAAAGCAGTCTATATTAGCAGAGTATCACATGAGCTGACTGACTTTAAAATTGATAGAAAACAGCGTGAAAAGTTGGTAAAAAACGTTCGAAACGTTGGCGGAGTTGCTTCTATATTTAACCTAAGTCATTGGAATGACAACCCCGCACTTAAATTCAGAAAACATTGAGTAAATGTCTAGAAAATGCCCCATATATAAGCAGATTATCGCAACTGCGAGCCGAAAAATCGAAGGCAAACTGCTTACAAAGTTGTTAAAAGCGATTGCAAAGTTTGTAGATTCGTTTGGAAACGGTACACAGGATATTATATTGACGGGTCGCATAGTTAAAACTTCGAAAACGTGAATAAATATTTCTTAAAATGCCGTTAAAGTAGCGTCGTGTTACTGGGAGCATGTACAGGTCATAGGTCAATTCAAGAAGTTACTTGTGCAAACGCTATCAATTTTAAAACACTTTCAAACATAAAATAGCCGCCAATTCAGGTCAATTTCAAATTACTTAAGCAGTAGTGTGGGTAAGTAATCGAACAAAATCTAAAGTTAAGCTCAATCGGGCGTGGTTAGTAGTTGCATGGGAGACTTCTTGAGTGACCTAGCTGGAGAAATTTTTTTTTGTTCATCACACACATGTCAAAGATATGATGCAACGTTCTTTCATCTTTGTTTACTGTGATGTCATTTATTAATAGTAGAAAGACATGGAAATTTATTTATTTTTTCAAATTCATGAAAAGTTTTTTCAATTTTCCTATTATTTTCAAAGAACAACTTGTTGATGCTGACGGCATATAGTGCGTGCGTTTTTAGCTGTTAATGTAGCGTAAAAAGTTGCGCAAAGTGAATTCAAAGTTGTGTAAAGTGATTGCAAAGTTTGTAGATTTATTTGTATGTTTGACCTAAGTTGTTTGCACATAAACAACGGCAGTTGTAAAATCAAAAAATGAATAAAAGCCAGATAAAAGCAGTCTATATTAGCAGAGTATCACATGAGCTGACTGACTTTAAAATTGATAGAAAACAGCGTGAAAAGTTGGTAAAAAACGTTCGAAACGTTGGCGGAGTTGCTTCTATATTTAACCTAAGTCATTGGAATGACAACCCCGCACTTAAATTCAGAAAACATTGAGTAAATGTCTAGAAAATGCCCCATATATAAGCAGATTATCGCAACTGCGAGCCGAAAAATCGAAGGCAAACTGCTTACAAAGTTGTTAAAAGCGATTGCAAAGTTTGTAGATTCGTTTGGAAACGGTACACAGGATATTATATTGACGGGTCGCATAGTTAAAACTTCGAAAACGTGAATAAATATTTCTTAAAATGCCGTTAAAGTAGCGTCGTGTTACTGGGAGCATGTACAGGTCATAGGTCAATTCAAGAAGTTACTTGTGCAAACGCTATCAATTTTAAAACACTTTCAAACATAAAATAGCCGCCAATTCAGGTCAATTTCAAATTACTTAAGCAGTAGTGTGGGTAAGTAATCGAACAAAATCTAAAGTTAAGCTCAATCGGGCGTGGGTAGTAGTTGCATGGGAGACTTCTTGAGTGACCTAGCTGGAGAAATTTTTTTGTTCATCACACACATGTCAAAGATATGAGGCAACGTTCTTGCATCTTTGTTTACTGTGATGTCATTTATTAATAGTAGAAAGACATGGACATTTATTTATTTTTTCAAATTCATGAAAAGTTTTTTCAATTTTTCTATTATTTTCAAAGAACAACTTGTTGATGCTGACGGCATATAGTGCGTGCGTTTTTAGCTGTTAATGTAGCGTGAAAAGTTGCGAAAAGTGAATTCAAAGTTGTGTAAAGTGATTGCAAAGTTTGTAGATTTATTTGTATGTTTGACCTAAGTTGTTTGCACATAAACAACGGCAGTTGTAAAATCAAAAAATGAATAAAAACCAGATAAAAGCAGTCTATATTAGCAGAGTATCACATGAGCTGACTGACTTTAAAATTGATAGAAAACAGCGTGAAAAGTTGGAAAAAAACGTTCGAAACGTTGGCGGAGTTGCTTCTATATTTGACCTAAGTCATTGGAATGACAACCCCGCAGTTAAATTCAGAAAACATTGAGTAAATGTCTAGAAAATGCCCCATATATAAGCAGATTATCGCAACTGCGAGCCGAAAAATCGAAGGCAAACTGCTTACAAAGTTGTTAAAAGCGATTGCAAAGTTTGTAGATTCGTTTGGAAACGGTACACAGGATATTATATTGACGGGTCGCATAGTTAAAACTTCGAAAACGTGAATAAATATTTCTTAAAATGCCGTTAAAGTAGCGTCGTGTTACTGGGAGCATGTACAGGTCATAGGTCAATTCAAGAAGTTACTTGTGCAAACGCTATCAATTTTAAAACACTTTCAAACATGAAATAGCCGCCAATTCAGGTCAATTTCAAATTACTTAAGCAGTACTGTGGGTAAGTAATCGAACAAAATCTTAAGTTAAGCTCAATCGGGCGTGGTTAGTAGTTGCATGGGAGACTTCTTGAGTGACCTCGCTGGAGAAATATTTTTTTGTTCATCACACACATGTCAAAGATATGAGGCAACGTTCTTGCATCTTTTTTTACTGTGATGTCATTTATTAATAGTAGAAAGACATGGAAATTTATTTATTTTTTCAAATTCATGAAAAGTTTTTTCAATTTTTCTATTATTTTCAAAGAACAACTTGTTGATGCTGACGGCACACAGAGCGTTTTTAGGTGTTAACGTGGCGTGAAAAGTTGCGCAAAGTGAATTCAAAGTTGTGTAAAGTAATTGCAAAGTTTGTAGATTTATTTGTATGTTTGACCTAAGTTGTTTGCACATAAACAACGGCAGTTGTAAAATCAAAAAATGAATAAAAGCCAGATAAAAGCAGTCTATATTAGCAGAGTATCACATGAGCTGACTGACTTTAAAATTGATAGAAAACAGCGTGAAAAGTTGGTAAAAAACGTTCGAAACGTTGGCGGAGTTGCTTCTATATTTAACCTAAGTCATTGGAATGACAACCCCGCACTTAAATTCAGAAAACATTGAGTAAATGTCTAGAAAATGCCCCATATATAAGCAGATTATCGCAACTGCGAGCCAAAAAATCGAAGGCAAACTGCTTACAAAGTTGTTAAAAGCGATTGCAAAGTTTGTAGATTCGTTTGGAAACGGTACACAGGATATTATATTGACGGGTCGCATAGTTAAAACTTCGAAAACGTGAATAAATATTTCTTAAAATGCCGTTAAAGTAGCGTCGTGTTACTGGGAGCATGTACAGGTCATAGGTCAATTCAAGAAGTTACTTGTGCAAACGCTATCAATTTTAAAACACTTTCAAACATAAAATAGCCGCCAATTCAGGTCAATTTCAAATTACTTAAGCAGTAGTGTGGGTAAGTAATCGAACAAAATCTAAAGTTAAGCTCAATCGGGCGTGGGTAGTAGTTGCATGGGAGACTTCTTGAGTGACCTAGCTGGAGAAATTTTTTTGTTCATCACACACATGTCAAAGATATGAGGCAACGTTCTTGCATCTTTGTTTACTGTGATGTCATTTATTAATAGTAGAAAGACATGGACATTTATTTATTTTTTCAAATTCATGAAAAGTTTTTTCAATTTTTCTATTATTTTCAAAGAACAACTTGTTGATGCTGACGGCATATAGTGCGTGCGTTTTTAGCTGTTAATGTAGCGTGAAAAGTTGCGAAAAGTGAATTCAAAGTTGTGTAAAGTGATTGCAAAGTTTGTAGATTTATTTGTATGTTTGACCTAAGTTGTTTGCACATAAACAACGGCAGTTGTAAAATCAAAAAATGAATAAAAACCAGATAAAAGCAGTCTATATTAGCAGAGTATCACATGAGCTGACTGACTTTAAAATTGATAGAAAACAGCGTGAAAAGTTGGAAAAAAACGTTCGAAACGTTGGCGGAGTTGCTTCTATATTTGACCTAAGTCATTGGAATGACAACCCCGCAGTTAAATTCAGAAAACATTGAGTAAATGTCTAGAAAATGCCCCATATATAAGCAGATTATCGCAACTGCGAGCCGAAAAATCGAAGGCAAACTGCTTACAAAGTTGTTAAAAGCGATTGCAAAGTTTGTAGATTCGTTTGGAAACGGTACACAGGATATTATATTGACGGGTCGCATAGTTAAAACTTCGAAAACGTGAATAAATATTTCTTAAAATGCCGTTAAAGTAGCGTCGTGTTACTGTGAGCATGTACAGGTCATAGGTCAATTCAAGAAGTTACTTGTGCAAACGCTATCAATTTTAAAACACTTTCAAACATGAAATAGCCGCCAATTCAGGTCAATTTCAAATTACTTAAGCAGTACTGTGGGTAAGTAATCGAACAAAATCTTAAGTTAAGCTCAATCGGGCGTGGTTAGTAGTTGCATGGGAGACTTCTTGAGTGACCTCGCTGGAGAAATATTTTTTTGTTCATCACACACATGTCAAAGATATGAGGCAACGTTCTTGCATCTTTTTTTACTGTGATGTCATTTATTAATAGTAGAAAGACATGGAAATTTATTTATTTTTTCAAATTCATGAAAAGTTTTTTCAATTTTTCTATTATTTTCAAAGAACAACTTGTTGATGCTGACGGCACACAGAGCGTTTTTAGGTGTTAACGTGGCGTGAAAAGTTGCGCAAAGTGAATTCAAAGTTGTGTAAAGTGATTGCAAAGTTTGTAGATTTATTTGTATGTTTGACCTAAGTTGTTTGCACATAAACAACGGCAGTTGTAAAATCAAAAAATGAATAAAAGCCAGATAAAAGCAGTCTATATTAGCAGAGTATCACATGAGCTGACTGACTTTAAAATTGATAGAAAACAGCGTGAAAAGTTGGTAAAAACGTTCGAAACGTTGGCGGAGTTGCTTCTATATTTAACCTAAGTCATTGGAATGACAACCCCGCAGTTAAATTCAGAAAACATTGAGTAAATGTCTAGAAAATGCCCCATATATAAGCAGATTATCGCAACTGCGAGCCGAAAAATCGAAGGCAAACTGCTTACAAAGTTGTTAAAAGCGATTGAGAAGTTTGTAGATTCGTTTGGAAACGGTACACAGGATATTATATTGACGGGTCGCATAGTTAAAACTTCGAAAACGTGAATAAATATTTCTTAAAATGCCGTTAAAGTTGCGTCGTGTTACTGGGAGCATGTACAGGTCATAGGTCAATTCAAGAAGTTACTTGTGCAAACGCTATCAATTTTAAAACACTTTCAAACATAAAATAGCCGCCAATTCAGGTCAATTTCAAATTACTTAAGCAGTAGTGTGGGGAAGTAATCGAACAAAATCTAAAGTTAAGCTCAATCGGGCATGGTTAGTAGTTGCATGGGAGACTTCTTGAGTGACATAGCTGGAGAATTTTTTTTTGTTCATCACACACATGTCAAAGATATGAGGCAACGTTCTTGCATCTTTTTTTACTGTGATGTCATTTATTAATAGTAGAAAGACATGGAAATTTATTTATTTTTTCAAATTCATGAAAAGTTTTTTCAATTTTCCTATTATTTTCAAAGAACAACTTGTTGATGCTGACGGCACACAGTGCGTTTTTAGCTGTTAACGTGGCTTAAAAAGTTGCGCAAAGTGAATTCAAAGTTGTGTAAAGTGATTGCAAAGTTTGTAGATTTATTTGTATGTTTGACCTAAGTTGTTTGCACATAAAAAACGGCAGTTGTAAAATCAAAAAATGAATAAAAGCCAGATAAAAGCAGTCTATATTAGCAGAGTATCACATGAGCTGACTGACTTTAAAATTGATAGAAAACAGCGTGAAAAGTTGGTAAAAACGTTCGAAACGTTGGCGGAGTTGCTTCTATATTTAACCTAAGTCATTGGAATGACAACCCCGCAGTTAAATTCAGAAAACATTGAGTAAATGTCTAGAAAATGCCCCATATATAAGCAGATTATCGCAACTGCGAGCCGAAAAATCGAAGGCAAACTGCTTACAAAGTTGTTAAAAGCGATTGAGAAGTTTGTAGATTCGTTTGGAAACGGTACACAGGATATTATATTGACGGGTCGCATAGTTAAAACTTCGAAAACGTGAATAAATATTTCTTAAAATGCCGTTAAAGTTGCGTCGTGTTACTGGGAGCATGTACAGGTCATAGGTCAATTCAAGAAGTTACTTGTGCAAACGCTATCAATTTTAAAACACTTTCAAACATAAAATAGCCGCCAATTCAGGTCAATTTCAAATTACTTAAGCAGTAGTGTGGGGAAGTAATCGAACAAAATCTAAAGTTAAGCTCAATCGGGCATGGTTAGTCGTTGCATGGGAGACTTCTTGAGTGACATAGCTGGAGAATTTTTTTTTGTTCATCACACACATGTCAAAGATATGAGGCAACGTTCTTGCATCTTTTTTTACTGTGATGTCATTTATTAATAGTAGAAAGACATGGAAATTTATTTATTTTTTCAAATTCATGAAAAGTTTTTTCAATTTTCCTATTATTTTCAAAGAACAACTTGTTGATGCTGACGGCACACAGTGCGTTTTTAGCTGTTAACGTGGCTTAAAAAGTTGCGCAAAGTGAATTCAAAATTGTGTAAAGTGATTGCAAAGTTTGTAGATTTATTTGTATGTTTGACCTAAGTTGTTTGCACATAAACAACGGCAGTTGTAAAATCAAAAAATGAATAAAAACCAGATAAAAGCAGTCTATATTAGCAGAGTATCACATGAGCTGACTGACTTAAAAATTGATAGAAAACAGCGTGAAAAGTTGGTAAAAAACGTTCGAAACGTTGGCGGAGTTGCTTCTATATTTGACCTAAGTCATTGGAATGACAACCCCGCAGTTAAATTCAGAAAACATTGAGTAAATGTCTAGAAAATGCCCCATATATAAGCAGATTATCGCAACTGCGAGCCGAAAAATCGAAGGCAAACTGCTTACAAAGTTGTTAAAAGCGATTGCGAAGTGTGTAGATTCGTTTGGAAACGGTACACAGGATATTATATTGACGGGTCGCATAGTTAAAACTTCGAAAACGTGAATAAATATTTCTTAAAATGCCGTTAAAGTAGCGTCGTGTTACTGGGAGCATGTACAGGTCATAGGTCATTTCAAAAAGTTACTTGTGCAAACGCTATCAATTTTAAAACACTTTCAAACATAAAATAGCCGCCAATTCAGGTCAATTTCAAATTAGTTAAGCAGTAGTGTGGGTAAGTAATCGAAGAAATTCTAAAGTTAAGCTCAATCGGGCGTGGTTAGTAGTTGCATGGGAGACTTCTTGAGTGACCTAGCTGGAGAAAATTTTTTTGTTCATCACACACATGTCAAAGATATGAGGCAACGTTCTTGCATCTTTTTTTACTGTGATGTCATTTATTAATAGTAGAAAGACATGGAAATTTATTTATTTTTTCAAATTCATGAAAAGTTTTTTCAATTTTCCTATTATTTTCAAAGAACAACTTGTTGATGCTGACGGCACACAGTGCGTTTTTAGCTGTTAACGTGGCGTAAAAAGTTGCGCAAAGTGAATTCAAAGTTGTGTAAAGTGATTGCAAAGTTTGTAGATTTATTTGTATGTTTGACCTAAGTTGTTTGCACATAAAAAACGGCAGTTGTAAAATCAAAAAATGAATAAAAGCCAGATAAAAGCAGTCTATATTAGCAGAGTATCACATGAGCTGACTGACTTTAAAATTGATAGACAACAGCGTGAAAAGTTGGTAAAAACGTTCGAAACGTTGGCGGAGTTGCTTCTATATTTAACCTAAGTCATTGGAATGACAACCCCGCAGTTAAATTCAGAAAACATTGAGTAAATGTCTAGAAAATGCCCCATATATAAGCAGATTATCGCAACTGCGAGCCGAAAAATCGAAGGCAAACTGCTTACAAAGTTGTTAAAAGCGATTGCGAAGTTTGTAGATTCGTTTGGAAACGGTACACAGGATATTATATTGACGGGTCGCATAGTTAAAACTTCGAAAACGTGAATAAATATTTCTTAAAATGCCGTTAAAGTAGCGTCGTGTTACTGGGAGTATGTACAGGTCATAGGTCAATTCAAGAAGTTACTTGTGCAAACGCTATCAATTTTAAAACACTTTCAAACATAAAATAGCCGCCAATTCAGGTCAATTTCAAATTACTTAAGCAGTAGTGTGGGGAAGTAATCGAACAAATTCTAAAGTTAAGCTCAATCGGGCGTGGTTAGTAGTTGCATGGGAGACTTCTTGAGTGACCTAGCTGGAGAAATTTTTTTTGTTCATCACACACATGTCAAAGATATGAGGCAACGTTCTTGCATCTTTTTTTACTGTGATGTCATTTATTAATAGTAGAAAGACATGGAAATTTATTTATTTTTTCAAATTCATGAAAAGTTTTTTCAATTTTCCTATTATTTTCAAAGAACAACTTGTTGATGCTGACGGCACACAGTGCGTTTTTAGCTGTTAACGTGGCGTAAAAAGTTGCGCAAAGTGAATTCAAAGTTGTGTAAAGTGATTGCAAAGTTTGTAGATTTATTTGTATGTTTGACCTAAGTTGTTTGCACATAAAAAACGGCAGTTGTAAAATCAAAAAATGAATAAAAGCCAGATAAAAGCAGTCTATATTAGCAGAGTATCACATGAGCTGACTGACTTTAAAATTGATAGAAAACAGCGTGAAAAGTTGGTAAAAAACGTTCGAAACGTTGGCGGAGTTGCTTCTATATTTAACCTAAGTCATTGGAATGACAACCCCGTAGTTAAATTCAGAAAACATTGAGTAAATATCTAGAAAATGCCCCATATATAAGCAGATTATCGCAACTGCGAGCCGAAAAATTGAAGGCAAACTGCTTACAAAGTTGTTAAAAGCGATTGCAAAGTTTGTAGATTCGTTTGGAAACGGTACACAGGATATTATATTGATGGGTCGCATAGTTAAAACTTCGAAAACGTGAATAAATATTTCTTAAAATGCCGTTAAAGTAGCGTCGAGTTACTGGGAGCATGTACAGGTCATAGGTCAATTAAAGAAGTTACTTGTGCAAACGCTATCAATTTTAAAACACTTTCAAACATAAAATAGCCGCCAATTCAGGTCAATTTCAAATTACTTAAGCAATAGTGTGGGTAAGTAATCGAACAAAATCTAAAGTTAAGCTCAATCGGGCGTGGTTAGTAGTTGTATGGGAGACTTCTTGAGTGACCTAGCTGGAGAAATTTTTTTTTTTGTTCATCACACACATGTCAAAGATATGAGGCAACGTTCTTGCATCTTTTTTTACTGTGATGTCATTTATTAATAGTAGAATGACATGGAAATTTATTTATTTTTTCAAATTCATGAAAAGTTTTTTCAATTTTCCTATTATTTTCAAAGAACAACTTGTTGATGCTGACGGCACATAGTGCGTGCGTTTTTAGCTGTTAACGTAGCGTGAAAAGTTGCGCAAAGTGAATTCAAAGTTGTGTAAAGTGATTGCAAAGTTTGTAGATTTATTTGTATGTTTGACCTAAGTTGTTTGCACATAAAAAACGGCAGTTGTAAAATCAAAAAATGAATAAAAGCCAGATAAAAGCAATCTATATTAGCAGAGTATCACATGAGCTGACTGACTTTAAAATTGATAGAAAACAGCGTGAAAAGTTGGTAAAAAACGTTCGAAACGTTGGCGGAGTTGCTTCTATATTTAACCTAAGTCATTGGAATGACAGCCCAGCAGTTAAATTCAGAAAACATTGAGTAAATGTCTAGAAAATGCCCCATATATAAGCAGATTATCGCAACTGCGAGCCGAAAAATCGAAGGCAAACTGCTTACAAAGTTGTTAAAAGCGATTGCAAAGTTTGTAGATTCGTTTGGAAACAGTACACAGGATATTATATTGACGGGTCGCATAGTTAAAACCTCGAAAACGTGAATAAATATTTCTTAAAATGTCTTTAAAGTAGCGTCGTGTTACTGGGAGCATGTACAGGTCAAAGGTCAATTCAAGAAGTTACTTGTGCAAACGCTATCAATTTTAAAACACTTTCAAACATAAAATAGCCGCCAATTCAGGTCAATTTCAAATTACGTAAGCAGTAGTGTGGGTAAGTAATCGAACAAAATCTAATGTTAAGCTCAATCGGGCGTGGTTAGTAGTTGCATGGGAGACTTCTTGAGTGACCTAGCTGGAGAAATTTTTTTTTGTTCATCACACACATGTCAAAGATATGAGGCAACGTTCTTGCATCTTTTTTTAATGTGATATCATTTATTAATAGTAGAAAGACATGGAAATTTATTTATTTTTTCAAATTCATGAAAAGTTTTTTCAATTTTCCTATTATTTTCAAAGAACAACTTGTTGATGCTGACGGCACACAGTGCGTTTTTAGCTGTTAACGTGGCGTGAACAGTTGCGCAAAGTGAATTCAAAGTTGTGTAAAGTGATTGCAAAGTTTGTAGATTTATTTGTATGTTTGACCTAAGTTGTTTGCACATAAAAAACGGCAGTTGTAAAATCAAAAAATGAATAAAAGCCAGATAAAAGCAGTTTATATTAGCAGAGTATCACATGAGCTGACTGACTTTAAAATTGATAGAAAACAGCGTGAAAAGTTGGTAAAAACGTTCAAAACGTTGGCGGAGTTGCTTCTATATTTAACCTAAGTCATTGGAATGACAACCCCGCAGTTAAATTCAGAAAACATTCAGTAAATGTTTAGAAAATGCCCCATATATAAGCAGATTATCGCAACTGCGAGCCGAAAAATCGAAGGCAAACTGCTTACAAAGTTGTTAAAAGCGATTGCAAAGTTTGTAGATTCGTTTGGAAACGGTACACAGGATATTATATTGACGGGTCGCATAGTTAAAACTTCGAAAACGTGAATAAATATTTCTTAAAATGCCGTTAAAGTAGCGTCGTGTTACTGGGAGCATGTACAGGTCATAGGTCAATTCAGGAAGTTACTTGTGCAAACGCTATCAATTTTAAAACGCTTTCCAACATAAAATAGCCGCCAATTCAGGTCAATTTCAAATTACGTAAGCAGTAGTGTGGGTAAGTAATCGAACAAATTCTAAAGTTAAGCTCAATCGGGCGTGGTTAGTAGTTGCATGGGAGACTTATTGAGTGACCTAGCTGGAGAAATTTTTTTTTGTTCATCACACACATGTCAAAGATATGAGGCAACGTTCTTGCATCTTTTTTTAATGTGATGTCTTTTATTAATAGTAGAAAGACATGGAAATTTATTTATTTTTTCAAATTCATGAACAGTTTTTTCAATTTTCCTATTATTTTCAAAGAACAACTTGTTGATGCTGACGGCACATAGTGCGTGCGTTTTTAGCTGTTAATGTAGCGTGAAAAGTTGCGCAAAGTGAATTCAAAGTTCTGTAAAGTGATTGCCAAGTTTGTAGATTTATTTGTATGTTTGACCTAAGTTGTTTGCACATAAAAAAACGGCAGTTGTAAAATCAAAAAAATGAATAAAAGCCAGATAAAAGCAGTCTATATTAGCAAAGTATCACATGAGCTGGCTGACTATGAAATTGATAGAAAACAGCGTGAAAAGTTGGTAAAAACGTTAGAAACGTTGGCGGAGTTGCTTCTATATTTAACCTAAGTCATTGGAATGACAACTCCCGCAGTTAAATTCAGAAAACATTGAGTAAATATCTAGAAAATGCCCCATATATAAGCAGATTATCGCAACTGCGAGCCGAAAAATCGAAGGCAAACTGCTTACAAAGTTGTTAAAAGCGATTGCAAAGTTTGTAGATTCGTTTGGAAACGGTACACAGGATATTATATTGACGGGTCGCATAGTTATAACTTCGAAAACGTGAATAAATATTTCTTAAAATACCGTTAAAGTAGCGTCGTGTTACTGGGAGCATGTACAGGTCATAGGTCAATTCAAGAAGTTACTTGTGCAAACGCTATCAATTTTAAAACGCTTTCAAACATAAAATAGCCGCCAATTCAGGTCAATTTCAAATTACTTAAGCAGTAGTGTGGGTAAGTAATCGAACAAAATCTAAAGTTAAGCTCAATCGGGCGTGGTTAGTAGTTGCATGGGAGACTTCTTGAGTTACCTAGCTGGAGAAATTTTTTTTTTGTTCATCACACACATGTCAAAGATATGAGGCAACGTTCTTGCATCTTTTTTTACTGTGATGTCATTTATTAATAGTAGAAAGACATGGAAATTTATTTATTTTTTCAAATTCATGAAAAGTTTTTTCAATTTTCCTATTATTTTCAAAGAACAACTTGTTGATGCTGACGGCACATAGTGCGTGCGTTTTTAGCTGTTAATGTAGCGTGAAAAGTTGCGCAAAGTGAATTCAAAGTTGGGTAAAGTGATTGCAAAGTTTGTAGATTTATTTGTATGTTTGACCTAAGTTGTTTGCACATAAAAAACGGCAGTTGTAAAATAAAAAAATGAATAAAAGCCAGATAAAAGCAGTCTATATTAGTAGAGTATCACATGAGCTGACTGACTTTAAAATTGAAAAAAAACAGCGTGAAAAGTTGGTAAAAAACGTTCGAAACGTTGGTGGAGTTGCTTCTATATTTAACCTAAGTCATTGGAATGACAACCCCGCAGTTAAATTCAGAAAACATTGAGTAAATATCTAGAAAATGCCCCATATATAAGCAGATTATCGCAACTGCGAGCCGAAAAATCAAAGGCAAACTGCTTACAAAGTTGTTAAAAGCGATTGCAAAGTTTGTAGATTCGTTTGGAAACGGTACACAGGATATTATATTGACGGGTTGCATAGTTAAAACTTCGAAAACGTGAATAAATATTTCTTAAAATGCCGTTAAAGTAGCGTCGTGTTACTGGGAGCATGTACAGGTCATAGGTCAATTCAAGAAGTTACTTGTGCAAACGCTATCAATTTTAAAACGCTTTCAAACATAAAATAGCCGCCAATTCAGGTCAATTTCATATTACTTAAGCAGTAGTGTGGGTAAGTAATCGAACAAAATCTAAAGTTAAGCTCAATCGGTCGTGGTTAGTAGTTGCATGGGAGACTTCTTGAGTGACCTAGCTGGAGAAATTTTTTTTTTGTTCATCACACACATGTCAAAGATATGAGGCAACGTTCTTGCATCTTTTTTTACTGTGATGTCATTTATTAATAGTAGAAAGACATGGAAATTTATTTATTTTTTCAAATTCATGAAAAGTTTTTTCAATTTTCCTATTATTTTCAAAGAACAACTTGTTGATGCTGACGGCACATAGTGCGTTTTTAGCTGTTAACGTGGCGTGAAAAGTTGCGCAAAGTGAATTCAAAGTTGTGTAAAGTGATTGCAAAGTTTGTAGATTTATTTGTATGTTTGACCTAAGTTGTTTGCACATAAAAAAACGGCAGTTGTAAAATCAAAAAAATGAATAAAAGCCAGATAAAAGCAGTCTATATTAGCAAAGTATCACATGAGCTGGCTGACTATAAAATTGATAGAAAACAGCGTGAAAAGTTGGTAAAAACGTTAGAAACGTTGGCGGAGTTGCTTCTATATTTAACCTAAGGCATTGGAATGACAACGCCGCAGTTAAATTCAGAAAACATTGAGTAAATGTCTAGAAAATGCCCCATATATAAGCAGATTATCGCAACTGCGAGCCGAAAAATCAAAGGCAAACTGCTTACAAAGTTGTTAAAAGCGATTGCAAAGTTTGTAGATTCGTTTAGAAACGGTACACAGGATATTATATTGACGGGTTGCATAGTTAAAACTTCGAAAACGTGAATAAATATTTCTTAAAATGCCGTTAAAGTAGCGTCGTGTTACTGGAAGCATGTACAGGTCATAGGTCAATTCAAGAAGTTACTTGTGCAAACGCTATCAATTTTAAAACACTTTCCAACATAAAATAGCCGCCAATTCAGGTCAATTTCAAATTACTTAAGCAGTAGTGTGGCTAAGTAATCGAACAAATTCTAAAGTTAAGCTCAATCGGGCGTGGTTAGTAGTTGCATGGGAGACTTCTTGAGTGACCTAGCTGGAGAATTTTTTTTTTGTTCATCACACACATGTCAAAGATATGAGGCAACGTTCTTGCATCTTTTTTTACTGTGATGCCATTTATTAATAGTAGAAAGACATGGAAATTTATTTATTTTTTCAAATTCATGAAAAGTTTTTTCAATTTTCCTATTATTTTCAAAGAACAACTTGTTGATGCTGACGGCACATAGTGCGTTTTTAGCTGTTAACGTAGCGTGAAAAGTTGCGCAAAGTGAATTCAAAGTTGTGTAAAGTGATTGCAAAGTTTGTAGATTTATTTGTATGTTTGACCTAAGTTGTTTGCACATAAAAAAACGGCAGTTGTAAAATAAAAAAAAATGAATAAAAGCCAGATAAAAGCAGTCTATATTAGCAAAGTATCACATGAGCTGGCTGACTATAAAATTGATAGAAAACAGCGTGAAAAGTTGGTAAAAACGTTAGAAACGTTGGCGGAGTTGCTTCTATATTTAACCTAAGTCATTGGAATGACAACGCCGCAGTTAAATTCAGAAAACATTGAGTAAATGTCTAGAAAATGCCCCATTTATAAGCAGATTATCGCAACTGCGAGCCGAAAAATCAAAGGCAAACTGCTTACAAAGTTGTTGAAAGCGATTGCAAAGTTTGTAGATTCGTTTGGAAACGGTACACAGGATATTATATTGACGTGTCGCATAGTTAAAACTTCGAAAACTTGAATAAATATTTCTTAAAATGCCGTTAAAGTAGCGTCGTGTTACTGGGAGCATGTCCAGGTCATAGGTCAATTCAAGAAGTTACTTGTGCAAACGCTATCAATTTTAAAACACTTTCGAACATAAAATAGCCGCCAATTCAGGTCAATTTCAAATTACTTAAGCAGTAGTGTGGGTAAGTAATAGAACAAAATCTAAAGTTATGCTCAATCGGGCGTGGTTAGTAGTTGCATGGGAGACTTATTGAGTGACCTAGCTGGAGAAATTTTTTTTGGTTCATCACACACATGTCAAAGATATAAGGCAACGTTCTTGCATCTTCTTTTACTGTGATGTCATTTATTAATGGTAGAAAGACATGGAAATTTATTTATTTTTTCAAATTCATGAAAAGTTTTTTCAATTTTCCTATTATTTTCAAAGAACAACTTGTTGATGCTGACGGCACATAGTGCGTTTTTAGCTGTTAACGTGGCGTGAAAAGTTGCGCAAAGTGAATTCAAAGTTCTGTAAAGTGATTGCAAAGTTTGTAGATTTATTTGTATGTTTAACCTAAGTTGTTTGCACATAAAAAACGGCAGTTGTAAAGTCAAAAAATGAATAAAAGCCAGATAAAGATAAACGCAGTCTATATTAGCAGAGTATCACATGAACTGACTGACTTTAAAATTGATAGAAAACAGCGTGAAAAGTTGGTAAAAACGTTCGAAACGTTGGCGTAGTTGCTTCTATATTTAACTTAAGTCATTGGAATGACAATCCCGCAGTTAAATTCAGAAAACATTGAGTAAATGTCTAGAAAATGCCCCATATATAAGCAGATTATCGCAACTGCGAGTCGAAAAATCGAAGGCAAACTGCTTACAAAATTGTTAAAAGCGATTGCAAAGTTTGTAGATTCGTTTGGAAAAGGTACACAGGATATTATATTGACGGGTCGCATAGTTAAAACTTTGAAAACGTGAATAAATATTTCTTAAAATGCCGTTAAAGTAGCGTCGTGTTACTGGAAGCATGTACAGGTCATAGGTCAATTCAAGAAGTTACTTGTGCAAACGCTATCAATTTTAAAACACTTTCCAACATAAAATAACCGCCAATTCAGGTCAATTTCAAATTACTTAAGCAGTAGTGTGGGTAAGTAATCGAACAAAATCTAAAGTTATGCTCAATCGGGCGTGGTTAGTAGTTGCATGGGAGACTTATTGATTGACCTAGCTGGAGAAATTTTTTTTTGTTCATCACACACATGTCAAAGATATAAGGCAACGTTCTTGCATCTTCTTTTACTGTGATGTCATTTATTAATGGTAGAAAGACATGGAAATTTATTTATTTTTTCAAATTCATGAAAAGCTTTTTCAATTTTCCTATTATTTTGAAAGAACAACTTGTTGATGCTGACGGCACATAGTGCGTTTTTAGCTGTTAACGTACCGTGAAAAGTTGCGTAAAGTGAATTCAAAGTTGTGTAAAGTGATTGCAAAGTTTGTAGATTTATTTGTATGTTTGACCTAAGTTGTTTGCACATAAAAAACGGCAGTTGTAAAATCAAAAAAATGAATAAAAGCCAGATAAAAGCAGTCTATATTAGCAAAGTATCACATGAGCTGGCTGACTATAAAATTGATAGAAAACAGCGTGAAAAGTTGGTAAAAACGTTAGAAACGTTGGCGGAGTTGCTTCTATATTTAACCTAAGGCATTGGAATGACAACGCCGCAGTTAAATTCAGAAAACATTGAGTAAATGTCTAGAAAATGCCCCATATATAAGCAGATTATCGCAACTGCGAGCCGAAAAATAAAAGGCAAACTGCTTACAAAGTTGTTAAAAGCGATTGCAAAGTTTGTAGATTCGTTTAGAAACGGTACACAGGATATTATATTGACGGGTTGCATAGTTAAAACTTCGAAAACGTGAATAAATATTTCTTAAAATGCCGTTAAAGTAGCGTCGTGTTACTGGAAGCATGTACAGGTCATAGGTCAATTCAAGAAGTTACTTGTGCAAACGCTATCAATTTTAAAACACTTTCCAACATAAAATAGCCGCCAATTCAGGTCAATTTCAAATTACTTAAGCAGTAGTGTGGCTAAGTAATCGAACAAATTCTAAAGTTAAGCTCAATCGGGCGTGGTTAGTAGTTGCATGGGAGACTTCTTGAGTGACCTAGCTGGAGAATTTTTTTTTTGTTCATCACACACATGTCAAAGATATGAGGCAACGTTCTTGCATCTTTTTTTACTGTGATGCCATTTATTAATAGTAGAAAGACATGGAAATTTATTTATTTTTTCAAATTCATGAAAAGTTTTTTCAATTTTCCTATTATTTTCAAAGAACAACTTGTTGATGCTGACGGCACATAGTGCGTTTTTAGCTGTTAACGTAGCGTGAAAAGTTGCGCAAAGTGAATTCAAAGTTGTGTAAAGTGATTGCAAAGTTTGTAGATTTATTTGTATGTTTGACCTAAGTTGTTTGCACATAAAAAAACGGCAGTTGTAAAATCAAAAAAATGAATAAAAGTCGGATAAAAGCAGTCTATATTAGCAAAGTATCACATGAGCTGGCTGACTATAAAATTGATAGAAAACAGCGTGAAAAGTTGGTAAAAACGTTAGAAACGTTGGCGGAGTTGCTTCTATATTTAACCTAAGTCATTGGAATGACAACGCCGCAGTTAAATTCAGAAAACATTGAGTAAATGTCTAGAAAATGCCCCATATATAAGCAGATTATCGCAACTGCGAGCCGAAAAATCAAAGGCAAACTGCTTACAAAGTTGTTGAAAGCGATTGCAAAGTTTGTAGATTCGTTTGGAAACGGTACACAGGATATTATATTGACGTGTCGCATAGTTAAAACTTCGAAAACTTGAATAAATATTTCTTAAAATGCCGTTAAAGTAGCGTCGTGTTACTGGGAGCATGTCCAGGTCATAGGTCAATTCAAGAAGTTACTTGTGCAAACGCTATCAATTTTAAAACACTTTCGAACATAAAATAGCCGCCAATTCAGGTCAATTTCAAATTACTTAAGCAGTAGTGTGGGTAAGTAATCGAACAAAATCTAAAGTTATGCTCAATCGGGCGTGGTTAGTAGTTGCATGGGAGACTTATTGAGTGACCTAGCTGGAGAAATTTTTTTTGGTTCATCACACACATGTCAAAGATATAAAGCAACGTTCTTGCATCTTCTTTTACTGTGATGTCATTTATTAATGGTAGAAAGACATGGAAATTTATTTATTTTTTCAAATTCATGAAAAGTTTTTTCAATTTTCCTATTATTTTCAAAGAACAACTTGTTGATGCTGACGGCACATAGTGCGTTTTTAGCTGTTAACGTGGCGTGAAAAGTTGCGCAAAGTGAATTCAAAGTTCTGTAAAGTGATTGCAAAGTTTGTAGATTTATTTGTATGTTTAACCTAAGTTGTTTGCACATAAAAAACGGCAGTTGTAAAGTCAAAAAATGAATAAAAGCCAGATAAAGATAAACGCAGTCTATATTAGCAGAGTATCACATGAACTGACTGACTTTAAAATTGATAGAAAACAGCGTGAAAAGTTGGTAAAAACGTTCGAAACGTTGGCGTAGTTGCTTCTATATTTAACTTAAGTCATTGGAATGACAATCCCGCAGTTAAATTCAGAAAACATTGAGTAAATGTCTAGAAAATGCCCCATATATAAGCAGATTATCGCAACTGCGAGTCGAAAAATCGAAGGCAAACTGCTTACAAAATTGTTAAAAGCGATTGCAAAGTTTGTAGATTCGTTTGGAAAAGGTACACAGGATATTATATTGACGGGTCGCATAGTTAAAACTTTGAAAACGTGAATAAATATTTCTTAAAATGCCGTTAAAGTAGCGTCGTGTTACTGGAAGCATGTACAGGTCATAGGTCAATTCAAGAAGTTACTTGTGCAAACGCTATCAATTTTAAAACACTTTCCAACATAAAATAACCGCCAATTCAGGTCAATTTCAAATTACTTAAGCAGTAGTGTGGGTAAGTAATCGAACAAAATCTAAAGTTATGCTCAATCGGGCGTGGTTAGTAGTTGCATGGGAGACTTATTGATTGACCTAGCTGGAGAAATTTTTTTTTGTTCATCACACACATGTCAAAGATATAAGGCAACGTTCTTGCATCTTCTTTTACTGTGATGTCATTTATTAATGGTAGAAAGACATGGAAATTTATTTATTTTTTCAAATTCATGAAAAGCTTTTTCAATTTTCCTATTATTTTGAAAGAACAACTTGTTGATGCTGACGGCACATAGTGCGTTTTTAGCTGTTAACGTACCGTGAAAAGTTGCGTAAAGTGAATTCAAAGTTGTGTAAAGTGATTGCAAAGTTTGTAGATTTATTTGTATGTTTGACCTAAGTTGTTTGCACATAAAAAACGGCAGTTGTAAAATCAAAAAAATGAATAAAAGCCAGATAAAAGCAGTCTATATTAGCAAAGTATCACATGAGCTGGCTGACTATAAAATTGATAGAAAACAGCGTGAAAAGTTGGTAAAAACGTTAGAAACGTTGGCGGAGTTGCTTCTATATTTAACCTAAGGCATTGGAATGACAACGCCGCAGTTAAATTCAGAAAACATTGAGTAAATGTCTAGAAAATGCCCCATATATAAGCAGATTATCGCAACTGCGAGCCGAAAAATAAAAGGCAAACTGCTTACAAAGTTGTTAAAAGCGATTGCAAAGTTTGTAGATTCGTTTAGAAACGGTACACAGGATATTATATTGACGGGTTGCATAGTTAAAACTTCGAAAACGTGAATAAATATTTCTTAAAATGCCGTTAAAGTAGCGTCGTGTTACTGGAAGCATGTACAGGTCATAGGTCAATTCAAGAAGTTACTTGTGCAAACGCTATCAATTTTAAAACACTTTCCAACATAAAATAGCCGCCAATTCAGGTCAATTTCAAATTACTTAAGCAGTAGTGTGGCTAAGTAATCGAACAAATTCTAAAGTTAAGCTCAATCGGGCGTGGTTAGTAGTTGCATGGGAGACTTCTTGAGTGACCTAGCTGGAGAATTTTTTTTTTGTTCATCACACACATGTCAAAGATATGAGGCAACGTTCTTGCATCTTTTTTTACTGTGATGCCATTTATTAATAGTAGAAAGACATGGAAATTTATTTATTTTTTCAAATTCATGAAAAGTTTTTTCAATTTTCCTATTATTTTCAAAGAACAACTTGTTGATGCTGACGGCACATAGTGCGTTTTTAGCTGTTAACGTAGCGTGAAAAGTTGCGCAAAGTGAATTCAAAGTTGTGTAAAGTGATTGCAAAGTTTGTAGATTTATTTGTATGTTTGACCTAAGTTGTTTGCACATAAAAAAACGGCAGTTGTAAAATCAAAAAAATGAATAAAAGTCGGATAAAAGCAGTCTATATTAGCAAAGTATCACATGAGCTGGCTGACTATAAAATTGATAGAAAACAGCGTGAAAAGTTGGTAAAAACGTTAGAAACGTTGGCGGAGTTGCTTCTATATTTAACCTAAGTCATTGGAATGACAACGCCGCAGTTAAATTCAGAAAACATTGAGTAAATGTCTAGAAAATGCCCCATATATAAGCAGATTATCGCAACTGCGAGTCGAAAAATCGAAGGCAAACTGCTTACAAAGTTGTTAAAAGCGATTGCAAAGTTTGTAGATTCGTTTGGAAAAGGTACACAGGATATTATATTGACGGGTCGCATAGTTAAAACTTTGAAAACGTGAATAAATATTTCTTAAAATGCCGTTAAAGTAGCGTCGTGTTACTGGAAGCATGTACAGGTCATAGGTCAATTCAAGAAGTTACTTGTGCAAACGCTATCAATTTTAAAACACTTTCCAACATAAAATAACCGCCAATTCAGGTCAATTTCAAATTACTTAAGCAGTAGTGTGGGTAAGTAATCGAACAAAATCTAAAGTTATGCTCAATCGGGCGTGGTTAGTAGTTGCATGGGAGACTTATTGATTGACCTAGCTGGAGAAATTTTTTTTTGTTCATCACACACATGTCAAAGATATAAGGCAACGTTCTTGCATCTTCTTTTACTGTGATGTCATTTATTAATGGTAGAAAGACATGGAAATTTATTTATTTTTTCAAATTCATGAAAAGCTTTTTCAATTTTCCTATTATTTTGAAAGAACAACTTGTTGATGCTGACGGCACATAGTGCGTTTTTAGCTGTTAACGTACCGTGAAAAGTTGCGTAAAGTGAATTCAAAGTTGTGTAAAGTGATTGCAAAGTTTGTAGATTTATTTGTATGTTTGACCTAAGTTGTTTGCACATAAAAAACGGCAGTTGTAAAATCAAAAAATGAATAAAAGCCAGATCAAAGCAGTCTATATTAGCAGAGTATCACATGAGCTGACTGACTTTAAAATTGATAGAAAACAGCGTGAAAAGTTGGTAAAAACGTTCGAAACGTTGGCGGAGTTGCTTCTATATTTAACCTAAGTCATTGGAATGACAATCCCGCAGTTAAATTCAGAAAACATTGAGTAAATGTCTAGAAAATGCCCCATATATAAGCAGATTATCGCAACTGCGAGTCGAAAAATCGAAGGCAAACTGCTTACAAAGTTGTTAAAAGCGATTGCAAAGTTTGTAGATTCGTTTGGAAACGGTACACAGGATATTATATTGACGGGTCGCATAGTTAAAACTTCGAAAACGTGAATAAATATTTCTTAAAATGCCGTTAAAGTAGCGTCGTGTTACTGGAAGCATGTACAGGTCATAGGTCAATTCAAGAAGATACTTGTGCAAACGCTATCAATTTTAAAACACTTTCCAACATAAAATAGCCGCCAATTCAGGTCAATTTCAAATTACTTAAGCAGTAGTGTGGGTAAGTAATCGAACAAAATCTTAAGTTAAGCTCAATCGGGCGTGGTTAGTAGTTGCATGGGAGACTTATTGAGTGACCTAGCTGGAGAAATTTTTTTTTGTTCATCACACACATGTCAAAGATATAAGGCAACGTTCTTGCATCTTCTTTTACTGTGATGTCATTTATTAATGGTAGAAAGACATGGAAATTTATTTATTTTTTCAAATTCATGAAAAGTTTTTTCAATTTTCCTATTATTTTCAAAGAACAACTTGTTGATGCTGATGGCACATAGTGCGTGCGTTTTTAGCTGTTAACGTACCGTGAAAAGTTGCGTAAAGTGAATTCAAAGTTGTGTAAAGTGATTGCAAAGTTTGTAGATTTATTTGTACGTTTGACCTAAGTTGTTTGTACATAAAAAAACGGCAGTTGCAAAATCAAAAAATGAATAAAAGCCAGATAAAAGCAGTCTATATTAGCAGAGTATCACATGAGCTGACTGACTTTAAAATTGATAGAAAACAGCGTGAAAAGTTGGTAAAAACGTTCGAAACGTTGGCGGAGTTGCTTCTATATTTAACCTAAGTCATTGGAATGAAAACCCAGCAGTTAAATTCAGAAAACATTGAGTAAATATCTAGAAAATGCCCCATATATAAGCAGATTATCGCAACTGCGAGCCGAAAAATCGAAGGCAAACTGCTTACAAAGTTGTTAAAAGCGATTGCAAAGTTTGTAGATTCGTTTGGAAACGGTACACATGATATTATATTGACGGGTCGCATAGTTAAAACTTCGAAAACGTGAATAAATATTTTTTAAAATGCCGTTAAAGTAGCGTCGTGTTACTGGAAGCATGTACAGGTCATAGGACAATTCAAGAAGTTACTTGTGCAAACGCTATCAATTTTAAAACACTTTCCAACATAAAATAGCCGCCAATTCAGGTCATTTTCAAATTACTTAAGCAGTAGTGTGGGTAAGTAATCGAACAAAATCTAAAGTTATGCTCAATCGGGCGTGGTTAGTAGTTGCATGGGAGACTTATTGAGTGACCTAGCTGGAGAAATTTTGTTTGGTTCATCACACACATGTCAAAGATATAAAGCAACGTTCTTGCATCTTCTTTTACTGTGATGTCATTTATTAATGGTAGAAAGACATGGAAATTTATTTATTTTTTCAAATTCATGAAAAGTTTTTTCAATTTTCCTATTATTTTCAAAGAACAACTTGTTGATGCTGACGGCACATAGTGCGTTTTTAGCTGTTAACGTAGCGTGAAAAGTTGTGCAAAGTGAATTCAAAGTTCTGTAAAGTGATTGCAAAGTTTGTAGATTTATTTGTATGTTTGACCTAAGTTGTTTGCACATAAAAAAACGGCAGTTGTAAAGTCAAAAAATGAATAAAAGCCAGATAAAAATAAACGCAGTCTATATTAGCAGAGTATCACATGAGCTGACTGACTTTAAAATTGATAGAAAACAGCGTGAAAAGTTGGTAAAAACGTTCGAAACGTTGGCGGAGTTGCTTCTATATTTAACCTAAGTCATTGGAATGACAATCCCGCAGTTAAATTCAGAAAACATTGAGTAAATGTCTAGAAAATGCCCCATATATAAGCAGATTATCGCAACTGCGAGTCGAAAAATCGAAGGCAAACTGCTTACAAAGTTGTTAAAAGCGATTGCAAAGTTTGTAGATTCGTTTGGAAACGGTACACAGGATATTATATTGACGGGTCGCATAGTTAAAACTTCGAAAACGTGAATAAATATTTCTTAAAATGCCGTTAAAGTAGCGTCGTGTTACTGGAAGCATGTACAGGTCATAGGTCAATTCAAGAAGTTACTTGTGCAAACGCTATCAATTTTAAAACACTTTCCAACATAAAATAGCCGCCAATTCAGGTCAATTTCAAATTACTTAAGCAGTAGTGTGGATAAGTAATCGAACAAAATCTTAAGTTAAGCTCAATCGGGCGTGGTTAGTAGTTGCATGGGAGACTTATTGAGTGACCTAGCTGGAGAAATTTTTTTTTGTTCATCACACACATGTCAAAGATATAAGGCAACGTTCTTGCATCTTCTTTTACTGTGATGTCATTTATTAATAGTAGAAAGACATGGAAATTTATTTATTTTTTCAAATTCATGAAAAGTTTTTTCAATTTTCCTATTATTTTCAAAGAACAACTTGTTGATGCTGACGGCACATAGTGCGTTTTTAGCTGTTAACGTAGCGTGAAAAGTTGCGCAAAGTGAATTCAAAGTTGTGTAAAGTGATTGCAAAGTTTGTAGATTTATTTGTATGTTTGACCTAAGTTGTTTGCACATAAACAACGGCAGTTGTAAAATCAAAAAATGAATAATAGCCAGATAAAAGCAGTCTATATTAGCAGAGTATCACATGAGCTGACTGACTTTAAAATTGATAGAAAACAGCGTGAAAAGTTGGTAAAAACGTTCGAAACGTTGGCGGAGTTGCTTCTATATTTAACCTAAGTCATTGGAATGACAATCCCGCAGTTAAATTCAGAAAACATTGAGTAAATGTCTAGAAAATGCCCCATATATAAGCAGATTATCGCAACTGCGAGTCGAAAAATCGAAGGCAAACTGCTTACAAAGTTGTTAAAAGCGATTGCAAAGTTTGTAGATTCGTTTGGAAACGATACACAGGATATTATATTGACGGGTCGCATAGTTAAAACTTCGAAAACGTGAATAAATATTTCTTAAAATGCCGTTAAAGTAGCGTCGTGTTACTGGAAGCATGTACAGGTCATAGGTCAATTCAAGAAGTTACTTGTGCAAACGCTATCAATTTTAAAACACTTTCCAACATAAAATAGCCGCCAATTCATGTCAATTTCAAATTATTTAAGCAGTAGTGTGGGTAAGTAATCGAACAAAATCTTAAGTTAAGCTCAATCGGGCGTGGTTAGTAGTTGCATGGGAGACTTATTGAGTGACCTAGCTGGAGAAATTTTTTTTTGTTCATCACACACATGTCAAAGATATAAGGCAACGTTCTTGCATCTTCTTTTACTGTGATGTCATTTATTAATAGTAGAAAGACATGGAAATTTATTTATTTTTTCAAATTCATGAAAAGTTTTTTCAATTTTCCTATTATTTTCAAAGAACAACTTGTTGATGCTGACGGCACATAGTGCGGTTTTAGCTGTTAACGTGGCGTGAAAAGTTGCGCAAAGTGAATTCAAAGTTGTGTAAAGTGATTGCAAAGTTTGTAGATTTATTTGTATGTTTGACCTAAGTTGTTTGCACATAAACAACGGCAGTTGTAAAATCAAAAAATGAATAATAGCCAGATAAAAGCAGTCTATATTAGCAGAGTATCACATGAGCTGACTGACTTTAAAATTGATAGAAAACAGCGTGAAAAGTTGGTAAAAACGTTCGAAACGTTGGCGGAGTTGCTTCTATATTTAACCTAAGTCATTGGAATGACAACCCCGCAGTTAAATTCAGAAAACATTGAGTAAATATCAGGAAAATGCCCCATATATAAGCAGATTATCGCAACTGCGAGCCGACAAATCAAAGGCAAACTGCTTACAAAGTTGTTAAAAGCGATTGCAAAGTTTGTAGATTCGTTTGGAAACGGTACACAGGATATTATATTGACGGGTCGCATAGTTAAAACTTCGAAAACGTGAATAAATATTTCTTAAAATGCCGTTAAAGTAGCGTCGTGTTACTGGAAGCATGTACAGGTCATAGGTCAATTCAAGAAGTTACTTGTGCAAACGCTATCAATTTTAAAACACTTTCCAACATAAAATAGCCGCCAATTCAGGTCAATTTCAAATTACTTAAGCAGTAGTGTGGGTGAGTAATTGAACAAAATCTAAAGTTAAGCTCAATCGGGCGTGGTTAGTAGTTGCATGGGAGACTTCTTGAGTGACCTAGCTGGAGAATTTTTTTTTGTTCATCACACACATGTCAAAGATATGAGGCAACGCTCTTGCATCTTTTTTTACTGTGATGTCATTTATTAATAGTAGAAAGACATGGAAATTTATTTATTTTTTCAAATTCATGAAAAGTTTTTTCAATTTTCCTATTATTTTCAAAGAACAACTTGTTGATGCTGACGGCACATAGTGCGTTTTTAGCTGTTAACGTAGCGTGAAAAGTTGCGCAAAGTGAATTCAAAGTTGTGTAAAGTGATTGCAAAGTTTGTAGATTTATTTGTATGTTTAACCTAAGTTGTTTGCACATAAAAAACGGCAGTTGTAAAATCAAAAAATGAATAAAAGCCAGATAAAAGCAGTCTATATTAGCAGAGTATCACATGAGCTGACTGACTTTAAAATTGATAGAAAACAGCGTGAAATGTTGGTAAAAAACGTTCGAAACGTTGGCGGAGTTGCTGCTATATTTAACCTAAGTCATTGGAATGACAACCCCGCAGTTAAATTCAGAAAACATTGAGTAAATATCTTGAAAATGCCCCATATATTAGCAGATTATCGCAACTGCGAGCCGACAAATCAAAGACAAACTGCTTACAAATGTGTTAAAAGCGATTGCAAAGTTTGTAGATTCGTTTGGAAACGGTACACAGGATATTATATTGACGGGTCGCATAGTTAAAACTTCGAAAACGTGAATAACTATTTCTTAAAATGCCGTTAAAGTAGCGTCGTGTTACTGGGAGCATGTACAGGTCATAGGTCAATTCAAGAAGTTACTTGTGCAAACGCTATCAATTTTAAAACACTTTCAAACATAAAAGAGCCGCCAATTCAGATCAATTTCAAATTACTTAAGCAGTAGTGTGGGTAAGTAATCGAACAAAATCTAAAGTTAAGCTCAATCGGCCGTGGTTAGTAGTTGCATGGGAGACTTCTTGAGTGACCTAGCTGGAGAAATATTTTTGTTCATCACACACATGTCAAAGATATGAGGCAACGTTCTTGCATCTTATTTTACTGTGATGTCATTTATTAATAGTAGAAAGACATGGAACTCTATTTATTTTTTCAAATTCATGAAAAGTTTTTTCAATTTTCCTATTATTTTCAAAGAACAACTTGTTGATGCTGACGGCACACAGTGCGTTTTTAGCTGTTAACGTGGCGTGAAAAGTTGGGCAAAGTGAATTCAAAGTTGTGTAAAGTGATTGCAAAGTTTGTAGATTTATTTGTATGTTTAACCTAAGTTGTTTGCACATAAAAAACGGCAGTTGTAAAATCAAAAAATGAATAAAAGCCAGATAAAAGCAGTCTATATTAGCAGAGTATCACATGAGCTGACTGACTTTAAAATTGATAGAAAACAGCGTGAAAAGTTGGTAAAAAACGTTCGAAACGTTGGCGGAGTTGCTTCTATATTTAACCTAAGTCATTGGAATGACAACCCCGCAGTTAATTTCAGAAAACATTGAGTAAATATCTAGAAAATGCCCCATATATAAGCAGATTATCGCAACTGCGAGCCGACAAATCAAAGACAAACTGCCTTCAAATGTGTTAAAAGCGATTGCAAAGTTTGTAGATTCGTTTGGAAACGGTACACAGGATATTATATTGACGGGTCGCATAGTTAAAACTTCGAAAACGTGAATAACTATTTCTTAAAATGCCGTTAAAGTAGCGTCGTGTTACTGGGAGCATGTACAGGTCATAGGTCAATTCAAGAAGTTACTTGTGCAAACGCTATCAATTTTAAAACACTTTCAAACATAAAATAGCCGCCAATTCAGGTCAATTTCAAATTACTTAAGCAGTAGTGAGGGTAAGTAATCGAACAAAATCTAAAGTTAAGCTCAATCGGGCGTGGTTAGTAGTTGCATGGGAGACTTCTTGAGTGACCTACCTGGAGAAATTTTTTTTTGTTCATCACACACATGTCAAAGATATGAGGCAACGTTCTTGCATCTTTTTTACTGTGATGTCATTTATTAATAGTAGAAAGACATGGACATTTATTTATTTTTTTCAAATTCATGAAAAGTTTTTTCAATTTTCCTATTATTTTCAAAGAACAACTTGTTGATGCTGACGGCACATAGTGCGTTTTTAGCTGTTAACGTGGCGTGAAAAGTTGCGCAAAGTGAATTCAAAGTTGTGTAAAGTGATTGCAAAGTTTGTAGATTTATTTGTATGTTTGACCTAAGTTGTTTGCACATAAAAAACGGCAGTTGTAAAATCAAAAAATGAATAAAAGCCAGATAAAAGCAGTCTATATTAGCAGAGTATCACATGAGCTGACTGACTTTAAAATTGATAGAAAACAGCGTGAAAAGTTGGTAAAAAACGTTCGAAACGTTGGCGGAGTTGCTTCTATATTTAACCTAAGTCATTGGAATGACAACCCCGCAGTTAAATTCAGAAAACATTGAGTAAATGTCTAGAAAATGCCACATATATAAGCAGATTATCGCAACTGCGAGCCGACAAATCGAAGGCAAACTGCTTACAAAGTTGTTAAAAGCGATTGCAAAGTTTGTAGATTCGTTTGGAAACGGTACACAGGATATTATATTGACGGGTCGCATAGTTAAAACTTCGAAAACGTGAATAAATATTTCTTAAAATGCCGTTAAAGTAGCGTCGTGTTACTGGGAGCATGTACAGGTCATAGGTCAATTCAAGAAGTTACTTGTGCAAACGCTATCAATTTTAAAACACTTTCAAACATAAAAGAGCCGCCAATTCAGATCAATTTCAAACTACTTAAGCAGTAGTGTGGGTAAGTAATCGAACAAAATCTAAAGTTAAGCTCAATCGGCCGTGGTTAGTAGTTGCATGGGAGAATTCTTGAGTGACCTAGCTGGAGAAATATTTTTGTTCATCACACACATGTCAAAGATATGAGGCAACGTTCTTGCATCTTATTTTACTGTGATGTCATTTATTAATAGTAGAAAGATATGGAAATCTATTTATTTTTTCAAATTCATGAAAAGTTTTTTCAATTTTCCTATTATTTTCAAAGAACAACTTGTTGATGCTGACGGCACACAGTGCGTTTTTAGCTGTTAACGTGGCGTGAAAAGTTGGGCAAAGTGAATTCAAAGTTGTGTAAAGTGATTGCAAAGTTTGTAGATTTATTTGTATGTTTGACCTAAGTTGTTTGCACATAAACAACGGCAGTTGTAAAATCAAAAAATGAATAAAAGCCAGATAAAAGCAGTCTATATTAGCAGAGTATCACATGAGCTGACTGACTTTAAAATTGATAGAAAACAGCGTGAAAAGTTGGTAAAAACGTTCGAAACGTTGGCGGAGTTGCTTCTATATTTAACCTAAGTCATTGGAATGACAACCCCGCAGTTAAATTCAGAAAACATTGAGTAAATATCAAGAAAATGCCCCATATATAAGCAGATTATCGCAACAGCGAGCCGACAAATCAAAGACAAACTGCTTACAAAGTTGTTAAAAGCGATTGCAAAGTTTGTAGATTCGTTTGGAAACGGTACACAGGATATTATATTGACGGGTCGCATAGTTAAAACTTCGAAAACGTGAATAACTATTTCTTAAAATGCCGTTAAAGTAGCGTCGTATTACTGGGAGCATGTACAGGTCATAGGTCAATTCAAGAAGTTACTTGTGCAAACGCTATCAATTTTAAAACACTTTCCAACATAAAATAGCCGCCATTTCAGGTCAATTTCAAATTACTTAAGCAGTAGTGTGGGTAAGTAATCGAACAAAATCTAAAGTTAAGCTCAATCGGGCGTGGTTAGTAGTTGCATGGGAGACTTCTTGAGTGACCTAGCTGTAGAATTTTTTTTTGTTCATCACACACATGTCAAAGATATGAGGCAACGTTCTTGCATCTTTTTTGCTGTGATGTCATTTATAAATAGTAGAAAGACATGGAAATTTATTTATTTTTTCAAATTCATGAAAAGTTTTTTCAATTTTTCTATTATTTTCAAAGAACAACTTGTTGATGCTGACGGCACATAGTGCGTTTTTAGCTGTTAACGTGGCGTGAAAAGTTGCGCAAAGTGAATTCAAAGTTGTGTAAAGTGATTGCAAAGTTTGTAGATTTATTTGTATGTTTGACCTAAGTTGTTTGCACATAAAAAACGGCAGTTGTAAAATCAAAAAATGAATAAAAGCCAGATAAAAGCAGTCTATATTAGCAGAGTATCACATGAGCTGACTGACTTTAAAATTGATAGAAAACAGCGTGAAAAGTTGGTAAAAAACGTTCGAAACGTTGGCGGAGTTGCTTCTATATTTAACCTAAGTCATTGGAATGACAACCCCGCAGTTAAATTCAGAAAACATTGAGTAAATGTCTAGAAAATGCCACATATATAAGCAGATTATCGCAACTGCGAGCCGACAAATCGAAGGCAAACTGCTTACAAAGTTGTTAAAAGCGATTGCAAAGTTTGTAGATTCGTTTGGAAACGGTACACAGGATATTATATTGACGGGTCGCATAGTTAAAACTTCGAAAACGTGAATAAATATTTCTTAAAATGCCGTTAAAGTAGCGTCGTGTTACTGGGAGCATGTACAGGTCATAGGTCAATTCAAGAAGTTACTTGTGCAAACGCTATCAATTTTAAAACACTTTCAAACATAAAAGAGCCGCCAATTCAGATCAATTTCAAACTACTTAAGCAGTAGTGTGGGTAAGTAATCGAACAAAATCTAAAGTTAAGCTCAATCGGCCGTGGTTAGTAGTTGCATGGGAGAATTCTTGAGTGACCTAGCTGGAGAAATATTTTTGTTCATCACACACATGTCAAAGATATGAGGCAACGTTCTTGCATCTTATTTTACTGTGATGTCATTTATTAATAGTAGAAAGATATGGAAATCTATTTATTTTTTCAAATTCATGAAAAGTTTTTTCAATTTTCCTATTATTTTCAAAGAACAACTTGTTGATGCTGACGGCACACAGTGCGTTTTTAGCTGTTAACGTGGCGTGAAAAGTTGGGCAAAGTGAATTCAAAGTTGTGTAAAGTGATTGCAAAGTTTGTAGATTTATTTGTATGTTTGACCTAAGTTGTTTGCACATAAACAACGGCAGTTGTAAAATCAAAAAATGAATAAAAGCCAGATAAAAGCAGTCTATATTAGCAGAGTATCACATGAGCTGACTGACTTTAAAATTGATAGAAAACAGCGTGAAAAGTTGGTAAAAACGTTCGAAACGTTGGCGGAGTTGCTTCTATATTTAACCTAAGTCATTGGAATGACAACCCCGCAGTTAAATTCAGAAAACATTGAGTAAATATCAAGAAAATGCCCCATATATAAGCAGATTATCGCAACAGCGAGCCGACAAATCAAAGACAAACTGCTTACAAAGTTGTTAAAAGCGATTGCAAAGTTTGTAGATTCGTTTGGAAACGGTACACAGGATATTATATTGACGGGTCGCATAGTTAAAACTTCGAAAACGTGAATAACTATTTCTTAAAATGCCGTTAAAGTAGCGTCGTATTACTGGGAGCATGTACAGGTCATAGGTCAATTCAAGAAGTTACTTGTGCAAACGCTATCAATTTTAAAACACTTTCCAACATAAAATAGCCGCCATTTCAGGTCAATTTCAAATTACTTAAGCAGTAGTGTGGGTAAGTAATCGAACAAAATCTAAAGTTAAGCTCAATCGGGCGTGGTTAGTAGTTGCATGGGAGACTTCTTGAGTGACCTAGCTGTAGAATTTTTTTTTGTTCATCACACACATGTCAAAGATATGAGGCAACGTTCTTGCATCTTTTTTGCTGTGATGTCATTTATAAATAGTAGAAAGACATGGAAATTTATTTATTTTTTCAAATTCATGAAAAGTTTTTTCAATTTTTCTATTATTTTCAAAGAACAACTTGTTGATGCTGACGGCACATAGTGCGTTTTTAGCTGTTAACGTAGCGTGAAAAGTTGCGCAAAGTGAATTCAAAGTTGTGTAAAGTGATTGCAAAGTTTGTAGATTTATTTGTATGTTTGACCTAAGTTGTTTGCACATAAAAAACGGCAGTTGTAAAATCAAAAAATGAATAAAAGCCAGATAAAAACAGTCTATATTAGCAGAGTATCACATGAGCTGACTGACTTTAAAATTGATAGAAAACAGCGTGAAAAGTTGGTAAAAACGTTCGAAACGTTGGCGGAGTTGCTTCTATATTTAACCTAAGTCATTGGAATGACAACCCCGCAGTTAAATTCAGAAAACATTGAGTAAATATCAAGAAAATGCCCCATATATAAGCAGATTATCGCAACAGCGAGCCGACAAATCAAAGACAAACTGCTTACAAAGTTGTTAAAAGCGATTGCAAAGTTTGTAGATTCGTTTGGAAACGGTACACAGGATATTATATTGACGGGTCGCATAGTTAAAACTTCGAAAACGTGAATAACTATTTCTTAAAATGCCGTTAAAGTAGCGTCGTATTACTGGGAGCATGTACAGGTCATAGGTCAATTCAAGAAGTTACTTGTGCAAACGCTATCAATTTTAAAACACTTTCAAACATAAAATAGCCGCCAATTCAGGTCAATTTCAAATTACTTAAGCAGTAGTGTGGGTAAGTAATCGAACAAAATCTAAAGTTAAGCTCAATCGGGCGTGGTTAGTAGTTGCATGGGAGACTTCTTGAGTGACCTACCTGGAGAAATTTTTTTTTGTTCATCACACACATGTCAAAGATATGAGGCAACGTTCTTGCATCTTTTTTACTGTGATGTCATTTATTAATAGTAGAAAGACATGGACATTTATTTATTTTTTCAAATTCATGAAAAGTTTTTTCAATTTTCCTATTATTTTCAAAGAACAACTTGTTGATGCTGACGGCACATAGTGCGTTTTTAGCTGTTAACGTAGCGTGAAAAGTTGCGCAAAGTGAATTCAAAGTTGTGTAAAGTGATTGCAAAGTTTGTAGATTTATTTGTATGTTTGACCTAAGTTGTTTGCACATAAAAAACGGCAGTTGTAAAATCAAAAAATGAATAAAAGCCAGATAAAAGCAGTCTATATTAGCAGAGTATCACATGAGCTGACTGACTTTAAAATTGATAGAAAACAGCGTGAAAAGTTGGTAAAAAACGTTCGAAACGTTGGCGGAGTTGCTTCTATATTTAACCTAAGTCATTGGAATGACAACCCCGCAGTTAAATTCAGAAAACATTGAGTAAATATCTAGAAAATGCCCCATATATAAGCAGATTATCGCAACTGCGAGCCGACAAATCAAAGGCAAACTGCTTACAAAGTTGTTAAAAGCGATTGCAAAGTTTGTAGATTCGTTTGGAAACGGTACACAGGATATTATATTGACGGGTCGCATAGATAAAACTTCGAAAACGTGAATAAATATTTCTTAAAATGCCGTTAAAGTAGCGTCGTGTTACTGGGAGCATGTACAGGTCATAGGTTAATTCAAGAAGTTACTTGTGCAAACGCTATCAATTTTAAAACACTTTCAAACATAAAAGAGCCGCCAATTCAGGTCAATTTCAAATTACTTAAGCAGTAGTGTGGGTAAGTAATCGAACAAAATCTAAAGTTAAGCTCAATCGGGCGTGGTTAGTAGTTGCATGGGAGACTTCTTGAGTGACCTAGCTGTAGAATTTTTTTTGTTCATCACACACATGTCAAAGATATGAGGCAACGTTCTTGCATCTTTTTTGCTGTGATGTCATTTATTAATAGTAGAAAGACATGGAAATTTATTTATTTTTTCAAATTCATGAAAAGTTTTTTCAATTTTCCTATTATTTTCAAAGAACAACTTGTTGATGCTGACGGCACATAGTGCGTTTTTAGCTGTTAACGTAGCGTGAAAAGTTGCGCAAAGTGAATTCAAAGTTGTGTAAAGTGATTGCAAAGTTTGTAGATTTATTTGTATGTTTGACCTAAGTTGTTTGCACATAAAAAACGGCAGTTGTAAAATCAAAAAATGAATAATAGCCAGATAAAAGCAGTCTATATTAGCAGAGTATCACATGAGCTGACTGACTTTAAAATTGATAGAAAACAGCGTGAAAAGTTGGTAAAAAACGTTCGAAACGTTGGCGGAGTTGCTTCTATATTTAACCTAAGTCATTGGAATGACAACCCCGCAGTTAAATTCAGAAAACATTGAGTAAATATCTAGAAAATGCCCCATATATAAGCAGATTATCGCAACTGCGAGCCGACAAATCAAAGGCAAACTGCTTACAAAGTTGTTAAAAGCGATTGCAAAGTTTGTAGATTCGTTTGGAAACGGTACACAGGATATTATATTGACGGGTCGCATAGTTAAAACTTCGAAAACGTGAATAAATATTTCTTAAAATGCCGTTAAAGTAGCGTCGTGTTACTGGGAGCATGTACAGGTCATAGGTCAATTCAAGAAGTTACTTGTGCAAACGCTATCAATTTTAAAACACTTTCAAACATAAAAGAGCCGCCAATTCAGGTCAATTTCAAATTACTTAAGCAGTAGTGTGGGTAAGTAATCGAACAAAATCTAAAGTTAAGCTCAATCGGGCGTGGTTAGTAGTTGCATGGGAGACTTCTTGAGTGACCTAGCTGTAGAATTTTTTTTTGTTCATCACACACATGTCAAAGATATGAGGCAACGTTCTTGCATCTTTTTTGCTGTGATGTCATTTATTAATAGTAGAAAGACATGGAAATTTATTTATTTTTTCAAATTCATGAAAAGTTTTTTCAATTTTTCTATTATTTTCAAAGAACAACTTGTTGATGCTGACGGCACATAGTGCGTTTTTAGCTGTTAACGTAGCGTGAAAAGTTGCGCAAAGTGAATTCAAAGTTGTGTAAAGTGATTGCAAAGTTTGTAGATTTATTTGTATGTTTGACCTAAGTTGTTTGCACATAAAAAACAGCAGTTGTAAAATAAAAAAATGAATAAAAGCCAGATAAAAACAGTCTATATTAGCAGAGTATCACATGAGCTGACTGACTTTAAAATTGATAGAAAACAGCGTAAAAAGTTGGTAAAAAACGTTCGAAACGTTGGCGGAGTTGCTTCTATATTTAACCTAAGTCATTGGAATGACAACCCCGCAGTTAAATTCAGAAAACATTGAGTAAATATCTAGAAAATGCCCCATATATAAGCAGATTATCGCAACTGCGAGCCGACAAATCAAAGGCAAACTGCTTACAAAGTTGTTTAAAGCGATTGCAAAGTTTGTAGATTCGTTTGGAAACGGTACACAGGATATTATATTGACGGGTCGCATAGTTAAAACTTCGAAAACGTGAATAACTATTTCTTAAAATGCCGTTAAAGTAGCGTCGTGTTAATGGGAGCATGTACAGGTCATAGGTCAATTCAAGAAGTTACTTGTGCAAACGCTATCAATTTTAAAACACTTTCCAACATAAAATAGCCGCCATTTCAGGTCAATTTCAAATTACTTAAGCAGTAGTGTGGGTAAGTAATCGAACAAAATCTAAAGTTAAGCTCAATCGGGCGTGGTTAGTAGTTGCATGGGAGACTTCTTGAGTGACCTAGCTGTAGAATTTTTTTTTGTTCATCACACACATGTCAAAGATATGAGGCAACGTTCTTGCATCTTTTTTGCTGTGATGTCATTTATAAATAGTAGAAAGACATGGAAATTTATTTATTTTTTCAAATTCATGAAAAGTTTTTTCAATTTTTCTATTATTTTCAAAGAACAACTTGTTGATGCTGACGGCACATAGTGCGTTTTTAGCTGTTAACGTAGCGTGAAAAGTTGCGCAAAGTGAATTCAAAGTTGTGTAAAGTGATTGCAAAGTTTGTAGATTTATTTGTATGTTTGACCTAAGTTGTTTGCACATAAAAAACGGCAGTTGTAAAATCAAAAAATGAATAAAAGCCAGATAAAAACAGTCTATATTAGCAGAGTATCACATGAGCTGACTGACTTTAAAATTGATAGAAAACAGCGTGAAAAGTTGGTAAAAACGTTCGAAACGTTGGCGGAGTTGCTTCTATATTTAACCTAAGTCATTGGAATGACAACCCCGCAGTTAAATTCAGAAAACATTGAGTAAATATCAAGAAAATGCCCCATATATAAGCAGATTATCGCAACAGCGAGCCGACAAATCAAAGACAAACTGCTTACAAAGTTGTTAAAAGCGATTGCAAAGTTTGTAGATTCGTTTGGAAACGGTACACAGGATATTATATTGACGGGTCGCATAGTTAAAACTTCGAAAACGTGAATAACTATTTCTTAAAATGCCGTTAAAGTAGCGTCGTGTTACTGGGAGCATGTACAGGTCACAGGTCAATTCAAGAAGTTACTTGTGCAAACGCTAAAAATTTTAAAACACTTTCCAACATAAAATAGCCGCCAATTCAGGTCAATTTCAAATTACTTAAGCAGTAGTGTGGGTAAGTAATCGAACAAAATCTAAAGTTAAGCTCAATCGGGCGTGGTTAGTAGTTGCATGGGAGACTTCTTGAGTGACCTAGCTGTAGAATTTTTTTTTGTTCATCACACACATGTCAAAGATATGAGGCAACGTTCTTGCATCTTTTTTGCTGTGATGTCATTTATTAATAGTAGAAAGACATGGAAATTTATTTATTTTTTCAAATTCATGAAAAGTTTTTTCAATTTTTCTATTATTTTCAAAGAACAACTTGTTGATGCTGACGGCACATAGTGCGTTTTTAGCTGTTAACGTAGCGTGAAAAGTTGCGCAAAGTGAATTCAAAGTTGTGTAAAGTGATTGCAAAGTTTGTAGATTTATTTGTATGTTTGACCTAAGTTGTTTGCACATAAAAAACGGCAGTTGTAAAATCAAAAAATGAATAAAAGCCAGATAAAAACAGTCTATATTAGCAGAGTATCACATGAGCTGACTGACTTTAAAATTGATAGAAAACAGCGTGAAAAGTTGGTAGAAAACGTTCGAAACGTTGGCGGAGTTGCTTCTATATTTAACCTAAGTCATTGGAATGACAACCCCGCAGTTAAATTCAGAAAACATTGAGTAAATATCTAGAAAATGCCCCATATATAAGCAGATTATCGCAACTGCGAGCCGACAAATCAAAGGCAAACTGCTTACAAAGTTGTTAAAAGCGATTGCAAAGTTTGTAGATTCGTTTGGAAACGGTACACAGGATATTATATTGACGGGTCGCATAGTTAAAACTTCGAAAACGTGAATAAATATTTCTTAAAATGCCGTTAAAGTAGCGTCGTGTTACTGGGAGCATGTACAGGTCATAGGTCAATTCAAGAAGTTACTTGTGCAAACGCTATCAATTTTAAAACACTTTCAAACATAAAAGAGCCGCCAATTCAGGTCAATTTCAAATTACTTAAGCAGTAGTGTGGGTAAGTAATCGAACAAAATCTAAAGTTAAGCTCAATCGGGCGTGGTTAGTAGTTGCATGGGAGACTTCTTGAGTGACCTAGCTGTAGAATTTTTTTTTTTTCATCACACACATGTCAAAGATATGAGGCAACGTTCTTGCATCTTTTTTGCTGTGATGTCATTTATTAATAGTAGAAAGACATGGAAATTTATTTATTTTTTCAAATTCATGAAAAGTTTTTTCAATTTTTTCTATTATTTTCAAAGAACAACTTGTTGATGCTGACGGCACATAGTGCGTTTTTAGCTGTTAACGTAGCGTGAAAAGTTGCGCAAAGTGAATTCAAAGTTGTGTAAAGTGATTGCAAAGTTTGTAGATTTATTTGTATGTTTGACCTAAGTTGTTTGCACATAAAAAACGGCAGTTGTAAAATAAAAAAATGAATAAAAGCCAGATAAAAACAGTCTATATTAGCAGAGTATCACATGAGCTGACTGACTTTAAAATTGATAGAAAACAGCGTGAAAAGTTGGTAAAAAACGTTCGAAACGTTGGCGGAGTTGCTTCTATATTTAACCTAAGTCATTGGAATGACAACCCCGCAGTTAAATTCAGAAAACATTGAGTAAATATCTAGAAAATGCCCCATATATAAGCAGATTATCGCAACTGCGAGCCGACAAATCAAAGGCAAACTGCTTACAAAGTTGTTAAAAGCGATTGCAAAGTTTGTAGATTCGTTTGGAAACGGTACACAGGATATTATATTGACGGGTCGCATAGTTAAAACTTCGAAAACGTGAATAACTATTTCTTAAAATGCCGTTAAATTAGCGTCGTGTTACTGGGAGCATGTACAGGTCATAGGTCAATTCAAGAAGTTACTTGTGCAAACGCTATCAATTTTAAAACACTTTCCAACATAAAATAGCCGCCAATTCAGGTCAATTTCAAATTACTTAAGCAGTAGTGTGGGTAAGTAATCGAACAAAATCTAAAGTTAAGCTCAATCGGGCGTGGTTAGTAGTTGCATGTTAGACTTCTTGAGTGACCTAGCTGTAGAATTTTTTTTTGTTCATCACACACATGTCAAAGATATGAGGCAACGTTCTTGCATCTTTTTTGCTGTGATGTCATTTATTAATAGTAGAAAGACATGGAAATTTATTTATTTTTTCAAATTCATGAAAAGTTTTTTCAATTTTTCTATTATTTTCAAAGAACAACTTGTTGATGCTGACGGCACATAGTGCGTTTTTAGCTGTTAACGTAGCGTGAAAAGTTGCGCAAAGTGAATTCAAAGTTGTGTAAAGTGATTGCAAAGTTTGTAGATTTATTTGTATGTTTGACCTAAGTTGTTTGCACATAAAAAACGGCAGTTGTAAAATCAAAAAATGAATAAAAGCCAGATAAAAACAGTCTATATTAGCAGAGTATCACATGAGCTGACTGACTTTAAAATTGATAGAAAACAGCGTGAAAAGTTGGTAAAAAACGTTCGAAACGTTGGCGGAGTTGCTTCTATATTTAACCTAAGTCATTGGAATGACAACCCCACAGTTAAATTCAGAAAACATTGAGTAAATATCTAGAAAATGCCCCATATATAAGCAGATTATCGCAACTGCGAGCCGACAAATCAAAGGCAAACTGCTTACAAAGTTGTTAAAAGCGATTGCAAAGTTTGTAGATTCGTTTGGAAACGGTACACAGGATATTATATTGACGGGTCGCATAGTTAAAACTTCGAAAACGTGAATAAATATTTCTTAAAATGCCGTTAAAGTAGCGTCGTGTTACTGGGAGCATGTACAGGTCATAGGTCAATTCAAGAAGTTACTTGTGCAAACGCTATCAATTTTAAAACACTTTCAAACATAAAAGAGCCGCCAATTCAGGTCAATTTCAAATTACTTAAGCAGTAGTGTGGGTAAGTAATCGAACAAAATCTAAAGTTAAGCTCAATCGGGCGTGGTTAGTAGTTGCATGGGAGACTTCTTGAGTGACCTAGCTGTAGAATTTTTTTTGTTCATCACACACATGTCAAAGATATGAGGCAACGTTCTTGCATCTTTTTTGCTGTGATGTCATTTATTAATAGTAGAAAGACATGGAAATTTATTTATTTTTTCAAATTCATGAAAAGTTTTTTCAATTTTTTCTATTATTTTCAAAGAACAACTTGTTGATGCTGACGGCACATAGTGCGTTTTTAGCTGTTAACGTAGCGTGAAAAGTTGCGCAAAGTGAATTCAAAGTTGTGTAAAGTGATTGCAAAGTTTGTAGATTTATTTGTATGTTTGACCTAAGTTGTTTGCACATAAAAAACGGCAGTTGTAAAATAAAAAAATGAATAAAAGCCAGATAAAAACAGTCTATATTAGCAGAGTATCACATGAGCTGACTGACTATAAAATTGATAGAAAACAGCGTGAAAAGTTGGTAAAAAACGTTCGAAACGTTGGCGGAGTTGCTTCTATATTTAACCTAAGTCATTGGAATGACAACCCCGCAGTTAAATTCAGAAAACATTGAGTAAATATCTAGAAAATGCCCCATATATAAGCAGATTATCGCAACTGCGAGCCGACAAATCAAAGGCAAACTGCTTACAAAGTTGTTAAAAGCGATTGCAAAGTTTGTAGATTCGTTTGGAAACGGTACACAGGATATTATATTGACGGGTCGCATAGTTAAAACTTCGAAAACGTGAATAACTATTTCTTAAAATGCCGTTAAAGTAGCGTCGTGTTACTGGGAGCATGTACAGGTCATAGGTCAATTCAAGAAGTTACTTGTGCAAACGCTATCAATTTTAAAACACTTTCCAACATAAAATAGCCGCCATTTCAGGTCAATTTCAAATTACTTAAGCAGTAGTGTGGGTAAGTAATCGAACAAAATCTAAAGTTAAGCTCAATCGGGCGTGGTTAGTAGTTGCATGGGAGACTTCTTGAGTGACCTAGCTGTAGAATTTTTTTTTGTTCATCACACACATGTCAAAGATATGAGGCAACGTTCTTGCATCTTTTTTGCTGTGATGTCATTTATTAATAGTAGAAAGACATGGAAATTTATTTATTTTTTCAAATTCATGAAAAGTGTTTTCAATTTTTCTATTATTTTCAAAGAACAACTTGTTGATGCTGACGGCACATAGTGCGTTTTTAGCTGTTAACGTAGCGTGAAAAGTTGCGCAAAGTGAATTCAAAGTTGTGTAAAGTGATTGCAAAGTTTGTAGATTTATTTGTATGTTTGACCTAAGTTGTTTGCACATAAAAAACGGCAGTTGTAAAATCAAAAAATGAATAAAAGCCAGATAAAAACAGTCTATATTAGCAGAGTATCACATGAGCTGACTGACTTTAAAATTGATAGAAAACAGCGTGAAAAGTTGGTAAAAAACGTTCGAAACGTTGGCGGAGTTGCTTCTATATTTAACCTAAGTCATTGGAATGACAACCCCGCAGTTAAATTCAGAAAACATTGAGTAAATATCTAGAAAATGCCCCATATATAAGCAGATTATCGCAACTGCGAGCCGACAAATCAAAGGCAAACTGCTTACAAAGTTGTTAAAAGCGATTGCAAAGTTTGTAGATTCGTTTGGAAACGGTACACAGGATATTATATTGACGGGTCGCATAGTTAAAACTTCGAAAACGTGAATAACTATTTCTTAAAATGCCGTTAAAGTAGCGTCGTGTTACTGGGAGCATGTACAGGTCATAGGTCAATTCAAGAAGTTACTTGTGCAAACGCTATCAATTTTAAAACACTTTCCAACATAAAATAGCCGCCAATTCAGGCCAATTTCAAATTACTTAAGCAGTAGTGTGGGTAAGTAATCGAACAAAATCTAAAGTTAAGCTCAATCGGGCGTGGTTAGTAGTTGCATGGGAGACTTCTTGAGTGACCTAGCTGTAGAATTTTTTTTTGTTCATCACACACATGTCAAAGATATGAGGCAACGTTCTTGCATCTTTTTTGCTGTGATGTCATTTATTAATAGTAGAAAGACATGGAAATTTATTTATTTTTTCAAATTCATGAAAAGTTTTTTCAATTTTTCTATTATTTTCAAAGAACAACTTGTTGATGCTGACGGCACATAGTGCGTTTTTAGCTGTTAACGTAGCGTGAAAAGTTGCGCAAAGTGAATTCAAAGTTGTGTAAAGTGATTGCAAAGTTTGTAGATTTATTTGTATGTTTGACCTAAGTTGTTTGCACATAAAAAACGGCAGTTGTAAAATCAAAAAATGAATAAAAGCCAGATAAAAACAGTCTATATTAGCAGAGTATCACATGAGCTGACTGACTTTAAAATTGATAGAAAACAGCGTGAAAAGTTGGTAAAAAACGTTCGAAACGTTGGCGGAGTTGCTTCTATATTTAACCTAAGTCATTGGAATGACAACCCCGCAGTTAAATTCAGAAAACATTGAGTAAATATCTAGAAAATGCCCCATATATAAGCAGATTATCGCAACTGCGAGCCGACAAATCAAAGGCAAACTGCTTACAAAGTTGTTAAAAGCGATTGCAAAGTTTGTAGATTCGTTTGGAAACGGTACACAGGATATTATATTGACGGGTCGCATAGTTAAAACTTCGAAAACGTGAATAAATATTTCTTAAAATGCCGTTAAAGTAGCGTCGTGTTACTGGGAGCATGTACAGGTCATAGGTCAATTCAAGAAGTTACTTGTGCAAACGCTATCAATTTTAAAACACTTTCAAACATAAAAGAGCCGCCAATTCAGGTCAATTTCAAATTACTTAAGCAGTAGTGTGGGTAAGTAATCGAACAAAATCTAAAGTTAAGCTCAATCGGGCGTGGTTAGTAGTTGCATGGGAGACTTCTTGAGTGACCTAGCTGTAGAATTTTTTTTTGTTCATCACACACATGTCAAAGATATGAGGCAACGTTCTTGCATCTTTTTTGCTGTGATGTCATTTATTAATAGTAGAAAGACATGGAAATTTATTTATTTTTTCAAATTCATGAAAAGTTTTTTCAATTTTTTCTATTATTTTCAAAGAACAACTTGTTGATGCTGACGGCACATAGTGCGTTTTTAGCTGTTAACGTAGCGTGAAAAGTTGCGCAAAGTGAATTCAAAGTTGTGTAAAGTGATTGCAAAGTTTGTAGATTTATTTGTATGTTTGACCTAAGTTGTTTGCACATAAAAAACGGCAGTTGTAAAATAAAAAAATGAATAAAAGCCAGATAAAAACAGTCTATATTAGCAGAGTATCACATGAGCTGACTGACTTTAAAATTGATAGAAAACAGCGTGAAAAGTTGGTAAAAAACGTTCGAAACGTTGGCGGAGTTGCTTCTATATTTAACCTAAGTCATTGGAATGACAATCCCGCAGTTAAATTCAGAAAACATTGAGTAAATATCTAGAAAATGCCCCATATATAAGCAGATTATCGCAACTGCGAGCCGACAAATCAAAGGCACACTGCTTACAAAGTTGTTAAAAGCGATTGCAAAGTTTGTAGATTCGTTTGGAAACGGTACACAGGATATTATATTGACGGGTCGCATAGTTAAAACTTCGAAAACGTGAATAACTATTTCTTAAAATGCCGTTAAAGTAGCGTCGTGTTACTGGGAGCATGTACAGGTCATAGGTCAATTCAAGAAGTTACTTGTGCAAACGCTATCAATTTTAAAACACTTTCCAACATAAAATAGCCGCCATTTCAGGTCAATTTCAAATTACTTAAGCAGTAGTGTAGGTAAGTAATCGAACAAAATCTAAAGTTAAGCTCAATCGGGCGTGGTTAGTAGTTGCATGGGAGACTTCTTGAGTGACCTAGCTGTAGAATTTTTTTTTGTTCATCACACACATGTCAAAGATATGAGGCAACGTTCTTGCATCTTTTTTGCTGTGATGTCATTTATTAATAGTAGAAAGACATGGAAATTTATTTATTTTTTCAAATTCATGAAAAGTTTTTTCAATTTTTCTATTATTTTCAAAGAACAACTTGTTGATGCTGACGGCACATAGTGCGTTTTTAGCTGTTAACGTAGCGTGAAAAGTTGCGCAAAGTGAATTCAAAGTTGTGTAAAGTGATTGCAAAGTTTGTAGATTTATTTGTATGTTTGACCTAAGTTGTTTGCACATAAAAAACGGCAGTTGTAAAATCAAAAAATGAATAAAAGCCAGATAAAAGCAGTCTATATTAGCAGAGTATCACATGAGCTGACTGACTTTAAAATTGATAGAAAACAGCGTGAAAAGTTGGTAAAAAACGTTCGAAACGTTGGCGGAGTTGCTTCTATATTTAACCTAAGTCATTGGAATGACAACCCCGCAGTTAAATTCAGAAAACATTGAGTAAATATCTAGAAAATGCCCCATATATAAGCAGATTATCGCAACTGCGAGCCGACAAATCAAAGGCAAACTGCTTACAAAGTTGTTAAAAGCGATTGCAAAGTTTGTAGATTCGTTTGGAAACGGTACACAGGATATTATATTGACGGGTCGCATAGTTAAAACTTCGAAAACGTGAATAAATATTTCTTAAAATGCCGTTAAAGTAGCGTCGTGTTACTGGGAGCATGTACAGGTCATAGGTCAATTCAAGAAGTTACTTGTGCAAACGCTATCAATTTTAAAACACTTTCAAACATAAAAGAGCCGCCAATTCAGATAAATTTCAAATTACTTAAGCAGTAGTGTGGGTAAGTAATCGAACAAAATCTAAAGTTAAGCTCAATCGGGCGTGGTTAGTAGTTGCATGGGAGACTTCTTGAGTGACCTAGCTGTAGAATTTTTTTTTTGTTCATCACACACATGTCAAAGATATGAGGCAACGTTCTTGCATCTTTTTTACTGTGATGTCATTTATTAATAGTAGAAAGACATGGAAATTTATTTATTTTTTCAAATTCATGAAAAGTTTTTTCAATTTTCCTATTATTTTCAAAGAACAACTTGTTGATGCTGACGGCACATAGTGCGTTTTAGCTGTTAACGTAGCGTGAAAAGTTGCGCAAAGTTAATTCAAAGTTGTGTAAAGTGATTGCAGATTTATTTGTATGTTTGACCTAAGTTGTTTGCACATAAAAAACGGCAGTTGTAAAATCAAAAAATGAATAAAAGCCAGATAAAAGCAGTCTATATTAGCAGAGTATCACATGAGCTGACTGACTTTAAAATTTATAGAAAACAGCATGAAAAGTTGGTAAAAACGTTCGAAACGTTGGCGGAGTTGCTTCTATATTTAACCTAAGTCATTGGAATGACAACCTCGCAGTTAAATTCAGAAAACATTGAGTAAATGTCTAGAAAATGCCCCATATATAAGCAGATTATCGCAACTGCGAGCCGAAAAATCGAAGGCAAACTGCTTACAAAGTTGTTAAAAGCGATTGCAAAGTTTGTAGATTCGTTTGGAAGCGGTACACAGGATATTATATTGACGGGTCGCATAGTTAAAACTTCGAAAACGTGAATAAATGTTTCTTAAAATGCCGTTAAAGTAGCGTCGTGTTACTGGGAGCATGTACAGGTCATAGGCCAATTCAAGAAGTTACTTGTGCAAACGCTGTCAATTTTAAAACACTTTGAAACTTAAAATAGCCGCCAATTCAGGTCAACTTCAAATTACTTAAGCAGTAGTGTGGGTAAGTAATCGAACAAAATCTAAAGTTATGCTCAATCGGGCGTGGTTAGTAGTTGCATGGGAGACTTCTTGAGTGACCTAGCTGGTGATTTTTTTTTTGTTCATCACACACATGTCAAAGATATGAGGCAACGTTCTTGCATCTTTTTTTACTGTGATGTCATTTATTAATAGTAGAAAGACATGGACATTTATTTATTTTTTCAAATTCATGAAAAGTTTTTTCAATTTTCCTATTATTTTCAAAGAACAACTTGTTGATGCTGACGGCACATAGTGCGTTTTAGCTGTTAACGTAGCGTGAAAAGTTGCGCAAAGTGAATTCAAAGTTGTGTAAAGTGATTGCAGATTTATTTGTATGTTTGACCTAAGTTGTTTGCACATAAAAAACGGCAGTTGTAAAATCAAAAAATGAATAAAAGCCAGATAAAAGCAGTCTATATTAGCAGAGTATCACATGAGCTGACTGACTTTAAAATTGATAGAAAACAGCGTGAAAAGTTGGTAAAAAACGTTCGAAACGTTGGCGGAGTTGCTTCTATATTTAACCTAAGTCATTGGAATGACAACCCCGCAGTTAAATTCAGAAAACATTGAGTAAATATCTAGAAAATGCCCCATATATAAGCAGATTATCGCAACTGCGAGCCGACAAATCAAAGGCAAACTGCTTACAAAGTTGTTAAAAGCGATTGCAAAGTTTGTAGATTCGTTTGGAAACGGTACACAGGATATTATATTGACGGGTCGCATAGTTAAAACTTCGAAAACGTGAATAAATATTTCTTAAAATGCCGTTAAAGTAGCGTCGTGTTACTGGGAGCATGTACAGGTCATAGGTCAATTCAAGAAGTTACTTGTGCAAACGCTATCAATTTTAAAACACTTTCAAACATAAAAGAGCCGCCAATTCAGATAAATTTCAAATTACTTAAGCAGTAGTGTGGGTAAGTAATCGAACAAAATCTAAAGTTAAGCTCAATCGGGCGTGGTTAGTAGTTGCATGGGAGACTTCTTGAGTGACCTAGCTGTAGAATTTTTTTTTTGTTCATCACACACATGTCAAAGATATGAGGCAACGTTCTTGCATCTTTTTTACTGTGATGTCATTTATTAATAGTAGAAAGACATGGAAATTTATTTATTTTTTCAAATTCATGAAAAGTTTTTTCAATTTTCCTATTATTTTCAAAGAACAACTTGTTGATGCTGACGGCACATAGTGCGTTTTAGCTGTTAACGTAGCGTGAAAAGTTGCGCAAAGTTAATTCAAAGTTGTGTAAAGTGATTGCAGATTTATTTGTATGTTTGACCTAAGTTGTTTGCACATAAAAAACGGCAGTTGTAAAATCAAAAAATGAATAAAAGCCAGATAAAAGCAGTCTATATTAGCAGAGTATCACATGAGCTGACTGACTTTAAAATTTATAGAAAACAGCATGAAAAGTTGGTAAAAACGTTCGAAACGTTGGCGGAGTTGCTTCTATATTTAACCTAAGTCATTGGAATGACAACCTCGCAGTTAAATTCAGAAAACATTGAGTAAATGTCTAGAAAATGCCCCATATATAAGCAGATTATCGCAACTGCGAGCCGAAAAATCGAAGGCAAACTGCTTACAAAGTTGTTAAAAGCGATTGCAAAGTTTGTAGATTCGTTTGGAAGCGGTACACAGGATATTATATTGACGGGTCGCATAGTTAAAACTTCGAAAACGTGAATAAATGTTTCTTAAAATGCCGTTAAAGTAGCGTCGTGTTACTGGGAGCATGTACAGGTCATAGGCCAATTCAAGAAGTTACTTGTGCAAACGCTGTCAATTTTAAAACACTTTCAAACTTAAAATAGCCGCCAATTCAGGTCAACTTCAAATTACTTAAGCAGTAGTGTGGGTAAGTAATCGAACAAAATCTAAAGTTATGCTCAATCGGGCGTGGTTAGTAGTTGCATGGGAGACTTCTTGAGTGACCTAGCTGGTGATTTTTTTTTTGTTCATCACACACATGTCAAAGATATGAGGCAACGTTCTTGCATCTTTTTTTACTGTGATGTCATTTATTAATAGTAGAAAGACATGGACATTTATTTATTTTTTCAAATTCATGAAAAGTTTTTTCAATTTTCCTATTATTTTCAAAGAACAACTTGTTGATGCTGACGGCACATAGTGCGTTTTAGCTGTTAACGTAGCGTGAAAAGTTGCGCAAAGTGAATTCAAAGTTGTGTAAAGTGATTGCAGATTTATTTGTATGTTTGACCTAAGTTGTTTGCACATAAAAAACGGCAGTTGTAAAATCAAAAAATGAATAAAAGCCAGATAAAAGCAGTCTATATTAGCAGAGTATCACATGAGCTGACTGACTTTAAAATTGATAGAAAACAGCATGAAAAGTTGGTAAAAACGTTCGAAACGTTGGCGGAGTTGCTTCTATATTTAACCTAAGTCATTGGAATGACAACCTCGCAGTTAAATTCAGAAAACATTGAGTAAATGTCTAGAAAATGCCCCATATATAAGCAGATTATCGCAACTGCGAGCCGAAAAATCAAAGGCAAACTGCTTACAAAGTTGTTAAAAGCGATTGCAAAGTTTGTAGATTCGTTTGGAAACGGTACACAGGATATTATATTGACGGGTCGCATAGTTAAAACTACGAAAACGTGAATAAATATTTCTTAAAATGCCGTTAAAGTAGCGTCGTGTTACTGGAAGCATGTACAGGTCATAGGTCAATTCAAGAAGTTACTTGTGCAAACGCTATCAATTTTAAAACACTTTCAAACATAAAATAGCCGCCAATTCAGGTCAAATTCAAATTACTTAAGCAGTAGTGTGGGTAAGTAATCGAACAAAATCTAAAGTTAAGCTCAATCGGGCGTGGTTAGTAGTTGCATGGGAGACTTCTTGAGTGACCTAGCTGTAGAATTTTTTTTTTGTTCATCACACACATGTCAAAGATATGAGGCAACGTTCTTGCATCTTTTTTACTGTGATGTCATTTATTAATAGTAGAAAGACATTGAAATTTATTTATTTTTTCAAATTCATGAAAAGTTTTTTCAATTTTCCTATTATTTTCAAAGAACAACTTGTTGATGCTGACGGCACATAGTGCGTTTTTAGCTGTTAACGTAGCGTGAAAAGTTGCGCAAAGTTAATTCAAAGTTGTGTAAAGTGATTGCAGATTTATTTGTATGTTTGACCTAAGTTGTTTGCACATAAAAAACGGCAGTTGTAAAATCAAAAAATGAATAAAAGCCAGATAAAAGCAGTCTATATTAGCAGAGTATCACATGAGCTGACTGACTTTAAAATTGATAGAAAACAGCATGAAAAGTTGGTAAAAACGTTCGAAACGTTGGCGGAGTTGCTTCTATATTTAACCTAAGTCATTGGAATGACAACCTCGCAGTTAAATTCAGAAAACATTGAGTAAATGTCTAGAAAATGCCCCATATATAAGCAGATTATCGCAACTGCGAGCCGAAAAATCGAAGGCAAACTGCTTACAAAGTTGTTAAAAGCGATTGCAAAGTTTGTAGATTCGTTTGGAAGCGGTACACAGGATATTATATTGACGGGTCGCATAGTTAAAACTTCGAAAACGTGAATAAATGTTTCTTAAAATGCCGTTAAAGTAGCGTCGTGTTACTGGGAGCATGTACAGGTCATAGGCCAATTCAAGAAGTTACTTGTGCAAACGCTGTCAATTTTAAAACACTTTCAAACTTAAAATAGCCGCCAATTCAGGTCAACTTCAAATTACTTAAGCAGTAGTGTGGGTAAGTAATCGAACAAAATCTAAAGTTATGCTCAATCGGGCGTGGTTAGTAGTTGCATGGGAGACTTCTTGAGTGACCTAGCTGGAGATTTTTTTTTTTGTTCATCACACACATGTCAAAGATATGAGGCAACGTTCTTGCATCTTTTTTTACTGTGATGTCATTTATTAATAGTAGAAAGGCATGGAAATTTATTTATTTTTTCAAATTCATGAAAAGTTTTTTCAATTTTCCTATTATTTTCAAAGAACAACTTGTTGATGCTGACGGCACACAGTGCGTTTTTAGCTGTTAACGTAGCGTGAAAAGTTGCGCAAAGTGAATTCAAAGTTGTGTAAAGTGATTGCAAAGTTTGTAGATTTATTTGTATGTTTGACCTAAGTTGTTTGCACATAAAAAACGGCAGTTGTAAAATCAAAAAATGAATAAAAGCCAGATAAAAGCACTCTATATTAGCAGAGTATCACATGAGCTGACTGACTTTAAAATTGTTAGAAAACAGCGTGAAAAGTTGGTAAAAACGTTCGAAACGTTGGCGGAGTTGCTTCTATATTTAACCTAAGTCATTGGAATGACAACCCCGCAGTTAAATTCAGAAAACATTGAGTATATGTCTAGAAAATGCCCCATATATAAGCAGATTATCGCAACTGCGAGCCGAAAAATCGAAGGCAAACTGCTTACAAAGTTGTTAAAAGCGATTGCAAAGTTTGTAGATTCGTTTGGAAGCGGTACACAGGATATTATATTGACGGGTCGCATAGTTAAAACTTCGAAAACGTGAATAAATGTTTCTTAAAATGCCGTTAAAGTAGCGTCGTGTTACTGGGAGCATGTACAGGTCATAGGCCAATTCAAGAAGTTACTTGTGCAAACGCTGTCAATTTTAAAACACTTTCAAACTTAAAATAGCCGCCAATTCAGGTCAACTTCAAATTACTTAAGCAGTAGTGTGGGAAAGTAATCGAACAAAATCTAAAGTTATGCTCAATCGGGCGTGGTTAGTAGTTGCATGGGAGACTTCTTGAGTGACCTAGCTGGTGATTTTTTTTTTGTTCATCACACACATGTCAAAGATATGAGGCAACGTTCTTGCATCTTTTTTTACTGTGATGTCATTTATTAATAGTAGAAAGACATGGACATTTATTTATTTTTTCAAATTCATGAAAAGTTTTTTCAATTTTCCTATTATTTTCAAAGAACAACTTGTTGATGCTGACGGCACATAGTGCGTTTTAGCTGTTAACGTAGCGTGAAAAGTTGCGCAAAGTGAATTCAAAGTTGTGTAAAGTGATTGCAGATTTATTTGTATGTTTGACCTAAGTTGTTTGCACATAAAAAACGGCAGTTGTAAAATCAAAAAATGAATAAAAGCCAGATAAAAGCAGTCTATATTAGCAGAGTATCACATGAGCTGACTGACTTTAAAATTGATAGAAAACAGCATGAAAAGTTGGTAAAAACGTTCGAAACGTTGGCGGAGTTGCTTCTATATTTAACCTAAGTCATTGGAATGACAACCTCGCAGTTAAATTCAGAAAACATTGAGTAAATGTCTAGAAAATGCCCCATATATAAGCAGATTATCGCAACTGCGAGCCGAAAAATCGAAGGCAAACTGCTTACAAAGTTGTTAAAAGCGATTGCAAAGTTTGTAGATTCGTTTGGAAACGGTACACAGGATATTATATTGACGGGTCGCATAGTTAAAACTACGAAAACGTGAATAAATATTTCTTAAAATGCCGTTAAAGTAGCGTCGTGTTACTGGAAGCATGTACAGGTCATAGGTCAATTCAAGAAGTTACTTGTGCAAACGCTATCAATTTTAAAACACTTTCAAACATAAAATAGCCGCCAATTCAGGTCAAATTCAAATTACTTAAGCAGTAGTGTGGGTAAGTAATCGAACAAAATCTAAAGTTAAGCTCAATCGGGCGTGGTTAGTAGTTGCATGGGAGACTTCTTGAGTGACCTAGCTGTAGAATTTTTTTTTTGTTCATCACACACATGTCAAAGATATGAGGCAACGTTCTTGCATCTTTTTTACTGTGATGTCATTTATTAATAGTAGAAAGACATTGAAATTTATTTATTTTTTCAAATTCATGAAAAGTTTTTTCAATTTTCCTATTATTTTCAAAGAACAACTTGTTGATGCTGACGGCACATAGTGCGTTTTTAGCTGTTAACGTAGCGTGAAAAGTTGCGCAAAGTTAATTCAAAGTTGTGTAAAGTGATTGCAGATTTATTTGTATGTTTGACCTAAGTTGTTTGCACATAAAAAACGGCAGTTGTAAAATCAAAAAATGAATAAAAGCCAGATAAAAGCAGTCTATATTAGCAGAGTATCACATGAGCTGACTGACTTTAAAATTGATAGAAAACAGCATGAAAAGTTGGTAAAAACGTTCGAAACGTTGGCGGAGTTGCTTCTATATTTAACCTAAGTCATTGGAATGACAACCTCGCAGTTAAATTCAGAAAACATTGAGTAAATGTCTAGAAAATGCCCCATATATAAGCAGATTATCGCAACTGCGAGCCGAAAAATCGAAGGCAAACTGCTTACAAAGTTGTTAAAAGCGATTGCAAAGTTTGTAGATTCGTTTGGAAGCGGTACACAGGATATTATATTGACGGGTCGCATAGTTAAAACTTCGAAAACGTGAATAAATGTTTCTTAAAATGCCGTTAAAGTAGCGTCGTGTTACTGGGAGCATGTACAGGTCATAGGCCAATTCAAGAAGTTACTTGTGCAAACGCTGTCAATTTTAAAACACTTTCAAACTTAAAATAGCCGCCAATTCAGGTCAACTTCAAATTACTTAAGCAGTAGTGTGGGTAAGTAATCGAACAAAATCTAAAGTTATGCTCAATCGGGCGTGGTTAGTAGTTGCATGGGAGACTTCTTGAGTGACCTAGCTGGAGATTTTTTTTTTTGTTCATCACACACATGTCAAAGATATGAGGCAACGTTCTTGCATCTTTTTTTACTGTGATGTCATTTATTAATAGTAGAAAGGCATGGAAATTTATTTATTTTTTCAAATTCATGAAAAGTTTTTTCAATTTTCCTATTATTTTCAAAGAACAACTTGTTGATGCTGACGGCACACAGTGCGTTTTTAGCTGTTAACGTAGCGTGAAAAGTTGCGCAAAGTGAATTCAAAGTTGTGTAAAGTGATTGCAAAGTTAGTAGATTTATTTGTATGTTTGACCTAAGTTGTTTGCACATAAAAAACGGCAGTTGTAAAATCAAAAAATTAATAAAAGCCAGATAAAAGCAGTGTATATTAGCATAGTATCACATGACGTGACTGACTTTAAAATTGATAGAAAACAGCGTGAAAAGTTGGTAAAAACGTTCGAAACGTTGGCGGAGTTGCTTCTATATTTAACCTAAGTCATTGGAATGACAACCCCGCAGTTAAATTCAGAAAACATTGAGTAAATGTCTAGAAAATGCCCCATATATAAGCAGATTATCGCAACTGCGAGCCGAAAGATCGAAGGCAAACTGCTTACAAAGTTGTTAAAAGCGATTGCAAAGTTTGTAGGTTCGTTTGGAAACGGTACACAGGATATTATATTGACGGGTCGCATAGTTAAAACTTCGAAAACGTGAATAAATATTTCTTAAAATGCCTTTAAAGTAGCGTCGTGTTACTGGGAGCATGTACAGGTCATAGGTCAATTCAAGAAATTACTTGTGCAAACGCTATCCATTTTAAAACACTTTCAAACATAAAATAGCCGCCAATTCAGGTCAAATTCAAATTACTTAAGCAGTAGTGTGGGTAAGTAATCGAACAAAATCTAAAGTTAAGCACAATCGGGCGTGCTTAGTAGTTGCATGGGAGACTTCTTGAGTGACCTATCTGGAGAAATTTGTTTTTGTTCGTCACACACATGTCAAAGATATGAGGCAACGTTCTTGCATCTTTTTTTACTGTGATGTCATTTATTAATAGTAGAAAGACATGGAAAATTATTTATTTTTTCAAATTCATTAAAAGTTTTTTTCAATTTTCCTATTATTTTCAAAGAACAACTTGTTGATGCTGACGGCACATAGTGCGTTTTTAGCTGTTAACGTAGCGTGAAAAGATGGGTAAAGTGAATTCAAAGTTGTGTAAAGTCATTGCGAAGTTTGTAGATTTAGTTGTATGTTTGACCTAAGTTGTTTGCACATAAAAAACGGCAGTTGTAAAATCACAAAATGAATAAAACCCAGATTAAAGCAGTCTATATTAGCAGAGTATCACATGAGCTGACTGACTTTAAAATTGATAGAAAACAGCGTGAAAAGTTGGTAAAAACGTTCGAAACGTTGGCGGAGTTGCTTCTATATTTAACCTAAGTCATTGGAATGACAACCCCGCAGTTAAATTCAGAAAACATTGAGTAAATGTCTAGAAAATGCCCCATATATAAGCAGATTATCGCAACTGCGAGCCGAAAAATCGAAGGCAAACTGCTTACAAGTTGTTAAAAGCGATTGCAAAGTTTGTAGATTCGTTTGGAAACGGTACACAGGATATTATATTGACGGGTCGCATAGTTAAAACTTCGAAAACGTGAATAAATATTTCTTAAAATGCCGTTAAAGTAGCGTCGTGTTACTGGGAGCATGTACAGGTCATAGGTCAATTCAAGAAGTTACTTGTGCAAACGCTATCAATTTTAAAACACTTTCAAACATAAAATAGCCGCCAATTCAGGCCAATTTCATATTACTTAAGCAGTAGTGTGGGTAAGTAATCGAACAAAATCTAAAGTTAAGCTCAATCGGGCGTGGTTAGTAGTTGCATGGGAGACTTCTTGAGTGACCTAGCTGGAGAAATTGTTTTTGTTCATCACACACATGTCAAAGATATGAGGCAACGTTCTTGCATCTTTGTTTACTGTGATGTCATTTATTAATTGTAGAAAGACATGGAAATTTATTTATTTTTTCAAATTCATGAAAAGTTTTTTCAATTTTCCTATTATTTTCAAAGAACAACTTGTTGATGCTGACGGCACACAGTGCGTTTTTAGCTGTTAACGTGGCGTGAAAAGTTGCGCAAAGTGAATTCAAAGTTGTGTAAAGTGATTGCAAAGTTTGTAGACTTATTTGTATGTTTGACCTAAGTTGTTTGCACATAAAAAACGGCAGTTGTAAAATCAAAAAATGAATAAAAGCCAGATAAAAGCAGTCTATATTAGCAGAGTATCACATGAGCTGACTGACTTTAAATTTGATAGAAAACAGCGTGAAAAGTTGGTAAAAACGTTCGAAACGTTGGCGGAGTTGCTTCTATATTTAACCTAAATCATTGGAATGACAACCCCGCAGTTAAATTCAGAAAACATTCAGTAAATATCTAGAAAATGCCCCATATATAAGCAGATTATCGCAACTGCGAGCCGAAAAATCGAAGGCAAACTGCTTACAAAGTTGTTAAAAGCGATTGCAAAGTTTGTAGATTCGTTTGGAAACGGTACACAGAATATTATATTGACGGGTCGCATAGTTAAAACTTCAAAAACGTGAATAAATATTTCTTGAAGTGCCATTAAAGAAGCGTCGTGTTACTGGGAGCATGTACAGGTCATAGGTCAATTCAAGAAGTTACTTGAGCAAAAGCTATCAATTTTAAAACACTTTCAAACTTAAAATAGCCGCCAATTCAGGTCAACTTCAAATCACTTAAGCAGTAGTGTGGGTAAGTAATCGAACAAAATCTAAAGTTAAGCTCAAAGGGGCGTGGTTAGTAGTTGCATGAAAGACTTCTTGAGTGACCTAGATGGAGAATTTTTTGTTTGTTCATCACACACATGTCAAAGATATGAGGCAACGTTCTTGCATCTTTTTTTACTGTCTTGTCATTTATTAATAGTAGAAAGACATGGAAATTTATTTATTTTTTCAAATTCATGAAAAGTTTTTTTCAATTTTCCTATTATTTTCAAAGAACAACTTGTTGATGCTGACGGCACATAGTGCGTTTTTAGCTGTTAACGTAGCGTGAGAAGTTGGGTAAAGTGAATTCAAAGTTGTGTAAAGTGATTGCAAAGTTTGTAGATTTATTTGTATGTTTGACCTAAGTTGTTTGCACATAACAAACGGCAGGTGTAAAATCAAAAAATGAACAAATGCCAAATAAAAGCAGTCTATATTAGCAGAGTATCACATGAGCTGACTGACTTTAAAATTGATAGAAAACAGCGTGAAAACTTGGTAAAAACGTTCGAAACGTTGGAGGAGTTGCTTCTATATTTAACCTAAGTCATTGGAATGACAACCCCGCAGTTAAATTCAGAAAACATTGAGTAAATGTCTAGAAAATGCCCCATATAGAAGCAGATTATCGCAACTGCGAGCCGAAAAATCGAAGGCAAACTGCTTACAAAGTTGTTAAAAGCGATTGCAAAGTTTGTAGTTTAGTTTGGAAACAGTACACAGGATATTATATTGACGGGTCGCATAGTTAAAACTTCGAAAACGTGAATAAATATGTCTTAAAATGCCATTAAAGTAGCGTCGTGTTACTGGGAGTATGTACAGGTCATAGGTCAATTCAAGAAGTTACTTGTGCAAACGCTATCAATTTTAAAACACTTTCAAACATAAAATAGCCGCCAATTCAGGTCAATTTGAAATTACTTAAGCAGTAGTGTGGGTTAGTAATCGAACAAAATTTAAAGTTAAGCTCAATCGGGCGTGCTTAGTAGTTGCATGGGAGACTTCTTGAGTGACCTAGCAGGAGAAATTTGTTTTTGTTCGTCACACACATGTCAAAGATATGAGGCAACGTTCTTGCATCTTTTTTTACTGTGATGTCATTCATTAATAGTAGAAAGACATGGAAAATTATTTATTTTTTCAAATTCATGAAAAGTTTTTTTCAATTTTCCTATTATTTTCAAAGAACAACTTGTTGATGCTGACGGCACATAGTGCGTTTTTAGCTGTTAACGTAGCGTGAAAAGTTGGGTAAAGTGAATTCAAAGTTGTGTAAAGTGATTGCAAAGTTTGTAGATTTATTTGTATGTTTGACCTAAGTTGTTTGCACATAAAAAACGGCAGTTGTAAAATCAAAAAATGAATAAAAGCCAGATAAAATCAGTCTATATTAGCAGAGTATCACATGAGCTGACTGACTTTTAAATTGATAGAAAACAGCGTGAAAACTTGGTAAAAACGTTCGAAACGTTGGCGGAGTTGCTTCTATATTTAACCTAAGTCATTGGAATGACAACCCCGCAGTTAAATTCAGAAAACATTGAGTAAATGTCTAGGAAATGCCCCATATATAAGCAGATTATCGCAACTGCGAGCCGAAAAATCGAAGGCAAACTGCTTACAAAGTTGTTAAAAGCGATTGCAAAGTTTGTAGATTCGTTTGGAAACGGTACACAGGATATTATATTGACGGGTCGCATAGTTAAAACTTCGAAAACGTGAATAAATATTTCTTAAAATGCCGTTAAAGTAGCGTCGTGTTACTGGGAGCATGTACAGGTCATAGGTCAATTCAAGAAGTTACTTGAGCAAAAGCTATCAATTTTAAAACACTTTCAAACTTAAAATAGCCGCCAATTCAGGTTAACTTCAAATTACTTAAGCAGTAGTGTGGGTAAGTAATCGAACAAAATCTAAAGTTAAGCTCAATCGGGCGTGGTTAGTAGTTGCATGGGAGACTTCTTGAGTGACCTAGCTGGAGAAATTTTTTTTTGTTCATCACACACATGTCAAAGATATGAGGCAACGTTCTTGCATCTTTTTTTACTGTCTTGTCATTTATTAATAGTAGAAAGACATGGAAATTTATTTATTTTTTCAAATTCATGAAAAGTTTTTTCAATTTTCCTATTATTTTCAAAGAACAACTTGTTGATGCTGACGGCACATAGTGCGTTTTTAGCTGTTAACGTAGCGTGAAAAGTTGGGTAAAGTGAATTCAAAGTTGTGTAAAGTGATTGCAAAGTTTGTAGATTTATTTGTATGTTTGACCTAAGTTGTTTGCACATAAAAAACGGCAGTTGTAAAATCAAAAAATGAATAAAAGCCAGATAAAAGCAGTCCATATTAGCAGAGTATCACATGAGCTGACTGACTTTTAAATTGATAGAAAACAGCGTGAAAAGTTGGTAAAAACGTTCGAAAAGTTGGCGGAGTTGCTTCTATATTTAACCTAAGTCATTGGAATGACAACCCCGCAGTTAAATTCAGAAAACATTGAGTAAATGTCTAGGAAATGCCCCATATATAAGCAGATTATCGCAACAGCGAGCCGAAAAATCGAAGGCAAACTGCTTACAAAGTTGTTAAAAGCGATTGCAAAGTTTGTAGATTCGTTTGGAAACGGTACACAGGATATTATATTGACGGGTCGCATAGTTAAAACTTCAAAAACGTGAATAAAAATTTCTTAAAGTGCCATTAAAGTAGCGTAGTGTTACTGGGAGCATGTACAGGTCATAGGTGAATTCAAGAAATTACTTGTGCAAACGCTATCAATTTTAAAACACTTTCAAACATAAAATAGCCGCCAATTCAGGTCAATTTCTAATTACTTAAGCAGTAGTGTGGGTAAGTAATCGAACATAATCTAAAGTTAAGCTCAATCGGGCGTGGTTAGTAGTTGCATGGGAGACTTCTTGAGTGACCTAGCTGGAGAAATTTTTTTTTGTTCATCACACACATGTCAAAGATATGAGGCAACGTTCTTGCATCTTTTTTTACTGTGATGTCATTTATTAATAGTAGAAAGACATGGAAATTTATTTATTTTTTCAAATTCATGAAAAGTTTTTTCAATTTTCCTATTATTTTCAAAGAACAACTTGTTGATGCTGACGGCACTTAGTGCGTTTTTAGCTGTTAACGTAGCGTGAAAAGTTGGGTAAAGTGAATTCAAAGTTGTGTAAAGTGATTGCAAAGTTTGTAGATTTATTTGTATGTTTGACCGAAGTTGTTTGCACATAAAAAACGGCAGTTGTAAAATCAAAAAATGAATAAAAGCCAGATAAAAGCAGTCTATATTAGCAGAGTATCACATGAGCTGACTGACTTTTAAATTGATAGAAAACAGCGTGAAAAGTTGGTAAAAACGTTCGAAACGTTGGCGGAGTTGCTTCTATATTTAACCTAAGTCATTGGAATGACAACCCCGCAGTTAAATTCAGAAAACATTGAGTAAATGTCTAGGAAATTCCCCATATATAAGCAGATTATCGCAACTGCGAGCCGAAAAATCGAAGGCAAACTGCTTACAAAGTTGTTAAAAGCGATTGCAAAGTTTGTAGATTCGTTTGGAAACGGTACACAGGATATTATATTGACGGGTCGCATAGTTAAAACTTCAAAAACGTGAATAAATATTTCTTAAAGTGCCATTAAAGTAGCGTCGTGTTACTGGGAGCATGTACAGGTTATAGGTCAATTCAAGAAGTTACTTGTGCAAACGCTATCAATTTTAAAACACTTTCAAACATAAAATAGCCGCCAATTCAGATCAATTTCAAATTACTTAAGCAGTAGTTTGGGTAAGTAATCGAACAAAATCTAAAGTTAATCTCTATCGGGCGTGGTTAGTAGTTGCATGGGAGACTTCTTGAGTGACCTAGCTGGAGATTTTTTTTTTGTTCATCACACACATGTCAAAGATATGAGGCAACGTTCTTGTATCTTTTTTTACTGTGGTGTCATTTATTAATAGTAGAAAGACATGGAAATTTATTTATTTTTTCAAATTCATGAAAAGTGTTTTCAATTTTCCTATTATTTTCAAAGAACAACTTGTTGATGCTGACGGCACATAGTGCGTTTTTAGCTGTTAACGTAGCGTGAAAAGATGGGTAAAGTGAATTCAAAGTTGTGTAAAGTGATTGCAAAGTTTGTAGATTTATTTGTATGTTTGACCTAAGTTGTTTGCACATAAAAAACGGCAATTGTAAAATCAATAAATGAATAAAAGCCAGATAAAAGCAGTCTATATTAGCAGAGTATCACATGAGCTGACTGACTTTAAAATTGATAGAAAACAGCGTGAAAAGTTGGTAAAAACGTTCGAAACGTTGGCGGAGTTGCTTCTATATTTAACCTAAATCATTGGAATGACAACCCCGCAGTTAAATTCAGAAAACATTGAGTAAATGTCTAGGAAATTCCCCATATATAAGCAGATTATCGCAACTGCGAGCCGAAAAATCGAAGGCAAACTGCTTACAAAGTTGTTAAAAGCGATTGCAAAGTTTGTAGATTCGTTTGGAAACGGTACACAGGATATTATATTGACGGGTCGCATAGTTAAAACTTCAAAAACGTGAATAAATATTTCTTAAAGTGCCATTAAAGTAGCGTCGTGTTACTGGGAGCATGTACAGGTTATAGGTCAATTCAAGAAGTTACTTGTGCAAACGCTATCAATTTTAAAACACTTTCAAACATAAAATAGCCGCCAATTCAGATCAATTTCAAATTACTTAAGCAGTAGTTTGGGTAAGTAATCGAACAAAATCTATAGTTAATCTCTATCGGGCGTGGTTAGTAGTTGCATGGGAGACTTCTTGAGTGACCTAGCTGGAGATTTTTTTTTTGTTCATCACACACATGTCAAAGATATGAGGCAACGTTCTTGTATCTTTTTTTACTGTGGTGTCATTTATTAATAGTAGAAAGACATGGAAATTTATTTATTTTTTCAAATTCATGAAAAGTGTTTTCAATTTTCCTATTATTTTCAAAGAACAACTTGTTGATGCTGACGGCACATAGTGCGTTTTTAGCTGTTAACGTAGCGTGAAAAGATGGGTAAAGTGAATTCAAAGTTGTGTAAAGTGATTGCAAAGTTTGTAGATTTATTTGTATGTTTGACCTAAGTTGTTTGCACATAAAAAACGGCAATTGTAAAATCAATAAATGAATAAAAGCCAGATAAAAGCAGTCTATATTAGCAGAGTATCACATGAGCTGACTGACTGTAAAATTGATAGAAAACAGCGTGAAAAGTTGGTAAAAACGTTCGAAACGTTGGCGGAGTTGCTTCTATATTTAACCTAAATCATTGGAATGACAACCCCGCAGTTAAATTCAGAAAACATTCAGTAAATATCTAGAAAATGCCCCATATATAAGCAGATTATCGCAACTGCGAGCCGAAAAATCGAAGGCAAACTGCTTACAAAGTTGTTAAAAGCGATTGCAAAGTTTGTAGATTCGTTTGGAAACGGTACACAGGATATTATATTGACGGGTCGCATAGTTAAAACTTCGAAAACGTGAATAAATATTTCTTAAAATGCCGTTAAAGTAGCGTCGTGTTACTGGGAGCATGTACAGGTCATAGGTTAATTCAAGAAGTTACTTGTGCAAACGCTATCAATGTTAAAACACTTTCAAACATAAAATAGCCGCCAATTCAGATGAATTTCAAATTACTTAAGCAGTAGTGTGGGTAAGTAATCGAACAAAATCTAAAGTTAATCTCTATCGGGCGTGATTAGTAGTTGCATGGGAGACTTCTTGAGTGACCTAGCTGGAGAATTTTTTTTTTCATCACACACATGTCAAAGATATGAGGCAACGTTCTTGCATCTTTTTTACTGTGATGTCATTTATTAATAGTAGAAAGACATGGAAATTTATTTATTTTTTCAAATTCATGAAAAGTGTTTTCAATTTTCCTATTATTTTCAAAGAACAACTTGTTGATGCTGACGGCACATAGTGCGTTTTTAGCTGTTAACGTAGCGTGAAAAGATGGGTAAAGTGAATTCAAAGTTGTGTAAAGTGATTGCAAAGTTTGTAGATTTATTTGTATGTTTGACCTAAGTTGTTTGCACATAAAAAACGGCAATTGTAAAATCAATAAATGAATAAAAGCCAGATAAAAGCAGTCTATATTAGCAGAGTATCACATGAGCTGACTGACTTTAAAATTGATAGAAAACAGCGTGAAAAGTTGGTAAAAACGTTCGAAACGTTGGCGGAGTTGCTTCTATATTTAACCTAAATCATTGGAATGACAACCCCGCAGTTAAATTCAGAAAACATTGAGTAAATGTCTAGGAAATTCCCCATATATAAGCAGATTATCGCAACTGCGAGCCGAAAAATCGAAGGCAAACTGCTTACAAAGTTGTTAAAAGCGATTGCAAAGTTTGTAGATTCGTTTGGAAACGGTACACAGGATATTATATTGACGGGTCGCATAGTTAAAACTTCAAAAACGTGAATAAATATTTCTTAAAGTGCCATTAAAGTAGCGTCGTGTTACTGGGAGCATGTACAGGTTATAGGTCAATTCAAGAAGTTACTTGTGCAAACGCTATCAATTTTAAAACACTTTCAAACATAAAATAGCCGCCAATTCAGATCAATTTCAAATTACTTAAGCAGTAGTTTGGGTAAGTAATCGAACAAAATCTATAGTTAATCTCTATCGGGCGTGGTTAGTAGTTGCATGGGAGACTTCTTGAGTGACCTAGCTGGAGATTTTTTTTTTGTTCATCACACACATGTCAAAGATATGAGGCAACGTTCTTGTATCTTTTTTTACTGTGGTGTCATTTATTAATAGTAGAAAGACATGGAAATTTATTTATTTTTTCAAATTCATGAAAAGTGTTTTCAATTTTCCTATTATTTTCAAAGAACAACTTGTTGATGCTGACGGCACATAGTGCGTTTTTAGCTGTTAACGTAGCGTGAAAAGATGGGTAAAGTGAATTCAAAGTTGTGTAAAGTGATTGCAAAGTTTGTAGATTTATTTGTATGTTTGACCTAAGTTGTTTGCACATAAAAAACGGCAATTGTAAAATCAATAAATGAATAAAAGCCAGATAAAAGCAGTCTATATTAGCAGAGTATCACATGAGCTGACTGACTGTAAAATTGATAGAAAACAGCGTGAAAAGTTGGTAAAAACGTTCGAAACGTTGGCGGAGTTGCTTCTATATTTAACCTAAATCATTGGAATGACAACCCCGCAGTTAAATTCAGAAAACATTCAGTAAATATCTAGAAAATGCCCCATATATAAGCAGATTATCGCAACTGCGAGCCGAAAAATCGAAGGCAAACTGCTTACAAAGTTGTTAAAAGCGATTGCAAAGTTTGTAGATTCGTTTGGAAACGGTACACAGGATATTATATTGACGGGTCGCATAGTTAAAACTTCGAAAACGTGAATAAATATTTCTTAAAATGCCGTTAAAGTAGCGTCGTGTTACTGGGAGCATGTACAGGTCATAGGTTAATTCAAGAAGTTACTTGTGCAAACGCTATCAATGTTAAAACACTTTCAAACATAAAATAGCCGCCAATTCAGATGAATTTCAAATTACTTAAGCAGTAGTGTGGGTAAGTAATCGAACAAAATCTAAAGTTAATCTCTATCGGGCGTGATTAGTAGTTGCATGGGAGACTTCTTGAGTGACCTAGCTGGAGAATTTTTTTTTTCATCACACACATGTCAAAGATATGAGGCAACGTTCTTGCATCTTTTTTACTGTGATGTCATTTATTAATAGTAGAAAGACATGGAAATTTATTTATTTTTTCAAATTCATGAAAAGTTTTTTCAATTTTCCTATTACTTCCTACAACTTGTTGATGCTGACGGCACATAGTGCGTTTTTAGCTGTTAACGTAGCGTGAAAAGTTGGGTAAAGTGAATTCAAAGTTGGGTAAAGTGATTGCAAAATTTGTAGATTTATTTGTATGTTTGACCTAAGTTGTTTGCACATAAAAAACGGCAGTTGTAAAATCAAAAAATGAATAAAATCCAGATAAAAGCAGTCTATATTAGCAGAGTATCACATGAGCTGACTGACTTTAAAATTGATAGAAAACAGCGTGAAAAGTTGGTAAAAACGTTCGAAACGTTGGCGGAGTTGCTTCTATATTTAACCTAAATCATTGGAATGACAACCCCGCAGTTAAATTCAGAAAACATTGAGTAAATGTCTAGAAAATGCCCCATATATTAGCAGATTATCGCAACTGCGAGCAGAAAAATCGAAGGCAAACTGCTTACAATGTTGTTCAAAGCGATTGCAAAGTTTGTAGATTCGTTTGGAAACGGTACACAGGATATTATATTGACGGGTCGCATAGTTAAAACTTCGAAAACGTGAATAAATATTTCTTAAAATGCCATTAAAGTAGCGTCGTGTTACTGGGAGCATGTACAGGTTATAGGTCAATTCAAGAAGTTACTTGTGCAAACGCTATCAATTTTAAAACACTTTCAAACATAAAATAGCCGCCAATTCAGGTCAATTTCAAATTACTTAAGCAGTAGTGTGGGTAAGTAATCGAACAAAATCTAAAGTTAAGCTCAATCGGGCGTGGTTAGTAGTTGCATGGGAGACTTCTTGAATGACCTAGCTGGAGATTTTTTTTTTTTCATCACACACATGTCAAAGATATGAGGCAACGTTCTTGCATCTTTTTTTACTGTGATGTCATTTATTAATAGTAGAAAGACATGAAAATTTATTTATTTTTTCAAGTTCATGAAAAGTTTTTTCAATTTTCCTATAACTTCTTACAACTTGTTGATGCTGACGGCACATAGTGCGTTTTTAGCTGTTAACGTAGCGTGAAAAGTTGGGTAAAGTGAATTCAAAGTTGTGTAAAGTGATTGCAAAGTTTGTAGATTTATTTGTATGTTTGACCTAAGTTGTTTTCACATAAAAATCGGCAGTTGTAAAATCAAAAAATGAATAAAAGCCAGATAAAGATAAACGCAGTCTATATTAGCAGAGTATCACATGAGCTGACTGACTTTAAAATTGATAGAAAACAGCGTGAAAAGTTGGTAAAAACGTTCGAAACGTTGGCGGAGTTGCTTCTATATTTAACCTAAGTCATTGGAATGACAACCCCGCAGTTAAATTCAGAAAACATTCAGTAAATATCTAGAAAATGCCCCATATATAAGCAGATTATCGCAACTGCGAGCCGAAAAATCGAAGGCAAACTGCTTACAAAGTTGTTAAAAGCGATTGCAAAGTTTGTAGATTCGTTTGGAAACGGTACACAGGATATTATATTGACGGGTCGCACAGTTAAAACTTCGAAAACGTGAATAAATATTTTTTAAAATGCCGTTAAAGTAGCGTCGTGTTACTGGGAGCATGTACAGGCCATAGGTCAATTCAAGAAGTTACTTGTGCAAACGCTATCAATTTTAAAACACTTTCAAACATAAAATAGCCCCAATTCAGATCAATTTCAAATTACTTAAGCAGTAGTGTGGGTAAGTAATCGAACAAAATCTAAAGTTAAGCACAATCGGGCGTGGTTAGTAGTTGCATGGGAGACTTCTTGAGTGACCTAGCTGGAGAAATTTTTGTTTGTTCATCACACACATGTCAAAGATATGAGGCAACGTTCTTGCATCTTTTTTTACTGTGATGTCATTTATTAATAGTAGAAAGACATGGAAATTTATTTATTTTTTCAAATTCATGAAAAGTTTTTTCAATTTTCCTATTATTTTCAAAGAACAACTTGTTGATGCTGACGGCACTTAGTGCGTTTTTAGCTGTTAACGTAGCGTGAAAAGTTGGGTAAAGTGAATTCAAAGTTGTGTAAAGTGATTGCAAAGTTTGTAGATTTATTTGTATGTTTGACCGAAGTTGTTTGCACATAAAAAACGGCAGTTGTAAAATCAAAAAATGAATAAAAGCCAGATAAAAGCAGTCTATATTAGCAGAGTATCACATGAGCTGACTGACTTTTAAATTGATAGAAAACAGCGTGAAAAGTTGGTAAAAACGTTCGAAACGTTGGCGGAGTTGCTTCTATATTTAACCTAAATCATTGGAATGACAACCCCGCAGTTAAATTCAGAAAACATTGAGTAAATGTCTAGAAAATGCCCCATATATTAGCAGATTATCGCAACTGCGAGCAGAAAAATCGAAGGCAAACTGCTTACAATGTTGTTCAAAGCGATTGCAAAGTTTGTAGATTCGTTTGGAAACGGTACACAGGATATTATATTGACGGGTCGCATAGTTAAAACTTCGAAAACGTGAATAAATATTTCTTAAAATGCCATTAAAGTAGCGTCGTGTTACTGGGAGCATGTACAGGTTATAGGTCAATTCAAGAAGTTACTTGTGCAAACGCTATCAATTTTAAAACACTTTCAAACATAAAATAGCCGCCAATTCAGGTCAATTTCAAATTACTTAAGCAGTAGTGTGGGTAAGTAATCGAACAAAATCTAAAGTTAAGCTCAATCGGGCGTGGTTAGTAGTTGCATGGGAGACTTCTTGAATGACCTAGCTGGAGATTTTTTTTTTTTCATCACACACATGTCAAAGATATGAGGCAACGTTCTTGCATCTTTTTTTACTGTGATGTCATTTATTAATAGTAGAAAGACATGAAAATTTATTTATTTTTTCAAGTTCATGAAAAGTTTTTTCAATTTTCCTATAACTTCTTACAACTTGTTGATGCTGACGGCACATAGTGCGTTTTTAGCTGTTAACGTAGCGTGAAAAGTTGGGTAAAGTGAATTCAAAGTTGTGTAAAGTGATTGCAAAGTTTGTAGATTTATTTGTATGTTTGACCTAAGTTGTTTTCACATAAAAATCGGCAGTTGTAAAATCAAAAAATGAATAAAAGCCAGATAAAGATAAACGCAGTCTATATTAGCAGAGTATCACATGAGCTGACTGACTTTAAAATTGATAGAAAACAGCGTGAAAAGTTGGTAAAAACGTTCGAAACGTTGGCGGAGTTGCTTCTATATTTAACCTAAGTCATTGGAATGACAACCCCGCAGTTAAATTCAGAAAACATTCAGTAAATATCTAGAAAATGCCCCATATATAAGCAGATTATCGCAACTGCGAGCCGAAAAATCGAAGGCAAACTGCTTACAAAGTTGTTAAAAGCGATTGCAAAGTTTGTAGATTCGTTTGGAAACGGTACACAGGATATTATATTGACGGGTCGCACAGTTAAAACTTCGAAAACGTGAATAAATATTTTTTAAAATGCCGTTAAAGTAGCGTCGTGTTACTGGGAGTATGTACAGGTCATAGGTCAATTCAAAAAGTTACTTGTGCAAACGCTATCAATTTTAAAACACTTTCAAACATAAAATAGCCGCCAATTCAGATCAATTTCAAATTACTTAAGCAGTAGTTTGGGTAAGTAATCGAACAAAATCTAAAGTTAATCTCTATCGGGCGTGGTTAGTAGTTGCATGGGAGACTTCTTGAGTGACCTAGCTGGAGATTTTTTTTTTGTTCATCACACACATGTCAAAGATATGAGGCAACGTTCTTGTATCTTTTTTTACTGTGGTGTCATTTATTAATAGTAGAAAGACATGGAAATTTATTTATTTTTTCAAATTCATGAAAAGTGTTTTCAATTTTCCTATTATTTTCAAAGAACAACTTGTTGATGCTGACGGCACATAGTGCGTTTTTAGCTGTTAACGTAGCGTGAAAAGATGGGTAAAGTGAATTCAAAGTTGTGTAAAGTGATTGCAAAGTTTGTAGATTTATTTGTATGTTTGACCTAAGTTGTTTGCACATAAAAAACGGCAATTGTAAAATCAATAAATGAATAAAAGCCAGATAAAAGCAGTCTATATTAGCAGAGTATCACATGAGCTGACTGACTTTAAAATTGATAGAAAACAGCGTGAAAAGTTGGTAAAAACGTTCGAAACGTTGGCGGAGTTGCTTCTATATTTAACCTAAATCATTGGAATGACAACCCCGCAGTTAAATTCAGAAAACATTGAGTAAATGTCTAGGAAATTCCCCATATATAAGCAGATTATCGCAACTGCGAGCCGAAAAATCGAAGGCAAACTGCTTACAAAGTTGTTAAAAGCGATTGCAAAGTTTGTAGATTCGTTTGGAAACGGTACACAGGATATTATATTGACGGGTCGCACAGTTAAAACTTCGAAAACGTGAATAAATATTTTTTAAAATGCCGTTAAAGTAGCGTCGTGTTACTGGGAGCATGTACAGGCCATAGGTCAATTCAAGAAGTTACTTGTGCAAACGCTATCAATTTTAAAACACTTTCAAACATAAAATAGCCCCAATTCAGATCAATTTCAAATTACTTAAGCAGTAGTGTGGGTAAGTAATCGAACAAAATCTAAAGTTAAGCACAATCGGGCGTGGTTAGTAGTTGCATGGGAGACTTCTTGAGTGACCTAGCTGGAGAAATTTTTGTTTGTTCATCACACACATGTCAAAGATATGAGGCAACGTTCTTGCATCTTTTTTTACTGTGATGTCATTTATTAATAGTAGAAAGACATGGAAATTTATTTATTTTTTCAAATTCATGAAAAGTTTTTTCAATTTTCCTATTATTTTCAAAGAACAACTTGTTGATGCTGACGGCACTTAGTGCGTTTTTAGCTGTTAACGTAGCGTGAAAAGTTGGGTAAAGTGAATTCAAAGTTGTGTAAAGTGATTGCAAAGTTTGTAGATTTATTTGTATGTTTGACCGAAGTTGTTTGCACATAAAAAACGGCAGTTGTAAAATCAAAAAATGAATAAAAGCCAGATAAAAGCAGTCTATATTAGCAGAGTATCACATGAGCTGACTGACTTTTAAATTGATAGAAAACAGCGTGAAAAGTTGGTAAAAACGTTCGAAACGTTGGCGGAGTTGCTTCTATATTTAACCTAAATCATTGGAATGACAACCCCGCAGTTAAATTCAGAAAACATTGAGTAAATGTCTAGAAAATGCCCCATATATTAGCAGATTATCGCAACTGCGAGCAGAAAAATCGAAGGCAAACTGCTTACAATGTTGTTCAAAGCGATTGCAAAGTTTGTAGATTCGTTTGGAAACGGTACACAGGATATTATATTGACGGGTCGCATAGTTAAAACTTCGAAAACGTGAATAAATATTTCTTAAAATGCCATTAAAGTAGCGTCGTGTTACTGGGAGCATGTACAGGTTATAGGTCAATTCAAGAAGTTACTTGTGCAAACGCTATCAATTTTAAAACACTTTCAAACATAAAATAGCCGCCAATTCAGGTCAATTTCAAATTACTTAAGCAGTAGTGTGGGTAAGTAATCGAACAAAATCTAAAGTTAAGCTCAATCGGGCGTGGTTAGTAGTTGCATGGGAGACTTCTTGAATGACCTAGCTGGAGATTTTTTTTTTTTCATCACACACATGTCAAAGATATGAGGCAACGTTCTTGCATCTTTTTTTACTGTGATGTCATTTATTAATAGTAGAAAGACATGAAAATTTATTTATTTTTTCAAGTTCATGAAAAGTTTTTTCAATTTTCCTATAACTTCTTACAACTTGTTGATGCTGACGGCACATAGTGCGTTTTTAGCTGTTAACGTAGCGTGAAAAGTTGGGTAAAGTGAATTCAAAGTTGTGTAAAGTGATTGCAAAGTTTGTAGATTTATTTGTATGTTTGACCTAAGTTGTTTTCACATAAAAATCGGCAGTTGTAAAATCAAAAAATGAATAAAAGCCAGATAAAGATAAACGCAGTCTATATTAGCAGAGTATCACATGAGCTGACTGACTTTAAAATTGATAGAAAACAGCGTGAAAAGTTGGTAAAAACGTTCGAAACGTTGGCGGAGTTGCTTCTATATTTAACCTAAGTCATTGGAATGACAACCCCGCAGTTAAATTCAGAAAACATTCAGTAAATATCTAGAAAATGCCCCATATATAAGCAGATTATCGCAACTGCGAGCCGAAAAATCGAAGGCAAACTGCTTACAAAGTTGTTAAAAGCGATTGCAAAGTTTGTAGATTCGTTTGGAAACGGTACACAGGATATTATATTGACGGGTCGCACAGTTAAAACTTCGAAAACGTGAATAAATATTTTTTAAAATGCCGTTAAAGTAGCGTCGTGTTACTGGGAGTATGTACAGGTCATAGGTCAATTCAAAAAGTTACTTGTGCAAACGCTATCAATTTTAAAACACTTTCAAACATAAAATAGCCGCCAATTCAGATCAATTTCAAATTACTTAAGCAGTAGTTTGGGTAAGTAATCGAACAAAATCTAAAGTTAATCTCTATCGGGCGTGGTTAGTAGTTGCATGGGAGACTTCTTGAGTGACCTAGCTGGAGATTTTTTTTTTGTTCATCACACACATGTCAAAGATATGAGGCAACGTTCTTGTATCTTTTTTTACTGTGGTGTCATTTATTAATAGTAGAAAGACATGGAAATTTATTTATTTTTTCAAATTCATGAAAAGTGTTTTCAATTTTCCTATTATTTTCAAAGAACAACTTGTTGATGCTGACGGCACATAGTGCGTTTTTAGCTGTTAACGTAGCGTGAAAAGATGGGTAAAGTGAATTCAAAGTTGTGTAAAGTGATTGCAAAGTTTGTAGATTTATTTGTATGTTTGACCTAAGTTGTTTGCACATAAAAAACGGCAATTGTAAAATCAATAAATGAATAAAAGCCAGATAAAAGCAGTCTATATTAGCAGAGTATCACATGAGCTGACTGACTTTAAAATTGATAGAAAACAGCGTGAAAAGTTGGTAAAAACGTTCGAAACGTTGGCGGAGTTGCTTCTATATTTAACCTAAATCATTGGAATGACAACCCCGCAGTTAAATTCAGAAAACATTGAGTAAATGTCTAGGAAATTCCCCATATATAAGCAGATTATCGCAACTGCGAGCCGAAAAATCGAAGGCAAACTGCTTACAAAGTTGTTAAAAGCGATTGCAAAGTTTGTAGATTCGTTTGGAAACGGTACACAGGATATTATATTGACGGGTCGCATAGTTAAAACTTCAAAAACGTGAATAAATATTTCTTAAAGTGCCATTAAAGTAGCGTCGTGTTACTGGGAGCATGTACAGGTTATAGGTCAATTCAAGAAGTTACTTGTGCAAACGCTATCAATTTTAAAACACTTTCAAACATAAAATAGCCGCCAATTCAGATCAATTTCAAATTACTTAAGCAGTAGTTTGGGTAAGTAATCGAACAAAATCTAAAGTTAATCTCTATCGGGCGTGGTTAGTAGTTGCATGGGAGACTTCTTGAGTGACCTAGCTGGAGATTTTTTTTTTGTTCATCACACACATGTCAAAGATATGAGGCAACGTTCTTGTATCTTTTTTTACTGTGGTGTCATTTATTAATAGTAGAAAGACATGGAAATTTATTTATTTTTTCAAATTCATGAAAAGTGTTTTCAATTTTCCTATTATTTTCAAAGAACAACTTGTTGATGCTGACGGCACATAGTGCGTTTTTAGCTGTTAACGTAGCGTGAAAAGATGGGTAAAGTGAATTCAAAGTTGTGTAAAGTGATTGCAAAGTTTGTAGATTTATTTGTATGTTTGACCTAAGTTGTTTGCACATAAAAAACGGCAATTGTAAAATCAATAAATGAATAAAAGCCAGATAAAAGCAGTCTATATTAGCAGAGTATCACATGAGCTGACTGACTGTAAAATTGATAGAAAACAGCGTGAAAAGTTGGTAAAAACGTTCGAAACGTTGGCGGAGTTGCTTCTATATTTAACCTAAATCATTGGAATGACAACCCCGCAGTTAAATTCAGAAAACATTCAGTAAATATCTAGAAAATGCCCCATATATAAGCAGATTATCGCAACTGCGAGCCGAAAAATCGAAGGCAAACTGCTTACAAAGTTGTTAAAAGCGATTGCAAAGTTTGTAGATTCGTTTGGAAACGGTACACAGGATATTATATTGACGGGTCGCATAGTTAAAACTTCGAAAACGTGAATAAATATTTCTTAAAATGCCGTTAAAGTAGCGTCGTGTTACTGGGAGCATGTACAGGTCATAGGTTAATTCAAGAAGTTACTTGTGCAAACGCTATCAATGTTAAAACACTTTCAAACATAAAATAGCCGCCAATTCAGATGAATTTCAAATTACTTAAGCAGTAGTGTGGGTAAGTAATCGAACAAAATCTAAAGTTAATCTCTATCGGGCGTGATTAGTAGTTGCATGGGAGACTTCTTGAGTGACCTAGCTGGAGAATTTTTTTTTTCATCACACACATGTCAAAGATATGAGGCAACGTTCTTGCATCTTTTTTACTGTGATGTCATTTATTAATAGTAGAAAGACATGGAAATTTATTTATTTTTTCAAATTCATGAACAGTTTTTTCAATTTTCCTATTACTTCCTACAACTTGTTGATGCTGACGGCACATAGTGCGTTTTTAGCTGTTAACGTAGCGTGAAAAGTTGGGTAAAGTGAATTCAAAGTTGGGTAAAGTGATTGCAAAATTTGTAGATTTATTTGTATGTTTGACCTAAGTTGTTTGCACATAAAAAACGGCAGTTGTAAAATCAAAAAATGAATAAAATCCAGATAAAAGCAGTCTATATTAGCAGAGTATCACATGAGCTGACTGACTTTAAAATTGATAGAAAACAGCGTGAAAAGTTGGTAAAAACGTTCGAAACGTTGGCGGAGTTGCTTCTATATTTAACCTAAGTCATTGGAATGACAACCCCGCAGTTAAATTCAGAAAACATTGAGTAAATGTCTAGAAAATGCCCCATATATTAGCAGATTATCGCAACTGCGAGCCGAAAAATCGAAGGCAAACTGCTTACAATGTTGTTCAAAGCGATTGCAAAGTTTGTAGATTCGTTTGGAAACGGTACACAGGATATTATATTGACGGGTCGCATAGTTAAAACTTCGAAAACGTGAATAAATATTTCTTAAAATGCCATTAAAGTAGCGTCGTGTTACTGGGAGCATGTACAGGTTATAGGTCAATTCAAGAAGTTACTTGTGCAAACGCTATCAATTTTAAAACACTTTCAAACATAAAATAGCCGCCAATTCAGGTCAATTTCAAATTACTTAAGCAGTAGTGTGGGTAAGTAATCGAACAAAATCTAAAGTTAAGCTCAATCGGGCGTGGTTAGTAGTTGCATGGGAGACTTCTTGAATGACCTAGCTGGAGATTTTTTTTTTTTCATCACACACATGTCAAAGATATGAGGCAACGTTCTTGCATCTTTTTTTACTGTGATGTCATTTATTAATAGTAGAAAGACATGAAAATTTATTTATTTTTTCAAGTTCATGAAAAGTTTTTTCAATTTTCCTATAACTTCTTACAACTTGTTGATGCTGACGGCACATAGTGCGTTTTTAGCTGTTAACGTAGCGTGAAAAGTTGGGTAAAGTGAATTCAAAGTTGTGTAAAGTGATTGCAAAGTTTGTAGATTTATTTGTATGTTTGACCTAAGTTGTTTTCACATAAAAATCGGCAGTTGTAAAATCAAAAAATGAATAAAAGCCAGATAAAGATAAACGCAGTCTATATTAGCAGAGTATCACATGAGCTGACTGACTTTAAAATTGATAGAAAACAGCGTGAAAAGTTGGTAAAAACGTTCGAAACGTTGGCGGAGTTGCTTCTATATTTAACCTAAGTCATTGGAATGACAACCCCGCAGTTAAATTCAGAAAACATTCAGTAAATATCTAGAAAATGCCCCATATATAAGCAGATTATCGCAACTGCGAGCCGAAAAATCGAAGGCAAACTGCTTACAAAGTTGTTAAAAGCGATTGCAAAGTTTGTAGATTCGTTTGGAAACGGTACACAGGATATTATATTGACGGGTCGCACAGTTAAAACTTCGAAAACGTGAATAAATATTTTTTTAAATGCCGTTAAAGTAGCGTCGTGTTACTGGGAGCATGTACAGGCCATAGGTCAATTCAAGAAGTTACTTGTGCAAACGCTATCAATTTTAAAACACTTTCAAACATAAAATAGCCCCAATTCAGATCAATTTCAAATTACTTAAGCAGTAGTGTGGGTAAGTAATCGAACAAAATCTAAAGTTAAGCACAATCGGGCGTGGTTAGTAGTTGCATGGGAGACTTCTTGAGTGACCTAGCTGGAGAAATTTTTGTTTGTTCATCACACACATGTCAAAGATATGAGGCAACGTTCTTGCATCTTTTTTTACTGTGATGTCATTTATTAATAGTAGAAAGACATGGAAATTTATTTATTTTTTCAAATTCATGAAAAGTTTTTTCAATTTTCCTATTATTTTCAAAGAACAACTTGTTGATGCTGACGGCACATAGTGCGTTTTTAGCTGTTAACGTAGCCTGAAAAGTTGGGTAAAGTGAATTCAAAGTTGTGTAAAGTGATTGCAAAGTTTGTAGATTTATTTGTATGTTTGACCTAAGTTGTTTGCACATAAAAAACGGCAGTTGTAAAATCAAAAAATTAATAAAATCCAGATAAAAGCAGTCTATATTAGCAGAGTATCACATGAGCTGACTGACTTTAAAATTGATAGAAAACAGCGTGAAAAGTTGGTAAAAACGTTCGAAACGTTGGCGGAGTTGTTTCTATATTTAACCTAAATCATTGGAATGACAACCCCGCAGTTAAATTCAGAAAAATCATTGAGTAAATGTCTAGAAAATGCCCCATATATAAGCAGATTATCGCAACTGCGAGCCGCAAAATCGAAGGCAAACTGCTTACAAAGTTGTTTAAAGCGATTGCAAAGTATGTAGATTCGTTTGGAAACGGTACATAGGATATTATATTGACGGGTCTCATAATTAACACTTCGAAAACGTGAATAAATATTTCTTAAAATGCCGTTAAAGAAGCGTCGTGTTACTGGGAGCATGTACAGGTCATAGGTCAATTCAAGAAGTTACTTGTGCAAACGCTATCAATTTTAAAACACTTTCAAACATAAAATAGCCGCCAATTCAGATGAATTTCAAATTACTTAAGCAGTAGTGTGGGTAAGTATTCGAACAAAATCTAAAGTTAATCTCTATCGGGCGTGATTAGTAGTTGCATGGGAGACTTCTTGAGTGACCTAGCTGGAGAATTTGTTTTTCATCACACACATGTCAAAGATATGAGGCAACGTTCTTGCATCTTTTTTACTGTGATGTCATTTATTAATAGTAGAAAGACATGGAAATTTATTTATTTTTTCAAATTCATGAAAAGTTTTTTCAATTTTCCTATTACTTCTACAACTTGTTCATGCTGACGGCACATAGTGCGTTTTTAGCTGTTAACGTAGCGTGAAAAGTTGGGTAAAGTGAATTCAAAGTTGTGTAAAGTGATTGCAAAGTTTGTAGATTTATTTGTATGTTTGACCTAAGTTGTTTGCACATAAAAAACGGCAATTGTAAAATCAATAAATGAATAAAAGCCAGATAAAAGCAGTCTATATTAGCAGAGTATCACATGAGCTGACTGACTGTAAAATTGATAGAAAACAGCGTGAAAAGTTGGTAAAAACGTTCGAAACGTTGGCGGAGTTGCTTCTATATTTAACCTAAATCATTGGAATGACAACCCCGCAGTTAAATTCAGAAAACATTCAGTAAATATCTAGAAAATGCCCCATATATAAGCAGATTATCGCAACTGCGAGCCGAAAAATCGAAGGCAAACTGCTTACAAAGTTGTTAAAAGCGATTGCAAAGTTTGTAGATTCGTTTGGAAACGGTACACAGGATATTATATTGACGGGTCGCATAGTTAAAACTTCAAAAACGTGAATAAAAATTTCTTAAAGTGCCATTAAAGTAGCGTAGTGTTACTGGGAGCATGTACAGGTCATAGGTGAATTCAAGAAATTACTTGTGCAAACGCTATCAATTTTAAAACACTTTCAAACATAAAATAGCCGCCAATTCAGGTCAATTTCTAATTACTTAAGCAGTAGTGTGGGTAAGTAATCGAACATAATCTAAAGTTAAGCTCAATCGGGCGTGGTTAGTAGTTGCATGGGAGACTTCTTGAGTGACCTAGCTGGAGAAATTTTTTTTTGTTCATCACACACATGTCAAAGATATGAGGCAACGTTCTTGCATCTTTTTTTACTGTGATGTCATTTATTAATAGTAGAAAGACATGGAAATTTATTTATTTTTTCAAATTCATGAAAAGTTTTTTCAATTTTCCTATTATTTTCAAAGAACAACTTGTTGATGCTGACGGCACTTAGTGCGTTTTTAGCTGTTAACGTAGCGTGAAAAGTTGGGTAAAGTGAATTCAAAGTTGTGTAAAGTGATTGCAAAGTTTGTAGATTTATTTGTATGTTTGACCGAAGTTGTTTGCACATAAAAAACGGCAGTTGTAAAATCAAAAAATGAATAAAAGCCAGATAAAAGCAGTCTATATTAGCAGAGTATCACATGAGCTGACTGACTTTTAAATTGATAGAAAACAGCGTGAAAAGTTGGTGAAAACGTTCGAAACGTTGGCGGAGTTGCTTCTATATTTAACCTAAGTCATTGGAATGACAACCCCGCAGTTAAATTCAGAAAACATTGAGTAAATGTCTAGGAAATGCCCCATATATAAGCAGATTATCGCAACTGCGAGCCGAAAAATCGAAGGCAAACTGCTTACAAAGTTGTTAAAAGCGATTGCAAAGTTTGTAGATTCGTTTGGAAACGGTACACAGGATATTATATTGACGGGTCGCATAGTTAAAACTTCGAAAACGTGAATAAATATTTCTTAAAGTGCCATTAAAGTAGCGTCGTGTTACTGGGAGCATGTACAGGTCATAGGTCAATTCAAGAATTTACTTGTGCAAACGCTATTCATTTTAAAACACTTTCAAACATAAAATAGCCGCCAATTCAGGTCAATTTCAAATTACTTAAGCAGTAGTGTGGGTAAGTAATCGAACAAAATCTAAAGTTAAGCTCAATCGGGCGTGGTTAGTAGTTGCATGGGAGACTTCTTGAGTGACCTAGCTGGAGAAATTTTTTTTTGTTCATCACACACATGTCAAAGATATGAGGCAACGTTCTTGCATCTTTTTTTACTGTGATGTCATTTATTAATAGTAGAAAGACATGGAAATTTATTTATTTTTTCAAATTCATGAAAAGTTTTTTTCAATTTTCCTATTATTTTCAAAGAACAAATTGTTGATGCTGACGGCACACAGTGCGTTTTTAGCTGTTAACGTAGCGTGAAAAGTTGGGTAAAGTGAATTCAAAGTTGTGTAAAGTGATTGCAAAGTTTGTAGATTTATTTGTATGTTTGACCTAAGTTGTTTGCACATAAAAAACGGCAGTTGTAAAATCAAAAAATGAATAAAATCCAGATAAAAGCAGTCTATATTAGCAGAGTATCACATGAGCTGACTGACTTTAAAATTGATAGAAAACAGCGTGAAAAGTTGGTAAAAACGTTAGAAACGTTGGCGGAGTTGCTTCTATATTTAACCTAAGTCATTGGAATGACAACCCCGCAGTTAAATTCAGAAAACATTGAGTAAATGTCTAGAAAATGCCCCATATATAAGCAGATTATCGCAACTGCGAGCCGAAAAATCGAAGGCAAACTGCTTACAAAGTTGTTAAAAGCGATTGCAAAGTTTGTAGATTCGTTTGGAAACGGTACACAGGATATTATATTGACGGGTCGCGTAGTTAAAACTTCGAAAACGTGAATAAATATTTCTTAAAATGCCATTAAAGTAGCGTCGTGTTACTGGGAGCATGTACAGGTTATAGGTCAATTCAAGAAGTTACTTGTGCAAACGCTATCAATTTTAAAACACTTTCAAACATAAAATAGCCGCCAATTCAGATCAATTTCAAATTACTTAAGCAGTAGTTTGGGTAAGTAATCGAACAAAATCTAAAGTTAATCTCTATCCGGCGTGGTTAGTAGTTGCATGGGAGACTTCTTGGGTTACCTAGCTGGACATTTTTTTTTGTTCATCACACACATGTCAAAGATATGAGGCAACGTTCTTGTATCTTTTTTTACTGTGGTGTCATTTATTAATAGTAGAAAGACATGGAAATTTATTTATTTTTTCAAATTCATGAAAAGTGTTTTCAATTTTCCTATTATTTTCAAAGAACAACTTGTTGATGCTGACGGCACATAGTGCGTTTTTAGCTGTTAACGTAGCCTGAAAAGATGGGTAAAGTGAATTCAAAGTTGTGTAAAGTGATTGCAAAGTTTGTAGATTTATTTGTATGTTTGACCTAAGTTGTTTGCACATAAAAAACGGCAATTGTAAAATCAATAAATGAATAAAAGCCAGATAAAAGCAGTCTATATTAGCAGAGTATCACATGAGCTGACTGACTGTAAAATTGATAGAAAACAGCGTGAAAAGTTGGTAAAAACGTTCGAAACGTTGGCGGAGTTGCTTCTATATTTAACCTAAGTCATTGGAATGACAACCCCGCAGTTAAATTCAGAAAACATTCAGTAAATATCTAGAAAATGCCCCATATATAAGCAGATTATCGCAACTGCGAGCCGAAAAATCGAAGGCAAACTGCTTACAAAGTTGTTAAAAGCGATTGCAAAGTTTGTAGATTCGTTTGGAAACGGTACACAGGATATTATATTGACGGGTCGCATAGTTAAAACTTCGAAAACGTGAATAAATATTTCTTAAAATGCCGTTAAAGTAGCGTCGTGTTACTGGGAGCATGTACAGGTCATAGGTTAATTCAAGAAGTTACTTGTGCAAACGCTATCAATGTTAAAACACTTTCAAACATAAAATAGCCGCCAATTCAGATGAATTTCAAATTACTTAAGCAGTAGTGTGGGTAAGTAATCGAACAAAATCTAAAGTTAATCTCTATCGGGCGTGATTAGTAGTTGCATGGGAGACTTCTTGAGTGACCTAGCTGGAGAATTTTTTTTTTCATCACACACATGTCAAAGATATGAGGCAACGTTCTTGCATCTTTTTTACTGTGATGTCATTTATTAATAGTAGAAAGACATGGAAATTTATTTATTTTTTCAAATTCATGAAAAGTTTTTTCAATTTTCCTATTACTTCCTACAACTTGTTGATGCTGACGGCACATAGTGCGTTTTTAGCTGTTAACGTAGCGTGAAAAGTTGGGTAAAGTGAATTCAAAGTTGGGTAAAGTGATTGCAAAGTTTGTAGATTTATTTGTATGATTGACCTAAGTTGTTTGCACATAAAAAACGGCAGTTGTAAAATCAAAAAATGAATAAAATCCAGATAAAAGCAGTCTATTTTAGCAGAGTATCACATGAGCTGACTGACTTTAAAATTGATAGAAAACAGCGTGAAAAGTTGGTAAAAACGTTCGAAACGTTGGCGGAGTTGCTTCTATATTTAACCTAAGTCATTGGAATGACAACCCCGCAGTTAAATTCAGAAAACATTGAGTAAATGTCTAGAAAATGCCCCATATATTAGCAGATTATCGCAACTGCGAGCCGAAAAATCGAAGGCAAACTGCTTACAATGTTGTTCAAAGCGATTGCAAAGTTTGTAGATTCGTTTGGAAACGGTACACAGGATATTATATTGACGGGTCGCATAGTTAAAACTTCGAAAACGTGAATAAATATTTCTTAAAATGCCATTAAAGTAGCGTCGTGTTACTGGGAGCATGTACAGGTTATAGGTCAATTCAAGAAGTTACTTGTGCAAACGCTATCAATTTTAAAACACTTTCAAACATAAAATAGCCGCCAATTCAGGTCAATTTCAAATTACTTAAGCAGTAGTGTGGGTAAGTAATCGAACAAAATCTAAAGTTAAGCTCAATCGGGCGTGGTTAGTAGTTGCATGGGAGACTTCTTGAATGACCTAGCTGGAGATTTTTTTTTTTCATCACACACATGTCAAAGATATGAGGCAACGTTCTTGCATCTTTTTTTACTGTGATGTCATTTATTAATAGTAGAAAGACATGAAAATTTATTTATTTTTTCAAGTTCATGAAAAGTTTTATCAATTTTCCTATAACTTCCTACAACTTGTTGATGCTGACGGCACATAGTGCGTTTTTAGCTGTTAACGTAGCGTGAAAAGTTGGGTAAAGTGAATTCAAAGTTGTGTAAAGTGATTGCAAAGTTTGTAGATTTATTTGTATGTTTGACCTAAGTTGTTTTCACATAAAAATCGGCAGTTGTAAAATCAAAAAATGAATAAAAGCCAGATAAAGATAAACGCAGTCTATATTAGCAGAGTATCACATGAGCTGACTGACTTTAAAATTGATAGAAAACAGCGTGAAAAGTTGGTAAAAACGTTCGAAACGTTGGCGGAGTTGCTTCTATGTTTAACCTAAGTCATTGGAATGACAACCCCGCAGTTAAATTCAGAAAACATTCTGTAAATATCTAGAAAATGCCCCATATATAAGCAGATTATCGCAACTGCGAGCCGAAAAATCGAAGGCAAACTGCTTACAAAGTTGTTAAAAGCGATTGCAAAGTTTGTAGATTCGTTTGGAAACGGTACACAGGATATTATATTGACGGGTCGCACAGTTAAAACTTCGAAAACGTGAATAAATATTTCTTAAAATGCCGTTAAAGTAGCGTCGTGTTACTGGGAGCATGTACAGGCCATAGGTCAATTCAAGAAGTTACTTGTGCAAACGCTATCAAATTTAAAACACTTTCAAACATAAAATAGCCCCAATTCAGATCAATTTCAAATTACTTAAGCAGTAGTGTGGGTAAGTAATCGAACAAAATCTAAAGTTAAGCACAATCGGGCGTGGTTAGTAGTTGCATGGGAGACTTCTTGAGTGACCTAGCTGGAGAATTTTTTTTTTGTTCATCACACACATGTCAAAGATATGAGGCAACGTTCTTGCATCTTTTTTTACTGTGATGTCATTTATTAATAGTAGAAAGACATGGAAATTTATTTATTTTTTCAAATTCATGAAAAGTTTTTTCAATTTTCCTATTATTTTCAAAGAACAACTTGTTGATGCTGACGGCACATAGTGCGTTTTTAGCTGTTAACGTAGCCTGAAAAGTTGGGTAAAGTGAATTCAAAGTTGTGTAAAGTGATTGCAAAGTTTGTAGATTTATTTGTATGTTTGACCTAAGTTGTTTGCACATAAAAAACGGCAGTTGTAAAATCAAAAAATGAATAAAATCCAGATAAAAGCAGTCTATATTAGCAGAGTATCACATGAGCTGACTGACTTTAAAATTGATAGAAAACAGCGTGAAAAGTTGGTAAAAACGTTCGAAACGTTGGCGGAGTTGCTTCTATATTTAACCTAAATCATTGGAATGACAACCCCGCAGTTAAATTCAGAAAAATAATTGAGTAAATGTCTAGAAAATGCCCCATATATAAGCAGATTATCGCAACTGCGAGCCGCAAAATCGAAGGCAAACTGCTTACAAAGTTGTTTAAAGCGATTGCAAAGTTTGTAGATTCGTTTGGAAACGGTACATAGGATATTATATTGACGGGTCTCATAATTAACACTTCGAAAACGTGAATAAATATTTCTTAAAATGCCGTTAAAGAAGCGTCGTGTTACTGGGAGCATGTACAGGTCATAGGTCAATTCAAGAAGTTACTTGTGCAAACGCTATCAATTTTAAAACACTTTCAAACATAAAATAGCCGCCAATTCAGGTCAATTTCAAATTACTTAAGCAGTAGTGTGGGTAAGTATTCGAACAAAATCTAAAGTTAATCTCTATCGGGCGTGATTAGTAGTTGCATGGGAGACTTCTTGAGTGACCTAGCTGGAGAATTTTTTTTTCATCACACACATGTCAAAGATATGAGGCAACGTTCTTGCATCTTTTTTACTGTGATGTCATTTATTAATAGTAGAAAGACATGGAAATTTATTTATTTTTTCAAATTCATGAAAAGTTTTTTCAATTTTCCTATTACTTCTACAACTTGTTCATGCTGACGGCACATAGTGCGTTTTTAGCTGTTAACGTAGCGTGAAAAGTTGGGTAAAGTGAATTCAAAGTTGTGTAAAGTGATTGCAAAGTTTGTAGATTTATTTGTATGTTTGACCTAAGTTGTTTGCACATAAAAAACGGCAATTGTAAAATCAATAAATGAATAAAAACCAGATAAAAGCAGTCTATATTAGCAGAGTATCACATGAGCTGACTGACTGTAAAATTGATAGAAAACAGCGTGAAAAGTTGGTAAAAACGTTCGAAACGTTGGCGGAGTTGCTTCTATATTTAACCTAAATCATTGGAATGACAACCCCGCAGTTAAATTCAGAAAACATTCAGTAAATATCTAGAAAATGCCCCATATATAAGCAGATTATCGCAACTGCGAGCCGAAAAATCGAAGGCAAACTGCTTACAAAGTTGTTAAAAGCGATTGCAAAGTTTGTAGATTCGTTTGGAAACGGTACACAGGATATTATATTGACGGGTCGCATAGTTAAAACTTCGAAAACGTGAATAAATATTTCTTAAAATGCCGTTAAAGTAGCGTCGTGTTACTGGGAGCATGTACAGGTCATAGGTCAATTCAAGAAGTTACTTGTGCAAACGCTATCAATTTTAAAACACTTTCAAACATAAAATAGCCGCCAATTCAGATGAATTTCAAATTACTTAAGCAGTAGTGTGGGTAAGTAATCGAACAAAATCTAAAGTTAAGCTCAATCGGGCGTGGTTAGTAGTTGCATGGGAGACTTCTTGAATGACCTAGCTGGAGAATTTTTTTTTTTCATCACACACATGTCAAAGATATGAGGCAACGTTCTTGCATCTTGTTTTACTGTGATGTCATTTATTAATAGTAGAAAGACATGAAATTTTATTTATTTTTTCAAGTTCATGAAAAGTTTTTTCAATTTTCCTATAACTTCCTACAACTTGTTGATGCTGACGGCACATAGTGCGTTTTTAGCTGTTAACGTAGCGCGAAAAGTTGGGTAAAGTGAATTCAAAGTTGTGTAAAGTGATTGCAAAGTTTGTAGATTTATTTGTATGTTTGACCTAAGTTGTTTTCACATAAAAAACGGCAGTTGTAAAATCAAAAAATGAATAAAAGCCAGATAAAGATAAACGCAGTCTATATTAGCAGAGTATCACATGACCTGACTGACTTTAAAATTGATAGAAAACAGCGTGAAAAGTTGGTAAAAACGTTCGAAACGTTGGCGGAGTTGCTTCTATATTTAACCTAAGTCATTGGAATGACAACCCCGCAGTTAAATTCAGAAAACATTCAGTAAATATCTAGAAAATGCCCCATATATAAGCAGATTATCGCAACTGCGAGCCGAAAAATCGAAGGCAAACTGCTTACAAAGTTGTTAAAAGCGATTGCAAAGTTTGTAGATTCGTTTGGAAACGGTACACAGGATATTATATTGACGGGTCGCACAGTTAAAACTTCGAAAACGTGAATACATATTTCTTAAAATGCCGTTAAAGTAGCGTCGTGTTACTGGGAGCATGTACAGGTCATAGGTCAATTCAAGAAGTTACTTGTGTAAACGCTATCAATTTTAAAACACTTTCAAACATAAAATAGCCGCCAATTCAGATCAATTTCAAATTACTTAAGCAGTAGTGTGGGTAAGTAATCGAACAAAATCTAAAGTTAAGCACAATCGGGCGTGGTTAGTAGTTGCATGGGAGATTTCTTGAGTGACCTAGCTGGAGAAATTTTTTTTTGTTCATAATACACATGTCAAAGATATGAGGCAACGTTCTTGCATCTTTTTTTACTGTGATGTCATTTATTAATAGTAGAGAGACATGGAAATTTATTTATTTTTTCAAATTCATGAAAAGTTTTTTCAATTTTCCTATTATTTTCAAAGAACAACTTGTTGATGCTGACGGCACATAGTGCGTTTTTAGCTGTTAACGTAGCCTGAAAAGTTGGGTAAAGTGAATTCAAAGTTGTGTAAAGTGATTGCAAAGTTTGTAGATTTATTTGTATGTTTGACCTAAGTTGTTTGCACATAAAAAACGGCAGTTGTAAAATCAAAAAATGAATAAAATCCAGATAAAAGCAGTCTATATTAGCAGAGTATCACATGAGCTGACTGACTTTAAAATTGATAGAAAACAGCGTGAAAAGTTGGTAAAAACGTTCGAAACGTTGGCGGAGTTGCTTCTATATTTAACCTAAATCATTGGAATGACAACCCCGCAGTTAAATTCAGAAAAATCATTGAGTAAATGTCTAGAAAATGCCCCATATATAAGCAGATTATCGCAACTGCGCACCGCAAAATCGAAGGCAAACTGCTTACAAAGTTGTTTAAAGCGATTGCAAAGTTTGTAGATTCGTTTGGAAACGGTACATAGGATATTATATTGACGGGTCTCATAATTAACACTTCGAAAACGTGAATAAATATTTCTTAAAATGCCGTTAAAGAAGCGTCGTGTTACTGGGAGCATGTACAGGTCATAGGTCAATTCAAGAAGTTACTTGTGCAAACGCTATCAATTTTAAAACACTTTCAAACATAAAATTGCCGCCAATTCAGGTCAATTTCAATTTACTTTAGCAGTAGTGTGGGTAAGTAATCGAACAAAATCTAAAGTTAAGCTCAATCGGGCGTGGTTAGTAGTTGCATGGGAGACTTCTTGAGTGACCTAGCTGGAGAAATTTTTTTGTTCATCACACACATGTCAAAGATATGAGTTAACGTTCTTGCATCTTTTTTTACTGTGATGTCATTTATTAATAGTAGAAAGACATGGAAATTTATTTATTTTTTCAAATTAATGAAAAGTTTTTTCAATTTTCCTATCATTTTCAAAGAACAACTTGTTGATGCTGACGGCACATAGTGCGTTTTTAGCTGTTAACGTAGCCTGAAAAGTTGGGTAAAGTGAATTCAAAGTTGTGTAAAGTGATTGCAAAGTTTGTAGATTTATTTGTATGTTTGACCTAAGTTGTTTGCACATAAAAAACGGCAGTTGTAAAATCAAAAAATGAATAAAAGCCAGATAAAAGCAGTCTATATTACCAGAGTATCACATGAGCTGACTGACTTTAAAATTGATAGAAAACAGCGTGAAAAGTTGGTAAAAACGTTCGAAACGTTGGCGGAGTTGCTTCTATATTTAACCTAAGTCATTGGAATGACAACCCCGCAGTTAAATTCAGAAATCATTGAGTAAATGTCTAGAAAATGCCCCATATATAAGCATATTATCGCAACTGCGAACCAAAAATTCGAGGACAAACTGCTTACAAAGTTGTGAAAAGCGATTGCAAAGTTTGTAGATTCGTTTGGAATTGGTACATAAGATATTATATTGACAGGTCCCATAGTTAAAACTTCGAAAACGTGAATAAATATTTCTTAAAATGCCGTTAAAGTAGCGTCGTGTTACTGGGAGCATGTACAAGTCATAGGTGAATTCAAGAAGTTACTTGTGCAAACGCTATCAATTTTGAAACAGTTTCAAACATAAAATAGCCGCCAATTCAGGCCAATTTCAAATTACTTAAGCAGTAGTGTGGGTAAGTAATCGAACAAAATCTAAAGTTAAGCTCAATCGGGCGTGGTTAGTAGTTGCATGGGAGACTTCTTGAGTGACCTAGATGGAGAAATTTTTTTTTGTTCATCACACACATGTCAAAGATATGAGGCAACGTTCTTGCATCTTTTTTTATTGTGATGTCAATTATTTATAGTAGAAAGACATGGAAATTTATTTATTTTTTCAAATTCATGAAAAGTTTTTTCAATTTTTCTATTATTTTCAAAAAAACAACTTGTTGATGCTGACGGCACATAGTGCGTTTTTAGCTGTTAACTTACTGTGAAATGTTGTGCAAATTTGTGCAAAAACAGTACTAGCAGGGTGTTTTGTATTGAATTTATTTTCATTGATTTTTGACAAGTTGAATGTAAAATATAGGAAAAAGGGTATATTCGCTGAATTTTATTTTAACTGAAACATTCCTTCAGCAAAAATAGCGAAAGAAGTTGCACGTGAAAATAAAGTATTTTACAGTAATTAATTTATTCTGAACATGCGCAGTCGTTTTGTCAATGTTGCCAGGACAGGTGATTTTTTATGAAAATCGTGAAAAAGACCCACTTGGAATTTTCAGATCTGGATGAAAAAATTACGTACTCGGCAGAGACTTGTTCATCAACCTGCCAAGTTTCACTGATATTTGCTGTAAAATTTCTGAGAAAATGTTGGAGACGAAAAGCGGAAAATGAAATATGGACATTTGACAAAACCTGATTCATAAAGTCCCCTTTCAGACTAATTAAAACCCAGCAAATAATTAACCCTTTTACAGTATGGAAAGTTGTCTTACATCACACTTACCAATTTTGACATGCAAGTCTATGGGGCATTCATGCGCTGAGGAAAATTTGGCAAAAATCATGGGTGAAACATGAATGGCCAATTTACTTTACTACAGGGTGACATTGTGTATTCAAATTTTAGAATATGGACACAGCTTTTTGTTTACATTTTTTTCCTTTTACAAAATATGTGAACACGATTTTGATAGTTATAAAAATTATATAAGCACACCATTAAATCTGTGAATCAATCTGTAATCTGTAAAGTCTGTAAATTGTAAAAATAAAATAATAATTTTAACTGAACCATAACGATAATTAAAAGTACCAAAAACAGATTCACTTATAATACTTAAAAACAATTCTGTCTGAAAATACGCTTTAAGGCTTTTACTTTAATACAGCTACTTTAATAATTATAATGGAATAGTATTAAAAAAATGCAATCACACACTTTATTATATAATTATAAAAGTATATATTATTTTAATATATTTATCATCAATATAAAACATCATACAAAGATACATAAATTATTGCACATAGTTGAAGTGCATATTGAATATGCAGATTGTTATGAGTAGGTGGAAGTGCAGTTATCTTAAGTTGTTTTATTGTCGAGTCCAGGTTTCTGAATCTCCATGAAGTATGTTTTGATATCTTTAGGGTTTAATGTGACACTGTACTCATCTGCAAGGGAAAAGAACAAAGCACATGTATAATGCAAATATCCTACACACACATTCTCTGATTACCCACAATCCTATATGGTGTGTACTAAGATATGTTGGTGGTTAAAAGATTGATAATCGTCACCAGCTCACAACCACCTTTGGATACTGCTTTATACATTTTGAAAACATGCATTTTTGTTGTCAACAGTAAACCAGAAATCCAAAACACCTGTCTGAAAAGATGAATGGATGAAACAAAGAAATATACACATTAGCTGCTAGTTGATATGTGGATGATTGCTATAAATTTGTTATTCACCAGACTTTTAGGTAAATTTGACATTCTGATCACACATTACTAAATGAGTATTATAGTGAGTAATATAGTGTATTTGAAAAAAACATGTAATCTCTCAGATTGAGGTGTAAAATGTGGCAGAAACTGATTCTGAACCCTCTACCACACAACCAATGGCAGAAATCAGTCAAGGCTTGGAGAATGAGTACATATAGTGCAGTAAAACAAGACTTGTGAGCTGACTTGCTGTTTTCGAAAATATCACTTTTCACCAAAAATGTCAAAAATATTCATCAAAATTAGAGAATTGAAGATATCATCACGAAATAACCAAATCTGAGAGAGGTCCACATGTAGCAACTATTTATGTAATATCAAAGCAATGAAATCAGACTTGCGGTTTTCAACAAGAAGTCGAAAATATCACTTTTTTACCTAAAATGACAAAAATATTCATCAAAATAAGAGAATTGAAGATATCATCACGAATTGACCAAATCTGAGAGAGGTTCACATGTAGTACCTATACATGTGATATCACAGCATTCAGGCTTGTAGTTTTCAAGAAGAAGTCGAAAAAGTAAAACATTGACACAGACGACAGATGTCGATGGACAATCAGTCATATGATAAGCTCCGCTCAACAAAGTCGACAGCAAAGCTAAAAAAGGCCTGGTGTCACCCCCAGGGCGATCACGCACCCAAGATTTATATAGTTTCATTCTTACAAATGTTTCTGGTGCGCCACAGCTTGTGAGCAGGTGGGCGGGTTCCACAGATTTTCTGGTAGATATAACCCTAAAAGTTTACTACATCACCTACCAAAAAATCCGTGGAAATAATAAATTTCATTCATTCACTCGTTAGGCAGAGTAGCACACTCACCGGAGGTGGGTAAGCTCCGACAGCTGAAATGCACATTTTTTGACACAAAAGGCAGAAATGGTCAAAAAACAGAGACATCTAAAACTACTCGCTAACAAAGAGTCTTGTCCTGGGATGCAACCAATCAGGTGACTGTTCAGGGACAGGGTGCCTCAAGAGTAAACTCCCCCAATTTAGGGAGGCTTACTAAAGCCGGCCACCTGAACAATGAAATAGGGCCCACACAATTTTAATGTATTAAAACAGTATATTGGTTGGGTTCAATAGCGCAGATCAAAGCCAGCAGCGCCAAGCAAAAAGAGGCTGGTTTCGGCTGATGCCACGGGGCCCCATGGTGGTGCGGGTTGGGTCCACGAATACTGTCTGACCCATCACCACTGGTCCCGACCTGTAGAGACCCTCTTCCAAAGCTTGGAGGTCTCTCAGGTAATAGTTAATGAAGACATTCTGAGAACTCCAGAACCCCGTTCTGAGCACCCGTTTGAGGAAGACACCAGACATCAAAACCAAAAAGTTGGCTACTCTGCACACTTCTCGTGTGCCCTCACCTGGTGATGTTTCAATTTGTGTACAACGATCATCAGTACAGCTATCAAACGTTATTGGAACGTGCTGGACTACAAACACTAGAGATGTCCAAGAATCGTGACATGCTTGTTGAAGTTTATAAAAGTGTGAACAATTAATTACAGTTAAAGCAACCAAGGACAAAATGCAATGGTACTAAAATGTGGAAAATGCAAAAGTCTCACATCAAGCACTGCCTTGTTCACAAGCTGCGTCCTTAACCGCATAATGGTTAGGGTCAGCTGGGCTCCAGTTGGCTGGGTAGCCTGTGCTTGTCCCAACAAATAAGGGGTGAGAGATGAGGCACTCGCCATCCTTTGCCGAGGAAGTGGTAGCTGCGACCCCATGGGGGCTGCGTACCACCCTGCACAGGGGTACCCCCCCTGTGCAGAGTAACAAGTAGGGGCACTCTGCACAGCCTGGTGAAGTAAAGGTAACAAAGCCTGCTCCGTCTGTGCCTGAGGGAGGTGTGGAAAAATTTGCGGAGAGTGCATAGGTCCAAAAGGGGGCCCCCTCGATAGAAGTGGACACTCCCTTTCCCAGTGAGTTGTCCCCCTTGATAAGGAGAGATCAAAGAAAAAGATGGGACACATCTGACCCAAATCCTGACGGAGGGGGACACACAGCACGACCACCCGCACCCCACCCCTAGACCTTCTGCGTCATACCCCATGACTGCAGAAGGGAGTTCACTTTGGAGGCTAGATTAAACGTCTAGGCCTTCTAAGTCATCTCATCACCATGGGAGGAGCCCCTTTCACCCTGACTAACATCGGTAAGGAAATACAACAAGGTCTGTCTCTGTACTTGCGCAAGCAACTCAGGCTGCGTAGGTAGCGATGAAGTCTCAGTGGATTGGACCGGTTCAGCTCCTAAGGGCTTTACCAATCCCACCTAGATACTTGGCATCAATGTCTGCACCCAAGTAGGATTACGCTGTATACCGATGTCGGTATCCGCGGTGATTGGCAACTGCGTTCCCCTGGCAAAAGTGGTGGAACGATGCATGCCCGCCTCGGTATTAACGCACGGAGAAACTGACTCCACACTTGGAGAAAGTACCGCCAATGGTGCTTACAAGGTAGTGACCAATGCCTCCGTCACCTCAAAAATGAATGGCTGTGAAGATCTTGCCTCAGTCGTCCAACCGTGGCAACTATCGAGCCCCAACATGGCTCCGTGTATAAGCTTCAGGACCCAACTATAAGAGCCGAAATCACGGCCTTAAATGTCTTCTTCAAGTAACCACTAATTTCAATTATGGCGGAGACAACATAGTTTGTAAATTCTGGTTTGACGAAGAGGTACGCACCCTAATATCTATTTAGCAGAGTAAAGATATACTGTTATAGATTGATAGCTCAACAGGAAACAGATCCAATGGAAATTGAAGACATTTTTCAAGACACCAAGTACAAGCCATGCATGGCACAGTTCCTGTTAGTTATCGAATTTATGATATTTAGTTTTGTTTATAGTAATATAGCCGGAATATAACCATGTCAGGAATATGATTATGATGATTGTTTAACATTAAAATGATTGACATTTGTATCTGATCATCAAACGAGTACATGTCCACATTGAGAGATATTTCTCTGGAACAGCATTAATTAAAACAAAATCAGCCATTTTGAATACATGTATATATTTATAACATGATGTATAATGAATATATAAAATTTGAACATATTCAGTCATATCATGTCGTAGAAGCCCATTCATTAAATCAAAATGGCCGAAAATCAGCCATTTTGAATCCGATCTGAAAAATAAAATGACGTACATCAGGAACCTGTAATGTCTAATGTACATGTATGTTATAAGTTTGAACCAAATCCATCCAGAAATGCTTGATATTTAATGATTTTTTTAGCACAAAAATGGCAACCATTCGGCCACTTTGAATAGTCAAACCAATATATCTGGATGCTCTGATACTTCCTATATGTACCTTGGGTAGACCTCTGACATTTGTTCATTTCATGATGATATCTTCAATTTTCTAATTGTGGTGAATATTTTTGACATTTTTGATAAAAAGTGATATTTTCAACTTCTTGTTACAATCCGCAAGTCTGATTGCTTTGCTATAGGTACTATAAGTATACCTCTCTCAGATTTGTTCAATTGATGATGATATCTTCAATTCTCTAATTTTAATGATTATTTTTGTTAAAAGTGATATTTTCGACTTCTTGTCAAAATCTGTTTGCTTTGATACTATACATATTGTTCATTATCTAATGATATCTTCAGTTCCTTAATTGAGATGTGTATTGCTAACAGCAGAGCTATGGTTGTTTTAAAAATTCTGTGACTAATATGATGTCCTGCCCCTTTACCGCAGCTGGAGTTTGAACTTGGAAAATTGGCATCATATGACGAGAGTTATATTTGGAAATCCTACTCTGTATGGTGGCATGAATGAGCTCATCAACACCGTGAATCAGGACTAGTTTGATTTCCGTTATTAAATATAAAATTTTGAACTTGGTAAATTAGCATATGATGAGAGTTATATTTGGAAACCTACTCTGTATGGTGGCACAAAGGAACTCATCAACACCATAAGTAGGAGCGATAGTTTTGGATTTCCATTACTGTATGGTGAATGGTGATTTGGGAATAAAACTTTGTATGACTTATACAAAAATTATACAATGTATGAAGTAAACACACAACCTCATCAACAGGGGGGTGCAGATATAAACTGGAATGGCCCAATAATAAAAACAAACATGGCTGCCACCAGGGTTTGACCGGACTCCACACAAAGAAGTTCGCTGATTCTGTTCTAAGCGTTTTGTATTTCAGCATTCCCATGATGTATTCCTAGGAGGAAAAGATGTATAATAATAAGGTTATTATGGTATTCAATGATGCCATATCCTATTAAGTTCTGCTGTAATGATAAAGTAGTGCAAACCACATAAGGACATCACCAAGACAGAATTTCATAGCATCAATATCCAGAATGCACTACATGTCAGATATTTCCACTACACTGTCTCTAGCCACATGAACTTTATATGTAAGTACTGCAAGGTATGCACTAAAACATTACTGCATTACATTTGAGTCAAAGCATATATACAAGGTAGAATTTGATACATTGAAAAAATCTGTCAACAAACAAGCTGCTTTCTGATTGGTCTGACTGTTAAGTGTTAGAGTTGGGTAGCCAATCAGGTAGAGTCTTGTAAATAGACTTGCATTGACTCCAGCATTAAGTCATTGATGTGTAACAGATGCTCTTGCCATTATCAAATATGAAACCTCCTAAATCCACTTGTTTGCACATATACATTTGATTTTCCAATAAGTGAACGGAAGTTAAAAATGGCTTAGTTATCTAAAGTGTAAACAACTTACATGGCAAAATAAAATTAAGATTCTTTGACTAAAAATCAAAAGTGTTATTGAAAAAAATTAATATTATGAACAAATCTGCTGCTACAGACCTTTAGGAAATTGGAATTACAATCAGCTCAGCACTGAGCACCAATAATTTTAAACACCGTCGTGGCATATAAACAGGCACAGGTGGAGTCTACGGTGAATAAAACACAAAAACAGTGATTCATTGCATTATGTTTTCTATTTTTCAGACGTTAATGGTGCCATGAATGTTCAGGGAAGGTATAAATAAAAATATTAGTCAATTTGAAAGCTAGACCATTTACTTTTACCAAGGAAATAGGTTTTAAAACCGCTGAGTTTATAATTTGCAGGCACTGTGTAAGCTCCGCCCACCTCATTTTTAAAATGCCCACTTTGCATATAAGGTGAAATAAACACCATTATCACACTTCACTGTTGTTACGCATACTGTGATTGGTTGAGACTCAGCCATATGACATTGAATAAAAGTGGATATTAAATGGTATATAGCCCGCTGTTGGTCATGACCATAATAATGATGATGCCCTCGTCTTTGTCTCTGGCACCATCAATACTATTTTCCTGACCACCATCCCTTGAGCAGGCAACAAATCATCATTTTGCCCTCACCATTGTCCGCCTGCACGATGTTGTTCCGTTCGGACATTCCTCCCTCTACAACCCTGTGCAATAACTCCATTCATAACTGTGTATGTCACGTGGTTGTGCAATAGAAAGTTTACCGACCAATAAAAAGCTTTGTTACAATGACTGTCGAAAAGCGCTTGGGGTTTTGCATTTCTGATGCCTTCATCTTTGGCTTCATTTCTGCCAATATATGTTGCAGTGACATCATGAGCTTTAAGGTATAACACTTTCCTATAATACTCAACAGTGGCGAAAACACTATTACCACACTCGATGGTCGCAAGACCGGAAAAGCGTAATAACACAAGAGTTCGCAGAGCCATCTCGATGCTGGGAAAATAAGAGTATTTAAAGGTGATTTTTTGGAGCAATGGATTGGTGAACAGGCAGAAAAGCAATTTCAAAAACTTTGACTTTGTTTTAATGAAAACTTGAAGTATACATGAGGGTAGCTATTATTATTTATTTATTTTGGAAACGCAATTAATTAAACTAAATAATCATGTTTGTTTATTTTGAACCTTAAAAATGACTAATGTTGAACTCGGGACGTTTAATTGTACTTAGCGTATGTTACTATGAAATTCGAGAAAAAACTGTCGACAATGACTAAATGCATGGGCACAGCCAAATCGCTGTTTTATTGAAATAAAAAAAAAATAAAAAATAAAAACAGGGAACTATAATACAGGGAGAGAAACATGAGCGATTAGTCGAACAGGCATTACGGCAGCCATGTTTGTTTCATTTCGATCAATAGTATTACCCACAATGCACTATTCCCATGAGCGTGGGTGTGTGTAAATTCATAGTCAAGCGTACTGTGGTCAGAAACAAGGTGCGTTTCATACAAGAAGATCGATACGCACTACACCGGCGAGTGTAGTAGACATAATCCCGATGGCAATAGGAAGTTCGAAGAAAGCTAATACAGTAGATGTATAACAGACGAAGTAAATGGAAATCACTTTTCAGTTCTGTTGAGGCACCAACGTAAATGAGTTGGTAAACAAGAGACTATGGCAACTCCACGTTGTGGCAGATTTACACATTACTCCAGTTCGACTAAAGTTTACAAACACCACGGTCAGTCACACAAAGTCCCCCAAATTCAAAAGGAATTTTTAAATGCCTTGGGGAACACGAGACGAACAATTGTGCATACTTAGATGACTCCACATTATAACGCAGTGTGGAAATGGCAATTTAAACTTTGCTTGCAGATTTTCCCGGGGTAGATTTACATAATATTACAGTTCGATAACATGGCCAGTCACATAAAATCCATCAAAAGGGAACTGCAAGTTGTATAATGCCAAAGCAGTACCATGATTTCACAACTTTCGAAAATCTTTTATCGATATCCACTGTGCACAAGTAAATGTCTTCCCGTTCGCAAGACCACAATGCCTAAACTATCAGAAATTCGTAAAACGTAATTCGAGTGGTGGTATAACAAAATAACTCATCATTTGTAAATTCAAACCATCGAAAAAGTATGAAAAAACTTTTTCATAAAGAATTGTTATTAAATATATAAATACAGTTTGACAAGAAACAAGATTCATAAACATAAATTTATTTGAATACATTCTCACTACAACTACACAATACTTATTTTCTAATGGAGTTTCTTCACAGCACAAACTATTGGAATCGTGCACACGTGTGAGTACTTCGGTGACACATTTTATAGCTACACCCAAAATAGTCCATCATTTATTGCACAACTGTGACCAAACAACATCATTCTGTTAACATCCACACATTTTCATAAAATCTCCATGCACTTTTTGACCTTTCATAAAATACACTACAGTTTACTCCAGAAAAACAATTTCTTGGTACATTCCTACATTCTTGCATACTAATGAGGGGTTCAGACACATTCCAAGCTGAAGAAATTTCTTGGACTAACAACAAAGCTGGTCCATCCTTTCCCAGCAATATTGATTTACCATTCCCAGTGCGACTAAAAACGAACACATCAGACTCGGAACTAAGTAGCTTGAATAGCTTTGGTCTGAATGTATGTGAGATGCATGATGTATGAGTATCGTCGCTGTATTGTCTTGACATCCAAGCCAACACTGCTTCCACTGTGCACAGAGACATTTATTTTCGGGACAGGCATTTTCATTGCCTCGCAACCATCATGGTGAAAACAAAAGCCAAAAACTCTCAGAAAACGGTACTTTGGGATGGTTGTTGACGCTCCCCTGAACAGTGCAACAAAATTACCCCTACATATGCAACATATTTAAATTTGGTTGTTTAGGATTTCTTCAAAGTTAAGTTTGTGCTGTTTTCCCAATTTTAGCTGTTTTTGCAGGCTTGTCAACCGGCGTTCCACAGCATCTCGCGCAGAGCCCATACATAGAAATACATGGTAGAGTGGTGCGCGTGTTTAATAGTGTCTTGTGACTTAGCTCCGCCTGAGGATTTTGATAGCTTGGCCAAGCGGGTTGATGAAAGAAGCAATATAATTGTCTGTTGATAAACTGATTCTAAACTGTAAGGGCATTGTCACATACACATAGTCCTAATGAAATACTTCAAGGTGATAGTGGAGTGCTTCACCGGAACATTCACCTTGAAAATTCAAGATGGCCCTCACAACACGTGTTATTATTTAACAAGCCATGCATGGCACAGTCCCTGTTAGTTATCAAATTTAAGATATATAGTTTTGTTTATAGTAATATAACTGGAATATAACCATGTCAGGAATATGATTTTTTAACATGAAAATCATTGACATTTGTATCTGATCGTCAAACAAGTACTTGTCCATATTGAGAGATATTGCTCTGGAACAGCATTCAAAATCAGCCATTTTGAATACATGTATATATATAACATGATGTATAACAAATATATAAAATTTAAATATAATAAGTCAAAGCATTTAAGAGATATGGCTCTAGAAGCCCAATCATTAAATCAAAATGGCCGCCAGTCAGCCATTTTGAATCCAATCTGAAAAAAATGACGAGCATCAGGAACCCGTAATGTCTAATGTATGTACCAAGTTTGAACGAAATCCACCCATAAATGCTTGATATTTGATGATTTTTTAGCACAAAAATGACCACCATTCGGCCATTTTGAATAGGATGGTCAAACCAATGTATCTGTTTATCTATGACATGATGAATAATGAATATTTAAATTTTGAAAATATTATCAGTCAAAACAAGTAAGAGATATGGGTCTAGAAGCCCATTCATTAAAACAAAATGGCCGCCAGACAGCCATTTTGAATCCGATCTGAAAAATAAATGATGTGCATCAGGAACCTGTAATGTCTAATACATGTACCAAGTTTGAACGAAATCCATCCATAAATGCCAGAAATGCTTGATATTTGATGATTTTTTAACACAAAAAAGGCCACTATTCGACCATTTTTAATAGGATCATCAAACGAATATATCTGTATATCTATGACATGATGTATAATGAATATTTAAAATTTTAACATAATCAGTCTCAGCAAGTCAGAGATATGGCACTAGAACCACAATCATAAAAACAAAATGGCCGCCAGTCGGTCATTTTGAATCTTATCTGAAAAGCAAAATGACGTGGATCAAGGTCCTATAATGTCCAACGTATATACCAAGTTTGAACAAAATCCATCTGTAAACAGCAGAGAAATGCTTGATTTTGATGATTTTTTAGCACAAAAATGGCCACCATTTGGCCATCTTGAATCAGATCGTGAAACAAATTGATGTGTATATGTATAATATCATGTATGATGTATGTGTGAAGTTTGATTGTGATTGGTCCAGGCATTTCTAAGATACAGGACCGGTCGCACGCATGCATGGATGGAAGCACGGACGCACCAACGCACAGAGGTCAAAATATAAGTCCTCGTTTTCGGACTGCGTCTGAACAGGGACCAAAAAAGCATCACTGGCATTGGTAGTAGCGCTGTGAATATGAACTCACAATAAAAAACAAGTCATGTTTTTAGTGACTTTGTCAAAGAATGAAAAGCAGTCAGATTATGTTTAAGTATTGGGATCGTATTTAGCCTTTTTACTACAAATGTGCATGAAACAGGTATAAAAACAAAGTTTGAATGACATTGGACAAGACATGCCCCTGAAACTGTTAATGACGTGTACAAATGTTGATTTTTGGGACAATTAATTGCTGTCAATTGAAGGTCAACAAAATAAAACTACAATCATCTTCTCTATAAAATGAGCAGAGCACTACCAGTCCATCATTTTGAATTAAATCACGAAAAACAATGACGTTAATCAGTAACCCACTATGGCTGATGTCAATCATGAATGCCAAGTTTGAAAAAAAAAGGTCACAAGGCATGTCCAAGAAGCGGTTGATGACATGTTTGAATTTTGTGATTTTATTCAATTTTATTTTAATCGGCTAAATTTCGATGAAAATGAAAATTAACTGAAAACAACATTTTACCCATTATATCTTGCTTTTGTACAAAAATTATCCCAAATCTGTACAATGATCTCTGTACAATGATCTCTGTAAAATGAGCAGAGCTCGTAAAAAACAAAATGGTCACCAGTCTGCCATTTTGTATCGAATAACGATAGAAAAATGACGTGCATCATTCACCCACCATGACTTATGTCAATCGGACTAGGTCATGGCAGGTAGTAGGAGGTCAAATCCATGAACAAGACGAATGTGTTTTTTCACCCTCAGCTGCCAGTCTAAGGATTCACACTTAAATACCATGAACTTTCCAAGCGTATTAGATGATACAAATATTATTTTTAATGAATATATATAATTGTAATCTCAGACAATTATTACAATTTTCTTAGTTGTCTGAAATAGAAAGCAATCTTAAAGAAACAAGCCATGCATGACACAGTCCACGTTAGCTTTCAAATTTAAGATATATAGTTTTGTTTATAGCAATATAGTTAGAACGAAAAGCATGAAGTATTAGGGTTGTACAAACCCATTTGTTTAGCTAATCATACCTACCAGAAAGTCTGTGGAAATAATAAATTCTATTTATTACTCCTAGGCAGAGTAGCACGCTCACCGGGGGTGGGGAAGCTCCGGCGGCTGAAATGTATATTATTCGACACTAAAAAGGAAGGTCAAAAAAAAAACTGAGAAATCTAAAGCTACTCACCAACAAGGAGTCTAGTCCCAGGATAAAACCACTTTGGCGACTCTCGAGGGTAGACCCCCCTCCCCAATTTAGGGAGGCTACTAATGCTGGTCAACTAAACAATAAATAAGGCCCCCAACAATTTTAATGCATCGAAACAGTATATTGCTAGGGTTCGATAGCGCTGAACGAGACCGGTAGCGTCAAGCAAAAGAGGCTGGTTTCGACTGAAGACACTATCACGCTAGCGCTTCAGGGTTCTCCCCAGAAAAAACTGATAGCGCCTTGGCTAATTTGCATAAAATTTACGTAATAATTTGCATACTAATTTGCATATCAGTCTTCATGCAACAATAATACTCTTACAGTTTTTTTCATAATTGTGATTTTTCTAACAAGGAATACCAATATGTACATATGTATCTTATTTACAATTCAATTTTCCAGCTTTATTATCTAGAATGTTTAATATGTCTAACTAGAAACGTGCAATCTTCGCTTATTTCTTGCTGCCCATAAATCTGCTGCCTTGTCACAATTGAAAGCTAATTCTCCTGGACCTTCTAAACTAATCATCAAGAGATTCAACAGTGTCTTCTGGTTCATTCTGTTTCAGAGTGTGCTCTTAATCCTTTTGACAGACGAGAACCCTCTTTCACAGTCTGTGAAAAAAGCAAACAATGTGGTTACTTGATTAATAATTGCTATAAAATAGCAATAAGTTGAAATTGGCTGTATTGAATGCATGCATGCCATTGCTTGTTGTATAACTTACCTGCTGTGCTCATTGGAATGATGAGGCCAATGGCAGCTAGCTTGTACATATTTGGAAACACTTCTTTATAACTTGTTATAATCATTTCCATCATGGCTCTATGTGATAAATCCTTATTTTGTATCATAATATTTTTGAGCATATCCCACTCTGTAGTAATGTCACTTGTCAAAATTGGATTGTAATGATCACTGAGTTTCTGAAATACAAAATAACAAAATATGTGTGAAAAAAATCATAAGTGTTAATTAAATATTCTAAGATTAAGAGTCAGAAGACTGGATTAATTACCTGCAGATGTTGCTTCTGAACAGCATCATCCACTGTTTCATCACCATTCTGGGGTAATCCATTGGGGTCAAAAACACTGAAAACCTGTAACAGTTCCACATCAGGGAATTTATCTTGTAGGTTGGTCACCACTGCATCAATGTACTTGTTATATATCTGTTAAAATGATATAAAATATTGATTATAATTATTGAAAGTTGAAAAACAACCTCATTTTACTTCACCAGTAATCTGATTACAGAGCTATATGTTGTTAACTAACCCTTGTTTTGAATTCCTTTTTCATCTGATCAGTGACTGTAATGTTATGAATGGAAAGGTCACTAGTGAAGCGCTCATCCATGCTTTGCATGTGAAGTCCAGGGTTTTCTTTTTACAGGGTTGTGACAGTACTATGCAGAACTGGTTCAATCAGTGTAAAGTCAATGTTATTTTTCTGGAAAAGAGTAAACAATCATACTATGATAGTGTATTTTCCATAGCATTAATGATAACAAATTACATTGTAATGTATATTTCTTTGTGATATGCAGCACTGCATGAGGGTAAATGATGCTTACCTGAAATATCAATGACAGTCTAGAAAGATGAGGTAGTACATCTGATAACATGTGGATTGATGCAATAAAATCATATTTTTTAACAAATTGATAGTCCATGGGCAGTGGCATCTCCTCTTTCCTCTGCTTCCCTTTCCAAACTAGTGATGACAGACGGCAATTCTCTTCGCATAGCATCAACAGCTCTGTGATGAGACAAACCATCTCACTGATTTGGCCTCCTTCAATTTCAACTGTGGTTCCTGAAGTATAGACTGGAAAAAAAATTGCTTTTCAACCACAGGTAAACACAAGAAAGTTATAAAAAAATATATATAAAACAACAATCAGAAAAACTGAAGTTATACAATCAACTATACCTCAATCTCTTTTAAACCTGACATCCTGACAGCAGAATTCTGGTAATAATGGTAAAGTTGCTGGAGTGTGGTTTATACATTATGCAAATGCTTTATCTTGTCCATGGATTGTGCTGCAGCCAAAGCAAGGCGGTGAGCAACACAGTGTATATTCATCAACATTGAATTTCTTTCTTTTATTCGGGTTGCAACCTAAAAATGTAAATGCAATGTAAGTAAGCAGCGATAGATTTATAATTGATCTGTATTCATTAAAACAATAAATGTATAAATTCATAGGTAATAAAAGCAAGTGGATACCTACCCCAGTCTTCCTTCCCACCATTAGACCCAAGAGCAGCCATATTGGGATTAATCGTCAGAGATTTTTCTTCACAGAAGGCAACTGTTGAAGCCTCTATTGTCTCTGCCTTCCCATTCACAATGTCAGCAATGCTGAGAAATGAGGTCTTAATCTAACATAAAGAGGAGATAATAAAATAATTATAGCACAGTAAGTCACACTGGGTTGAAAAACACATACACTGTACAGATTTTAAAATGATATAAAATGCTCATGTTTGCATGTTTGTCTATGTATTTGGCATACATGATCAATATGGCAACATCAGTGGTCTCGTCCATTAAAAGGCTATAGAAAGGACTGGCTCTTAAATCATCAACCATTTCTTGCATAGTTCTCTATGAACGGTAATTAGCATTGCCACCCTGGAAAGAGGGAAAATTACCTGTATAAAATTCAACAGATATTCATCAGTATTTAAATGAATAAATTGAATAAACAACAATATAAATATACACTCACCCTTGAAAGGTGCTCAAAATATGAGCAGCCAAGGTCCTCAAGCAAAGACCTAAAATTTGTCGTATGTGCAATCTTGTGTTTACAAATCCAATACATGCAATGAAGTGCATCTATAAAGGCCTGTCGCTCTAAACTGATGTGACGTTCAACTGCTGACACGATGCCACCATTAACTTCAGCCAATTTTGAATCCATTTCATTTTTTACTGCCATTCTATGCATATCTGTTTTTAAGTGTCGGGTTATACTTTGTTTCTCTAACGCTGTACACGGCGTCTTCGTCCATACATTCGACCTGTTCCTCAGTCTCACTCCATGCTTCATGCAGACGGCGCATATAACATCTCTATTCAGGAAAATAAAAAAAACACAAATAATTTCTTGACTGACTGAATGAATGAATTCATCGTGAAAATATCACCACAAATAATATGAATATGACTGATCATTTTTAGTTTCCGTCGCCTTAACACTTGAAATTAAATGGCGTTTTGTTGTGACACGTGATATGGGGTCACATTTGTTTACGCTGATGAAACTTAGAAATCCAAATGAAAAGCCTTGCGCTTGCACGAGTTTATCGATAGCCTCCACGCGTGAAGATGGAATAGCACGGGGCTCATTGGTAGCGTGCCGTCCGACTGGGATAACAGATCCGAAAGATCCGGCAGCTTGACAGGCGACTCGACTAGAAGTTCCAGCAACAATGGGAACCAGATCTTCACTGGCAAATTGGGCGCCATTAACGTCAGAAGACAGGTGGGCTTGAGTCATAACTTCTCCAACACTTGGTGGCCAGTTGGAAGGGTGGAAATGCGTAAACGTCTATGTGGCTCCAAGAGATCGATAGAGCGTCCACGGCGAATGTGCTCGTCTCTGGGAGGAGTGACACATACATCGGGAGCTTGGCGTTCTGGTGATTGGCAAACAGATCTATTCGGGGCCTGTCCTAGAGACGAAAAAGACGGTCCGCCACCCAGTGGGGGATCTGCCACTTGGTGTTCAGGAACCAAATATGTCTCAAGAGGGAGTCTGCAGTGCTGTTGCATATCCCCGGAAGGTGGTGAGCCGATAGCTCCACTTGGTTCTCCAGGCACCAAAGGAGAATCTCCTCCGCTAGCTTCGACAACGTGGGGGAACGTGTCCCCCCTCCTTGTTGATGTACTACTGAGGTGTTGTCTGTCTGAAGCAGGACTCTGTGGTAGTGTGCGACTTCCTGAAAATGTTTCAGAGACAGTAAGACGGTCTGCAACTCCAACCAATGTGGCGGGCCCAATACTCGGGCTGCCACATCCCCTGGAACTGAAGGTCCATCAGATGACCACCCCATCCCTGGAGCGACGCATCTGTAATGAGAGTCAGCGAGGGAGTCGTCCGATCTAGGGGTACACCCATTTCCAAGTTCTGTGCGTCGTGCCACCAAAGGAGGGCCGCCATCGTTTGATCCGACAGTTGAGCGCTGAACGTCAAGTCCCACATGTGGACTCTGTAGTCCAGTAAGCACCTCTGAATCGGACAAGACCGGAGAGCCGATCCCGTCGACCAGAGTTGGCTGGCGAGCTCCACAAGAGAGCCGCATTGATTCTGAAAGGGGCGAACGCACCCTTGCTCTATTTCGAACTGCATACCCAGAAAAACCAGGCTGTGGAACGGTATTGGGTTGGACTTGGCAATATTTATTAAAAAGCCCAAGTCATGTAGGAGCGTCAACCGCACATGCTCCACTAAGACCTCCCTGTCTCGGTTGTGTATTAACCAGTCGTCGAGGTATGGGTTCAGATTGACCGACGGCCAGTGTGGCAGCTGGGTTACCTGTCTTAACACTCTAGTGAAGACATACGGTGCCGTGCACAGACCGAACGGGAGGGCGGTAAACTTGTAGACTGTATATCTGTATATCTATGACATGATGTATAATGAATATTAAAAATTTGAACATAATCAGTCGAAGCAAGTCAGAGATATGGGTCTAGAAGCCCATTCATTGAAACAAAATGGCTACCAGACAGCTATTTTGAATCCGATCTGAAAAATAAAATGATGTGCATCAGGAACCCGTAATGTCTAATGTATGTACCAAGTTTGAACGAAATTCATCCAAAAATGCCAGAAATGCTTGATATTTGATGATTTATTTAGCACAATAATGGCCACCATTCGGCTATTTTGAATAGGATCGTCAACATGATGTATAATGAATATTAAAACAGTCAACGCAAGTCAGAGATATGGGTATAGAAGCCAATTCATTAAAACAAAATGGTTGCCAGTCAGCCATTTTGAATCCGATCTGAAAAATAAAATTGTTTGCACCCATAATGTCCAATGTATATACTAAGTTTGAACAAAATCTATATGTAAACAGCCGAGAAATGCTTGATTTTTTAGCACAAAAATGGCAGCCATTCGGCCATCTTGAATCAGATCGTAAAACAAAATGATGTGCATTAAGGTCCTATAATGTCCAACGTATATACAAGGTTTGAACAAAATCCATCTGTAAACAGCCGGGAAATGCTTGATTTTTTAGCACAAAAATGGCCGCTATTCGGCCATCTTGAATCAGATCGTAAAACAAAATGATGTGCATTAAGGTACTTTAATGTCCAACGTATATACAAGGTTTGAACAAAATCTATATGTAAACAGCCGAGAAATGCTTGATTTTTTAGCACAAAAATGGCCGCCATTCGGCCATCTTGAATCAGATCGTAAAACAAAATGATGTGCATTAAGGTCCTACAATGTCCAACGTATATACAGGGTTTGAACCAAATCCATCTGTAAACAGCTAAGAAATGATTGATTTTGATGATTTTTTAGCACAAAAATGGCCACCATTCGGCCATTTTTAATAGAATCGTCAAACCAATATATCTGTATATCTATGACATGATCTATAATGAATATTTAAAATTTGAACATAATCAGTCAAAGCAAGTCAGAGATATGGCACTAGAACCACATTCATTAAAACAAAATGGCCACCAGTCGGCCATTTTAAATCTTATCTGAAAAAAAAAATGATGTGCATCAAGGTCCTATAATGTCTAACGTATATACTAATTTTGAACAAAATCCATCTGAATTGATTTTGATGATTTTCAGCATTCGGCCATCTTGAATCAGATCGTGAAAACAAATTGATGTCTATATGTATAATATCATGTATGAGGTATGTTTGATTGTGATTAGTCCAGGCATTTCTAAGATACAGGTCCGATCGCACACACGCATGGACGCACGCTCGCACTCGGAGGTCAAAACATAAGTCCTTGTTTTAGAACTGTGTTTGAAGGGTGACTAAAAAAACCTAATATGCATTTTCAGTGCTTGTTATGCACATATTAAAACAATCAGTGTGCATACATATGCAAATTTCATTGTTATATATATACCCTATATTAGACTGGTGCAGTTGGGGTGATTAATTTGTTTTTGTAGTTTAAATAAAATAAAAAAATTCGCCAAATGGAGGTCACCCCGACTGGTTTATTCTGCGGAAAATTCATTACTATTAAATATTCATGAGCACATATTATAATGAAGTAGGCGCAGAAATACGTGCACAATGAGGTCAACTTGGTAAAGGTCACACTGCAGACCCAACATGGCGGCATGTTGAAATTCGAGTTTGTCGTAGTCGTCGTTTCTTATTCATCACAATGTGTAAAAATGTAAGTTGTAGAATTGAAAAAAAATCGGCTGGTACAATCAGTCGACGTCTCCTCGGTCAGAGGTCAGTTGAAGAGACGTTGTGATTGGCTTAGAAGATTGTCAATTAGAACACTCATTAACATAATTACCCATTGAAAAATCGGTTCATGCAATGTCGATAGATGGCCATGCAGAATAAATCAGTCGGGGTGATTTCGCAGTTACAGGGGATTTCGCGCTAACACCTCCATTTCGCAAATTTTTTTATTTTATTTAAACTACAAAAACAAATTAATCGCCCCGACTGTGCCAGTCTAACCCTATATATAAAATATGTTTTTAAATGCAGTTCCTCACTCCCTCCCTTATAGCTGATGTTTTGTCACCAAAATATTCGTTCTCTGGGCATCTCTCATAAATAATCTAGTAATTAATTACAAAACTGAATTAGTGACCTTATCAAAAATTCATAGAAGATTGGATGAAAAACAAATTTTTGGCCTTGAATCACAGGTAAGTCTATAGAAGATATTATGATTATACAGCATTAATGAACAAAATTCACCAAACAATTTCTGCTTTCCGGCATTAATTTACAAGTTGTATAACATTTTCTAATTCTTACAAATTTGATCAAGATCTGTAGCCAATGGGGAATCACATCTAGTTGGCCCAAAATAATAAAAAATATTATATAAAACATCTTCATCAACAATTTCATCATAAAAATACTAAAATCACAATTGTGCTATATACAACCAAGACCAAAGTGACCCACCTATTTTTTCTGCACGGCATCTTTCTTGTCATAATCAATTCTTGAAATGAGATGTGAATTAAAGGCAGCCATAGCAAATAATGCTGGTGTGGTCGCAGTAGCATCGAATGGATCAACATGCCATGAGAACTGAGAACTCCAAATGTATCATAAATAAAGGAATGACTCTCTAGACAGGAAAAAGAGGATACTCGGATCAATGTATTATAAATGTATGACTGATTTATTTTTGAGGTCCAAGTAAGTCAGTGGCATACTCCCACAGGGTAGGAGGGGACTGTCTGCTTAATGGTAGTCAAACTTGAATCCATGATCTGGTGAAACAATTTCTATGCTATGATGGTGATTGGTATCATTATTACTTATTTTCTGGGTGCAGCTACAGCAACTATACCATGTATTTCTATGGGCTTTGTGCAAGCTACTGTGGAATGCCAATCGGGGAGCTGATGAAAACAAGCCAAGGAAACAGCACAAACGCAACTTTGAAGCTATTCTGTGCAACCATATACATATATATTACACATGTAGGGGTAAACTTAATTGTTACACTGTTCATGAGAGTCTCAACAACTTGCCCAGAGTACATTTTTTGAGAGTTTTCAATCGGTTGCGATTGCCACAATAGAAGAGATATTAATCATACATTATGATCAACCAGAGAACTGACCCCCCCCCCCCCCCGGTGTGAGTTTGTCTTCTAGTTCAAATACAAATATTGTTGAAACCATAATAAGCCATAGGTGTGTTTTGATGTTGATAATTTCTATATATTCATTGATTATTATTCTGCTCCAGTTTGTATAGAAATCAATCAAAAACATTCTCTCCTTCCTTTCTGACTGATATTCCATTATTAATTTAGGATGCAGTCACTGATTGGTTGACCTCCGATTGCGCAGAAAACACCGTAATGTTCCATTCCCCTTTTTAAAAAATGGTAGGTCTGTTCTAGTTTAGTCCATGTTCAACTGTGGGTCAGTTAGTTTATCTGTTTACTGTGCAACATTCATGTTTTATGGCATTCTAAAAGTTTCCATAATTACCAGAAGTTTACACTTTCGCTTGAAGTGTTTTGATCACTAAAAAATGCAGTCTATGTTAAACAAGTGATTTGTGAGTTTTGCAAGTTCAAGTTGTTCCCTTGAAGTCCTAACTCATGTTGGAATGTGGCCGACGTAAAGAACCTAACAACAACAGATACAAACATGTATAAGAGCACTTACCAGTAAGTTGTTGAATATTGGTATTCAGGTTTCAGTGACGGCTTCATTCATTACTTGACCACCAATAATAAACTCTAACTGACCATTTTGTAACAACTCATGCACTTGTTGCTAAGTAACAACACATCAAAGGTCATATGTCATTTATGTCATTTTCTCACACAATTCCTGATTCCCAAATTGATAGCATTTGTGCACTGGCACATATTGCGTAACTTGAGATCAACAAACCGGAAGGTAGGAAATATTTCAAACGTACCACACATGCAGAGTTGCAGTAACTGGCAGCGTAAAAAATACTTTCCAATAAAAATGCCGCCATCTGTTAACTAACTCACTATTCTGTCTATAAGCAAAAAACATTTAAATTATTTCTGGCTGTTGTGTAATCCATGGTAATGTATGTTTCTCAACTGTATTATATCATTCTTCAAGTTTCCCCTTTTGTACCCACCCACACTCACTCCACTATCTTTTAAAAACTTCAAATATGCTGCTGATTTCTTCTGGGTTCACGAGTCTATAATTTGTTCTTTCAACATCTTATATTTCTGTCCTATATATACCCTTGCCTGGCAGGTTACATATATGCAAATACAATTACATAGCATCTGTTGGGAATTTGGGAATTAGGAATTGAAGGATGAACTATTTAAAATCATATTTTCTAGAACTTTTTTCCTGAAACTCATTCAAGCTCGCCTCCCCAAAATGGGTGGCTCTAAAATTAATGTACAATGTACATGTAGGTACTAACTTGTTGAGTCACATCAGTAACATTTTCCCACCATAGTCAAAAGAATTCCTGTTCTTTAGCTATAAATCGGTTTTTGCCATTTTTTACCAAATTGCTGACAACTGATGTATATACATTGGCTGTATAGGCCACCATACTTTCCTGTAAATATAATAAGCAATTAGACGACTTTTCCTCTTCTCAACCAACTTTACTACGGTGGTCATCATAGACAACTTTCATACCTTCTCAGATAACTTTTCTACTAAGACAACTTTTTTCACTTTCTCAGCAACTTTCCTGTCTTCACAAACAACAACTTTCAAGCAGAACTCAGAAAAGTTTTCTGTATTCCCAGACTTCCAACAAATTTTCTGCATTCCTAGACAACTTTGCCAACTTCTCAAACAACTTTTATGCTTACAAAATAACTTTCCTTTCGTGCTTTCAATTTCTATACATTTTTTCTGCATTCCTAGACAACTTTACCAACTTCATATAAATTTTTCATCATTCTACACAACTTTTCTGCCTACTCAGGAACTAATAAAAACAAATGTGCCTACTGCACCCCATGTATATGTATATTACATGGAATTTGTCTCACCAAAGAATACTTGACAGAACATACCAGGGCCACAATGAAAGAAGTACTGTTAAATACTTTATTTTAGCTGGAATTAATTTGTCCATGCTGTCATTTAATATCTACAAATATGATATCTTGAATTCCCTCATATGAAAATAAACATCTTTTCCTGATACAGAAACGTCTATCCTATCATACACCGCATCACCCCCGCTATTATAATGGTTTGCTCTATGGAGCTTTGAGAATTATCAGGAATCTCAGGTAAGGTATCAGATGTCCACTTTCGAGTGAAAACGCAGTGCTATACATCCAGCATTTCTATTCGACTGTGATCACGTCACCCTGGAACAGGGATGTTTAAAGGCAATCGACGATTTTTTATTAAATTAGACCTTAATTTTCAGTCAAGTCAACAGTACACGATATATCATTACGAAATCACACTTCATCGCATGATGTCTTCAGATTTAAAAAGGTCATGTCAAACTTAATAATACTTACATCTACTGTGTATACCCATCCGACATCCATGTGGCTATGTGGAACCACAAATGCGTTAATAACACTTGACACTGAATCACGATTTCCGTTGCATAATACAGAAGGGACAACAACGAAATAACAAAGGAATAAAACAGCGAGGCCAATCGTGCAAGTCGCCATTGTTTTTAAAAACGAAGGGCTAACCAAATCCTCCCACCCAGGGGGCGCTTATCCCATTGATGCCTACCAGTCCTCGCGAGGTATATTCGGAGAGGGGGGGGTACATCTTTCCCACAGTCAGCTGGCGTCCATGTGATAATACAATAAATGCGATTAATTTACTTATATGGGAATTAATAGACTTAGTTTCGAGCCTTATTCAAAATGACAGCTCCCACATATTAAATATTATACGCCAGCTGACTACAATCTTTCGAATGTATTTTCCGAGATCCTTATTTCTGGAGGATTTACAAAAAAATGCCCACCACTCTGGATTTCTGAATCAGATTGCCCATTAGATTATGCCAACCACAGCCATAAAAGTCGAATTCTCAGATCCTGCACATAGGCTACTTTCCAGAGGTACTCAAGTTATTCATTTCTTCTACTCGTTGAAAGCTACAGTGACCCCCGGCAGTGACCGGGAAATGGTCGGAATATCCAAAACAACAAGTAGCTTTGATTCAGCCAACCTTCCTATACTTCACTTTCCTGTCTCGAGGTCTACTACATTGGCGGAAAGCCCCAGGCAGATTCGGAAGATTTATCAAGAAAGAACCGTTTTTTGTACTTGCAATACAATCTTCATGAAAGTTGAGTGCACCGCGTTGCACGATGGGTAACAATAATATAAAGAATTTATTTAGGTCAGGTCATTCAAGATGGCTGCCGTCGACAGGTTCGATTTCTTATTTCGAGAGCTTGGCAAAACGTTGACTGCATACAACGAAGTTTTAGCTCTGTTCGGTGCATTATATGTAGCGAAGAAGACGGTAACTACAGTACTTGGAATACATGATGCCATCAAGGTACATCTGGCAGCCAGAGTACGAAAAAATCAGCATTTTGTGAATTGTTTCGGGCCCTGGGCAGGTACATGTATTTAAATACGGTTCCTTTATATCTCTTTTCTACCTCCATCATTATACATACATGTATGTATGTCAGCTTGACACTTTCACCCAAAACGTATACCATCTTAAAATCTGAAGAATTCACCAAATGGGGAGACAGATCTAGGTGTCGATTTTGACAACCCAAGGGCGTGAAATTTACTCGATTAATATTGACGATATATTGACGCCCGTCATGCATTCAATGGTGTTTTCCTGAGAAAATCATACATGTATATATCCGATATATTGGATAGCACCATGAATATTTATATGTCATGTAGTTGAACACAACTTGACCAAACTTGACACCAGTTTCTGTTTTCTCCCGTAAAAAATCATTTGATGTATCTGATTAATTTAATATTTTCAGCCTAAATGAATATATTTTTGATATATGTAGACTAGTCAAAGTTTGATGAAACACTATATGTCTGACAATGAACAATTTAATGCCTTGCCAAATATGACCCAGAATGCTTATCAGTTGCATTAACAACAAATTACAAGTTTTATTAAAGTGCGGTAGTCGTCGCGCCACGTATGCGCAAGATATATGCGTCTCATATAAATAAAGATGGCGTTGACTGTTGCGCAGATCAACGAGTACAAACTGAGAAGTTACCAAGCTCTAATTAGGTATTTTTCTAGGTGATTGGAAAGTATCGAAAGACTCACTGGCAGTAATTAGTACAAGTTGCGCCCAGGTCAAACCTCATACTTGTGATTTCCATTAGATGAGCGCATTGGATTGTGGGAAAATCAGTGTTTATCAACACATACGCATGCACCCTACTGCCCTTTAAGAACTCATATTACAGAATAATTTAATGAAACTATTCAATAAATTTGATATATCTACTGGTAATAACAGCAGGACCGTAATGAATCTTCAATATTGGTTAATATTGGTTTCATTTAAATATGCCTCATGAATATTCATTAAGCTGAAACTATCATGTATTTGTTTTATGATCCAATTAAAGCAACCACTTTAATGTGTAAAATATATCAAATTCAAGCATTTCTGCCGTTCTTGAACTTGATCTTGCACATTGATGGAAATATTTCATTCACATTTGGTACATACATTGAACATGATGAGACCTTCATGTTTATAATATTTTTTTCAAATTGGATTCAAACTGATGGCTATTTTGTTGTAATGAATGCTGTTCCAGGGCATACTAGTACCTTGACCGATCTTATTCAACACAATTACACAGAAAATGTACAAATAAACTGGCTCCAGATTGTATTATGTCTGTATGACAGCCTGAGAATGTTTTGGTTCTACACTCATACCACCAGCAGGAACTGTGACACCACTATCTACTGATGTAATCTACTATTCTAATCTTACCTAAATTCAATTAACACATTTAGGTAATACCGTAGGTCATTGTTTTTTCTCTGTGATTGAATTTTTTTCATTTCATTGTCAACTCTTTTTCTTTACAAAAATACCAATTGTGTTTTTTAAAAAAAAGAGAAATTAATAATATATAAAATAGTACACATTGATATATTTAGATTTCCAGCCCTCAAGTGAGTGTGGTTTCACAAACATTTTAAATTAAAGCAATATAAGTCAGCAAAGGCATGTATGCTATAAATAATGTATGAATTCACATAATGCATAGTGCTGCATGTTACGCCAATCCAATCATTTCATTTGGATTTGAATGAGATTTTAAATGAAAAATAATACGTGCCTCTGCTGACTTTAGTATATATAGTAATCTGCACGAAACATTAAACTTTAATTTTTTTTTAAAGGTGAATCAACACTTCAATTAGACTCCTTATCTCACTCATGATAATCACTTCAATTGGATCCTCTATCTCACTCATGATACCGGTAATCACAATATGCCTATGAATAGCATGCTTGTCAACTCACAATCAGTACGTGCTGTGATTTGTTGTAATTATCCCTTGCACATTGCCGGTTGGGGGGTATTGTGGTTACTAGCAATAGTGTGTCAATCTGTAATGAGGTCACATGGCCATAGTTTACATATCTAGGGCACGAGTGCAAATAAAAACATTTAGCCAGTAACCATTGCTTTATTGAAGACATTGGATACACAATTTGATCGACATACTGTAAAATACTTTATTTTAGCTGGAATTAATTTTCACTGAAAAGACTTTTTGGGTGTTTTGTATGGAATTTATTTTCACTGATTATTGACAAGTTGAATGTAAAATATAGGAAAAAAGGTATACTCGCTAGATTTTATTTTCACTGAATCATTCCTTCAGCGAAAAAAGTGAAAATTATTTTCAAGCGAAAATAAAGTATTCAACAGTATTTAATAACCATATACAGTCAAGTGACATCATCTGAGCGTTTTTGTTCTTAATGGGTAACACTAATTCACTGACCCATCCATCAATAATATATACATAATGGTTCATATCACTAACAGTATTCCTGTTCAGTTGTTACAGGTTCTACTGATGGTATTGGACGTGCATATGCCCAGGAGTTAGCCAGTCATGGAGTTAATATTATACTCATCAGTAGATCTATGGAGAAACTTAAGAAAGTAGCCAAGGATATAGGTACAGTATGCATTACTGATAAAAGTCAATTGAAATCCACTCCATGAACATTAACTTTATGTACAAATCTGAGTATCAGCCAACCTGATACACCATCTCCATTCAGTTTGTGACAAATTTACTTTAAACCTAGGACGTGCTAACCATGCATCTTGATGTAAGTGATGAAGATTGTCATCTTCGTCTCTGTCACACGCAACGTAATATTACCAAATACCAAAATGGCAACAGTAACAGAAAGACTTCCCTGGCGGCGATGATAAAATACGAACACGGAGCCAACAGATGAGGTTTCAACTGGTACTGGTATTATTATACTCTGCAAACATCAAGTACAATAACGCGGTAAAACTCCAAACCTCCAATAACTAGATACTTAAACTCCAATACAATTCAACAAGATCTCTGATCTGAACTCAGTGCTGAACAACTCCCCTATATATACCCACACTGTCTATAAATAGACCATTACATCAGCATACATAATGAGTCTGGCACTTCCTACAAATATCTAGAATGTTCCATTACCTTCTATTGCCTTCTACAGTGTTATATTACCTATTCAACCAGTCTCTAAAAAGAAATTTAGAATATTCCACCCAGACACAGTACGGTTCTAGAACATTCTCAGTGACACGAAAGTAGTAAATAAGTCGTATGAGACAGTCTCTTATTTTATTCTTTTTTTTTTTTTTCCATTTTACAGAGTCTACATTTGGAGTTAAAACATTTGTAATAAAAGCTGATTTCAGCAAAGGAAGTGAAATCTATGATGTTATTTCACAACAAATAAAAGATAAAGAAATTGGCATCCTTGGTAAGACTGACGATGATTTAATACTGACCACTCTACAGGGAGTGTTAAGTTTTTTGTAATGTGTAGTATGGCAGATAATTAGTGGGTCACTTTGTATTTTGATTCCTAAGGCTTTGTGAATCCATTATCACTAGATAAATTTGATCCAAATTTCGCACTACTGATAAAGTTACTGCACATATCTGCATTGCATTGGCAAAGAAAATTCTAATTTTACACTACTGATCATATGTGCAAAGCATTCTGGGAGAGATGTCCCAATTGTATATATACATGTACGAAAATTGTATTTCAGATAAAAAGATTAAAAGATGTTTTTTGTGTGATGAGGGCAAAAGGTCAAATTTGCATAATTATTTATTTGCATACGAATGGAAAATAATATTCTGATGAAACTCCATAGGTTATGGTAGTAAATATATAATAATATCTTTTATATTTCTTTCACAGTAAATAATGTTGGCGTATACGACTACCCACAGTATTTTGTTGATGTGTCGATGGATAGGCTGTGGCAGTTAATCAATATAAACATTGCAGCAGCTACTATGGTAAGTATATACATGTATATACCTTTGCTACATTGTCAACCTTTAAAGGGTTAAGTCTGTTTTCTGTCTTATTAAAGCAGCATGTCTAGCACATACTTGTACATTTCAGTCTATTACAGTTCCTTTGCTGGTGTGTTCTGATGATGTGTTGTCTCATTTCAGATGACTCATTTAGTATTACCTCAAATGGTTGAGAGAGGTAAAGGTGCCATTGTTAATATGTCTTCCAACACTGCACTGCATCCCACGCCGCAGATGACTGTCTATGCAGCAACTAAGGTATGTATATACCTAGAATTCACCAAACTGCATCCCACATCTATATATATTTGTCATAAGTGATATGCTTTATTCTCAATATACACCAGTGATATGTTGTTATGATTTGTTCATGTTTAAACTTCTTGTTTTTTTAATTTAACCCATAAATGTATGTTATTATGATTTTCTCAGTTAATTGCCATAGAAACCTATTTTGATCAACTGGTATCATAATTTAACACACTTATGGGTTAAATTTAAAACCTTTGAAAGAGTGCTTTTTGATGGCTGTACATGATGCAAAGACATGGCTTCACAAGTCTCCTGTTCTTTGTTTACCTGAAAGGCCTCTCCTACAAAAAACCGTGACGGCTCCAGACTTAAGAAAAGGGTCTGTTGTGTTGGAATTTTTAATGTCTGTTTTCACTTCTCACGATGATGATGATGAGAAGATTGAGTTGCAGAATATGTCTCCGTTTGCCGAAACAGTTTAAACAAAACGTTAATTTTCTTGCAGACATATCTGGATTATTTCTCCAGATCTTTACAGTACGAGTACAAAGACCATGGCATCACGGTACAGAGTTTATTACCATCCTACGTTGCAACAAGGATGACAGAGTACACAGATGGCAGTCCGGCTTTGTTGATTCCCTCGGCTGGTGTCTATGCGAGGCATGCCGTGTCTACGCTAGGAGTCACCTCAAGGACCACAGGATACTGGCCTCATACGCTACAGGTAAAAATAGGCTGATATCAAGGGCCGATTAAAATTAGGGCAGCAAAAACAGTAATGAGAAATGTAATTACTGATTTTATTGATTTATTGGCAGCAATAATTTGCAAGTCTTTAGTGAAGCCTCTGTGGATACGAGATCAAACATATTGTATTAAAGTGACAGTTTTAAAAAATATACAATTTGTAGGAATGTTTTCCCACCATGATATATATAGTTGTGTCAGCCTGAGAAACGCAAGTTGACAAAGCTATTTAAAATGATTATGTTAATCTGAAATCTGTTAAAGTTGCCCTCCAAGGTTATACGTCTGAATGATTTGATAATTAGGACACAAAGTACTGTGAATAGCTTTATTTTCATGAATCGTGAAATTTTTTTTTTTTGGCAATGACAATTTCTCTGTGCTCCTACGACATAAAATGTTAGTAAATTCTTCTAAATTTGGTCTTTTTGATATACCTAATGATATAAAATCGTCAAATCGCTAATATTTCTATCTGCAATAATTAAGAGGTTCACAGTTATTTTAGTACCATACCTCAAATACATCTGTGTCTTTCGTACATTTCCACTGTTGCATCATGGAAAATTTGTCACGAACAAAGTATACAGTAAGACAGGGAAATGTTCGTATGCTCTCTAAGCATTTTTTTATCGAAAAATTACTAATTCATCAACTCCTGAAGTTTAAAATAACATGACTGTCTGTGTTTGAGATAGTGATCATTTAAACTTAACTTGTCAAACACTTGTGTATGTTACTGTGATTACCACATCTAATGTAATTCTTTCTACAGTTGTGGGTGTCTACTATGTTACCGGAATGGTTTTGGATGTGGGGATCTAGTCGACTGAACAGTGCAATAAGAAGAAAGGCTCAACTTACATTACAACAGCGTGAGGCTAGGCTGCGAGAAAAACTACCAAGACTGCCAGATCTAAGCGGGATAAGTCCAGGAACAGATAATACTGTGTAGGGATAGTGGGGATAATTGTGTTCTAACTATGGGGTTGGACTCATTGATGTATGGGGTTTGACTCATCATACCGATGTATGGGGTTGGACTTGTCATAGCAATGTATGGGGTTGACTCATCATACCGATGTATGGGGTTGGACTCGTCATAATGATGTATGGGGTTTGACTCATCATACCGATGTATGGGGTTGGACTCGTCATAATGATGTATGGGGTTTGACTCATCATAGCGATGTATGGGGTTTGACTCATCATAGCGATGTATGGGGTTGCACTCGTCATAGCAATGTATGGGTTGACTCATCATATCGATGTATGGGGTTGGACTCGTCATAATGATGTATGGGGTTTGACTCATCATAGCGATGTATGGGGTTTGACTTATCATACCGATGTATGGGGTTGACTTGTAGTGATGTATGGGGTTGGACTTGTCATAGCAATGTATGGGTTGACTCATCATACCGATGTATGGGGTTGGACTCGTCATAATGATGTATGGGGTTTGACTCATCATAGCGATGTATGGGGTTTGACTTATCATAGCGATGTATGGGGTTGACTCATCATACCGATGTATGGGGTTGGACTCGTCATAATGATGTATGGGGTTTGACTCATCATAGCAATGTATGGGGTTTGACTTATCATAGCAATGTATGGAGTTGACTCATCATACTGATGTATGGGATTGGACTCGTCATAGCGATGTATGGGGTTTGACTCATAGCGATGTATGGGGTTTGACTCATAGCGATGTATGGGGTTTGACTCATCATAGCGATGTATGGGGTTTGACTTATCATAGCGATGTATGGGGTGACTCATCATACCGATGTATGGGGTTGGAGTCGTCATAATGATGTATGGGGTTTGACTCATCATAGCGATGTATGGGGTTTGACTTATCATAGCGATGTATGGGGTTGACTCATCATACCGATGTATGGGATTGGACTCGTCATAGCGATGTATGGGGTTTGACTCATAGCGATGTATGGGGTTTGACTCATCATAGCGATGTATGGGGTTTGACTCATCATAGCGATGTATGGGGTTGCACTCGTCATAGCAATGTATGGGGTTGACTCATCATACCGATGTATGGGGTTGACTCATCATAGCGATGTATGGGGTTTGACTCATCATAGCGATGTATAGGGTTGGACTTGTCATAGCAATGTATGGGGTTGACTCATCATACTGATGTATGGGGTTGGACTCGTCATAATGATGTATGGGGTTTGACTCATAGCGATGTATGGGGTTGACTCATCATACCAATGTATGGGGTTGGACTCGTCACAGGGAATGTATGGGGTTGGACTCGTCACAGGGAATGTATGGGGTTGGACTCGTCACAGGGAATGTATGGGGTTGACTCAGCGATGTATGGGGTTGGACTCAGCGATGTATGGGGTTGGACTCATCACAGGGAATGTATGGGGTTGGACTCGTCACGGGGAATGTATGGGGTTAACTTAGCGATGTATGGGGTTGGACTCATAGCAATGTATGGGGTTGGATTCGTCATAGCGATGTATGGGGTTGGACTCGTCATAGCGATGTATGGGGTTGGACTCATTGATGTATGGGGTTGGACTCGTCATATTGATGTATGGGGTTGGACTCGTCATAGCGATGTATGGGGTTGGACTCGTCATGAAGATGTATGGGGTTAGACTCATCGATGTATGGGGTTGGACTCTGCGATGTATGGGGTTGGACTCGTCACAGGAAATGTATGGGGTTGGACTCAGCAATGTATGGGGTTGGATTCGTCATAGCGATGTATGGGATTGGACTCATCATAGCGATGTATGGGGTTAGACTCATCGATGTATGGGGTTGGACTCGTCATAGCGATTTATGGGGTTGGACTCGTCATAGCGATGTATGGGGTTGGACTCGTCATAGCGATGTATGGGGTTGGACTTGTCATAGGGATGTATGGGGTTAGACTCATCGATGTATGAGGTTGGACTCGTCATTGCGATTTATGGGGTTGGAGTCGTTATAGCGATGTATGGGGTTAGACTCATCGATGTATGGGGTTGGACTCGTCATAGCGATGTATGGGGTTGGACTCGTCATAGCGATAAATGGGGTTGGAGTCGTTATAGCGATGTATGGGGTTGGGGTCGTTATAGTGATCTACGCATAGCAAGCTATGTTATTGTAACCTTAATGTTGCGCAGCACTCGTTCGAATTTTCTGTAAGCACAATATATTTTACATGCATTGACTGTATCACATTTTGGACCCATATCGGAACACAGCACAATGTCTTTATAATTGAGAGTATATCTATGAAATCGTGCGTGACCCCTACAAAAATAAAGACTGGATGGATTTCTTAGAAAAAAAACTTCACATTTGACATGTGTGTTAAGTGCAATAGTAGTCTTATCTATGTAATATTATCATAAAAAGTTGAATTTGTCCTCCTATTGTATTATATTTATTTGCCAAAATAGGATTATATTTACTGAGGCATCCAGTGTGTTTTTCAAATCAAAATGACTGCCATCATAGTGATTTTTAGCCTGAAGTATTAAACTTAATTTTTTAACTCAAATGTAATTCATATTTTATCACATAGTTATGGTGCATATCTTTAACTGTTGTAACATTTAGTGCAAAATATCACTGCAGATATAGTACTGTCATTATATCTACATTAAACATCATGTTATGTGTGTTTGAATAGTATTCAAAAAAAAAAAAAAAAAATTGTGCGGAGATACCAGGTTTATCATTACCTATGAGGTGCAATAATAATACGAATACCCATTAACTATGAGATGCAATTACACTATCTTCACCAGCCAAGGTTCATTTATTGGGCCATATTGTCTCACTAAATATCTTCATCAGATTATAGTCAGCAAATTTAAGTGCACCCTTTGTGGCATTTCACAATCCCTCCATTTTGTTTTGTCCATTGCCATATTGCTGGGACCCTCGTTTTAGAGATGTAAATTGGATCTTAGTACTGTCAAACCATTTAATTTTACTTATCATCAAAATTAATACGCAGCTTGTTGGAGGGGGGTTGTGTTTGTGGGAAATGTTGCATTGGTCACCATTGATCCTAAATGTGGCGCAACAACTTTTAGCGATTTAAGTTCCCTTGCAGTTCTTGTACGCTTCTCTACTTAAGATAGGAAAAGCCACCTCACATGATTCCTGTAACCCAGTCCATCGCCCTGACGATCTTCAATCATTCATTGGTTGGCACATTCTGATTTAATATGGTCTAGGACTATGATAATTATTGTACAGTGTTAAGTCAAGGTTACATGTATGTAGGACACATTCTTATCTACCTAGTAGAGTACACAACAGTGTAATTTTAGATATCAATCATAATTATATGGTACTAAAGTTTTAATGTAGACTAGAAAGAAAAAATATAGAATACAAAATTTTCCCTTTTTTTTCAAGAGAGCTCTCACATTGCCGAACTTAAAATGCCTTTCACAAAAATATTTATTTATTTCATATGTACACTCTTATTTATTATTGCCAAGGCCAAACATTGGCCATTTTCAGCCAGAAATGTCATTTGGATAGTTACTATACAGTATTTTATACTTGGTACAGTAATAGCCAAGCATGGAACTTGTTGAAAGAAATCTATGTAATAAAAATACTTAGTCAAGAATTATGAGTTTTGTTGTATTCAATAACGTATAATATACTCCCGTCTGGAAACTTTCCTTTCCTTTCCATTCCCAATAGTACGAATATCTATACCTTAAACCATTCTTAGTCCTTCAGATGTTCAGTTCAGACAGGTTTTGATAAATACCATTGCCCATATTTGACATCAATGCTTTACATTATCAGACATTACGATTCACTATAAAATTACATGTACATGTTTTTTTCAGGACTGGAATTATGAACTACAATGTATAGAAGAATATACATGCATCAAAATTCCACTTTTTTTTTTTACAAACTGCTTGCAAACTAGTCTAAATATCAACTCTCAGTGATACCACCCTAGGCTTGAGACACATTGTAAATACTATTGAAGTCTGCACCATGTTCCATATGACTGGCACACAATGTAGCATAGAATCCTCTTCCAGCATTGTGTCATTGAAAATACATTGTCACAATGATAAATAAATCCATGCAATCAAGGTTGCCTTGGTAACACATTTTCAAAAGAGCTTATTTATTACTACATTTTGACATTAAGTAGCGAGAATATTTCATTTTTTTTTCTGGGCTATTTCCTTCAATGCTTTATTTTTCATGTCCATGAACATCTTCTCTGTGAGGTGTGTAATGTACCATCGTGGCAAGAGATTCACGAGCCACACCTAAATAAACAAGTATCACAGTCAGTTAGAATGAACATTTGTCATGTTTATTACAAGTAGATGAAACATAGCTATTAATTTCTAATGCTCCAATTTTTGTGATTTTATGTATTAGGAGCAAACAAATGTACAAATCCTCGTCTTAGATATAGCCTGGTATTTGTTTTCTGGGTCCTCTCCACAAATTAAGAAATGTTGCCTTGATTTTGCTTGTCTAATGTGTAAATTTATAGGAATGTCACAAGAATGGAGCAGTCCCACAGCATTGTTTCTATAGCAACTATCAGTTGATACAGCGCAAACATAAAACTATCATCAATTGTTCATAAAATCAATGTCCATGCAGGCTGAGGCGACCTTACAAAGCTACTGTGGAGAAGACCCACACAAGGTAATCAGGCTTTTCTGAAAGACCTTTGTCAAATGAACTACATGTACTTAAAAAAACAATGTGGTTTTTCCATGATTCACAAAAATGTTCTCATTCATATTAAAAGCAGTAGATTCCATACCTGTAATGCATGTGAGAAATAACCATGTGTTCGGCTCTGCAGCCCGACAGTACCAAGGGCACTTTTAGTAAAGTCTTCTGGTAGTGGAACAAAAAAACTGGTCTCACTTTTATCAATTCCACTTAATTTTGTTGCGACAAAGAATGTCAACACAGACTGAAATGACAATTATAATTTGTTACATGTAATGATCATGTATGATACAGAACAATGCTAGGGGGTCCTTAACTATTTGCACATTTCTAAGAAGCCTTCTGGTATCATAATGCTTATTCAATGCAAGCAGGTTAGTCATGCTTTGGTTTCCCATAATCACAACATAACTTTGTTTATTATTCCACCGTATTTTGTCACGTTTCTTATCCCTTGTTATGTATTTATTTATTTATTAATTCATCCATCCAGTTTTTGCTTTCCATTGCAGAAACATAGAGTTGTAATTGGATCCACCTTCAAATCTCCTAATGGCCATTTTAATTTGGGGGAGGTTCAATTAGTTATTTGGTAAATATTTGATTAGTTATTTGGCTAAGATTTGATTACTTATCTGGCTAAGATTTGATTAGGTATTTGGCAAAGATTTGATTAGTTATTTAGCTGAGATTTGATTAGTTATTTGGAAAAGATTTGATTAGTTACTTGGAAAAGATTTGATTAGTTATTCAGCTTGGATTTGATTAGTTATTTGGCAAAAGGTTTAATTAGTTGTTTGGTAAAGGTTTGATTAGTTATTTAGCTGGAATTTGATTAGTTATTTGACAAAGGTTTGGTTAGTTATTTGGCTAAGATTTGATTAGTTATTTGGCAAAAGGTTTAATTAGTTGTTTGACAGGTTTGATTAGTTGTTTGGTAAAGGTTTGATTGGTTATTTAACTGGGATTTGATTAGTTATTTGGCTAAGATTTGATTAGTTATTTGGCCAAGTTTTGATTAGTTATTTGGCTAAGATTTGATTACTTATCTGGCTAAGATTTGATTAGATATTTGGCTAATATTTGATTAGTTATTTTGAAAAGATTTGATTAGTTATTTGGTAAAGGTTTGATTAGTTATTTAGCTGAGATTTGATTAGTTATTTGGCAAAGGTTTGATTAGTTATTTAGCTGAGATTTGATTAGTTATTTGAAAAAGATTTGATTAGTTATTTGGCTAAGATTTGATCAGTTATTTGGCAAAGGTTTGATTAGTTATTTAGCTGGGATTTGATTAGTTATTTGGAAAATATTTGCAATATGAATGCAAGATAAACATTAATGTAATAACAGTATCATTAAAAAGTTTTGTCAGGTTAAAAAGACTTAATTTTGCTCAGAATTTATTTATTTTATTTTGCTGAAGGGTTGATCCAGTGAAAATAAAATATGCTTTTTTGTCCTATATTAAACATTGAACATCAAAAAAACTTTTTTTCAACGAAATTAATTCCAGCCTAAATATTTAAAAGTATGGTAACACTAATAATACATAAACAACTCTCAAATTCATATGCATTCACAGTGTTATATACAAAGTAAAGATACAATCGACATTGATACCAACCTGCACAAATATTCCCTTTGATGAATACTCCTCATGTAATCCTCGTGAAAAGAAATCAACATAGGCCTATGAAGAGAGAGTTCATTTAAATAGCTGAGCACAAGGTTTACATGTTCTAATGTTTTAATGAAACTTTTAATGGGTCACTTTTTTTGTTTGCATGCACAAACAGAAAATAACTCAAATAGTTGTTATTCAACCAATTCAATTTTTGTCTGTGTTGTAAAATCTTTTTTTTTCAAATTATCTTCTTCAAGCAATTTGTTTATGATCATCTTCAAATTTTGCAATTTAATCAATCATAATAAATGTCAACTAAATTCAATTTTTAATTTTTAATTAGGCTACAATAAAAACATTTTTTAAACATAGAAATAAGTGCACCAAATTAATAATGCTGATTATGAGAACCAGATATCAATAATATTCTCACTAAGATATGTTATTAGATATGTTACTTTCGTAATATAAAGCATTCTTCCCAGCCTCAAATTACTTTTCTCATCAAAGCGAGAGCCAGTATTTTCCCCTCTAAATTTTACTTAGGTATACTGCTGTACTAATAACTTTCATACAATTCATGTTATACTGTTCTATAATTGTGATTGGCTACGGCCAGTCAGAAATATGGCTCTGGAAATGCAGTAATTAAAATGAAATGAATCGGAACATGAAACAAATGGAAGTGTATATCTCAATATGTATGAGACACGTGTGAATTTTGAATTTGATAGGTTTGGGCATGTTCAAAATACTCGTTGGGACGAATACATGCCACATGGAGCAGATCATAAAACTGACTGTTACATCCCTTTATATTAGTGGCCAGAACATACCTTTGTTGATGAGTATACGACACTGAATGGATTCGGCTGATATCCCGCTACTGACGCTATGTTTATAACAGCACCTTTACTTCTGTAGTTCAAATGAAAGCATGTCATTGTCAGTGATGACATAGTCCCTGTCCACTATTTACTTTCATTGACATCTAAAATGAGCTGCACCAGTCATCTATCCACACCAAGAATCCATAGTCATGATCCCAGATATTGATCAGAGTTTACATGTTTTAGAAGTTTAATTTTATATAGTAAAGTGCATGTATTCTGTGTACGTACCTTTTTACCATCTGTGGTAATACTAGTTTTGTCATCTGAAATAAAAAACAGAGTGCTTTATACAGATAACAGGTACAGAATATTTCCAATATAAGCAAAAAACAATCAATTTATACATACCCACAACCAAAACATGACTATAAAGTAGACAAAATAATTATGATTTCTTAGCGATTCAAGAAAAGATAAACATTTGTTTGCCATCAATCACAAACTTGTACCTTAATATGTATTAATGCTAGCTTACTGAAAGAATCATAAAGGCTTTGGATTTTGTACAGTTCAAGTGAAATCATATCCTGAATCTCAAAATCAAATTTAGAAAGTGCTTGATTAATTTTACAACAATGAAAAGTGCGTTTGATTAGATGAAATATACACCGATACAAAAATATATGAATTTAATGCATGTACTTCTTACCATTGTGCATGACAACACGTTACAGTTAAGTATTTCTGGAATATGCTGAGAAAGAAAAATATTATTTGTAAGTTTTTTGTCTGTAACTAAATGCCACACCACAACATACTGTGTATTAGAAAAGGTGGATGCAACTGACATTTCTGCTGCACGACCTTTGGCCACAAAAGCCGTATCCAGACCATAAATATTGTGCAATAATGCATGATATACTGGACTGGGAGATGATGTATGACTTAAACAATATTCAATTCCTGACAGTTTTGAAAGGAATAAACTTTACCTTATCCAAATTTGGGATATCTAGGAAACAATCGGGTAAGCTGCTTGTTCCTACGTTATTAACCAACGTTCCGATCTCCAACCCATCCAATCCTTCTTTAATCTCCTGATATATTTCAACTCCTTGAAAAAAATTCACAGCAATCACCTTCGTCTTGACTTTGTACTGTGATTCTGAGAACACCAATTAAACAAAGCTGATAATGAAAAATGCCAGTCATCCCACAGAGTTACATTTCATATGGGTTTCATACGATTCATACAACATTTGGAAAATATTATACTTGTTTACACAATATTTCAGTGTTTCATATAGTGGTATGAAGTGAGCACAAACAACAGTACATCCTTCATTTACATCAACACATGTGTTACAAAATAATACAAATATTGTTTTCATTATTTAAACAATAATGAATTTCTCACAATGCCATATTGTATGTGTGAAGAAAGTCAAACACATTATCGCATCTAGATCATTCTGCAATTCCAATATGGGGCTGTGAGGAATTCATTATTGTTATTATAAATCATCACCATCAGAATTTTAAACAAATTCACACTTAAATTTGGGGTTTTTTGGTTGAAATAATTTACTTACAAAGAGAGATTCACATTATCGCAAGATAATGTAAAGCTATGTCTTTTAATTATGATAATGATTTATGAAATCGATCATTGTACTCGTACCTATTTCCATGGCAACACTCTGTAACTTGGTCAATGTTCTGCTGATTAAAACAATATTGATACCCTTGGCAGCCAGCTGTAAACAAGAAATATACACATCATAAAATTAAAATAATGGGGAAACATGTGCTCAATGCAAATAATGTACATTTCTGTACAGATGTAGTCTTCACAATATAGTTTCACAACTACCGCACATAACTTTTGAACACCAAAGCAGCACGTAATTTACTAGTGCGATAGATTTCTGGCACTAGCTTTAAAAACTGGAACATCACCACATGGAAGATATTGTTATTTTTGGCTGTATAAACCATTATACAGTTTATAACGCAGTGACACTATATGTAGTATTTGCGTTTTTTGTTGTACAAACATTAAAAAAATGTTCCACACATGTGAAACATGTTTTCTATTTTATTTTATTTTTTCTATTACAATTTAATATGTTTCACACCACAAAGTCTATTGTCTGGTATATATAACACATTATCGACATTTTGCTTAGGGCCCCCCATAAGTTCATCTTGTACCTCAATCCCCCAAGGTTTGCTCCACAAACCTGGATTTCAATAGATGGCACCCTCCAGAGACTAGGGTTATAGCCAGGAAATATAGTGCCTGTCTAAAATCTTTATCGATATGAAAAATAGCAGTCCCTTGTCTGTGACCATACATAGACTTACAATTAATTTCAAACCTCTTACAAGTGATTTAAAGGACAACATTGGTATATAGTCCCTCTATAGACTATGGAGGGACTGTGATAGCGTACATGCTTTCATTGTCTACATTTCAGTGATGGTTGTTACAAATTGAGGTTTGTGACAAGAAAATGTTATATTAAATGTTAAAAATTAGGGAAAAGATGGATAGTTACAGATACAGTTGCTTTAAACAGAACAACATACCTGTTTTGTGTATGCTTTACCAATTCCATCTGTAGCGCCTGTCACAACTAGAGAATAAAAATACAGACTTGTTTGTCAATAAATAAAGAAATAAATGAATAATGTCTCACTCCAAAGACAATAAACAAACAAAAATAAACATTAATAAATGAAATAATTAGATTTTTCAGTTCAGACTATTCCAGAGACACTTATCGTACAATTAGTCTGTTCATGTGCTTGACATTGCATTAAAGAACCAGTTTATATTCCTTCTTTAAAAAAACCAGCAATATCATATACCGATAGTCACAAAACTAAAAACAAGATTATTATAGTTTCACCTCAATACGTACATGTAGTATTTTTAAATTTAATAACCCTGGGAACTTCAAGAACTTTTTGTGCAAAAAATATTTCAGGGAAAAAATTTTTAGCTCAGCAACTAATTTCCCCCCAAGCTACAGATTGAGGGAGTACGACGCCAACGGCCAATAATGGACATACCACTAATATTAATATCACTAATCTATATCTACGACACACTGAGCTAGGTAACTGAGCGGATAGAAAAGCTGTACGCATATTGAACTGAGTTGCTATCATATGATTCAGACATCTTTCACGGTCACAATTAAAAGAACTTTCTGTAGTGGACAACAGCGTCCCGTCTCTTACCTGCCCACTGTCCAAGTTTTCTCAGATCTGTGGCCAATCCAAGCGGACCGGATAGGAAATAGACCTTGATACTACGGAGAATATTCGATAGCAAATTGAATGAAATATATCCCACGGTGACCGCCCCGATAACTCTCAGAATCGTGTTATAGATAGGCTCCATCATTGCAATACCAACTATAGTACAAGGCAGGATAATTTCACGGATTTAGTAACTAAGTTGGCATAACCTTCGGTCTTACCGGGTCTTTACCGAGCATGCTCAAAGCTGGGAGCAAACGCCCTCTGTATAATGAGTGATATTAAATATCAGGGTATAAATAGAGGGCGCTATCAAAAGCAGATATAAAGAGTCAACACGAACGCGCATACTCCACGTACACGCACAAAACAGATACATTTTATTTACTCAAAACAAAGAATAATTAAAACCACACACAAGCCATACATGCATCAATGGTCCAGCATAAATGAGTAAATTCGATCCCACACATACTAGTAATAATAATAATAATCTTTATTCATAATCGTATCCTTAATTGAGATATTGTTCGTAGTACAATAAAGTTAAATGTTGAAAGTTAAAATGAAATGAAAAAAACAATAAGAGAAAAAAATAGGCAGAGGCAGCTGGTAATTTTGATTTTAATGAAGTTTTCTCTAATTAAGAAGCCTTGCTATACAAATTTGCCTAAATTAATTAACATATTTTTGGCTTTTGTTTTAAGTATATTTACTAGTTTTTCTTCTTTGTTTTGATTGGTCGGTGTTGCAAGAAATTTGTTTAGGCAGTCTTTTCTTAATGCATCATAGTGTGAACACATTAGGAGGAAATGTTTTTCATCCTCAATCTCTCCATTCTGGCAAGTTCGACATTTTCTTTCTTGTACTAGTGATTAGTTCACAACAAAAGTGGTGTCACAATCAACAACCACACAGCAAATTGTTTGTTAATTGAAAGGTCCTAATGCCCCTAACAACCGTTTACAATGCTGTACCATTACTTTCACCATCCTACTACAGCCAGATCTGAAGGCCTTTGCCGCATTCTGGCCACGCTGTGTGGCGCGGATCGCGTGGACGGGTTTCATGTTCTCTGCACGTAATAAGCTCGGTTATTAAGCATCCTTTTTGTTGGATGCCCGGTGGCCGAGGGGAAGACGTGTGGTGGCGTGAAGCGAGGCGATTAGGTTCCGTACGCGAGCGCCGGTTCGAGTCACGCACGCAGTATGTGTTTACTATAATTAGACATAGTCTTTACCTTGCCGTTTATTCGGTGTTATTTGCTTACTATTCCCGAAAGACTCTCCAACTTTAGCCATGAGAGGGCAATTTATTTCAGAAAACACATCAAGCAATAAAACTATGCTTAAACTATACAAAATCCAACCGGCCAATAAAGTAATTAGAGGAGTTTTTATCCTGGACACTGAAGGCTGTGCTCAGCTCAGTATTAAATTTAAAGAAATTCGATGTGCACATGTATGAACAAGATATAATAAAAAAAAAAACTAGTGCAGTCGCCCATTTATGTCTACTATCATTATTGAGGCATGCACTTTCGTTATTAACCAGTTAGAGATCAACCAGTATTTGAACCAGACAAAGACGCACCTCAAATTGATATTACCGTAATTTGACCCCCTTAAATTATACATTCTAAAATCTGAATCTCAACAGAACATTTTAACAAACATTTTGCAATGCACATTCCCAGGTGTGAGCTTAATCTTACAGACCAAAAGCATGGTGAACTCTGGTGTACGTTATATAGTAATAACAAAATACTTTTTCAATCTCAAAACTATATACATTTAAGGATAATTAACTCCTAGTAAACATTTTCTACATTTTTATAGCTTCAAGAATTGCGCATATGATGATCACTGGCGGCTCCAATAATTCGGTAGGGGGGGGGGGGGGGCCTCCTATTGACGTGGCCGAAGGAGACCTCCGGTGGGTTGGGTTTGTGAATTGATTTGTCAATTTCTTTTGCGGGCTGAAGGGGGGGGGGATTGTACGCCTCCCTCTAAATCTGTGCGTGATGATGCAGTAATTGAGTAATCTGATAGAAGGATAGTCAACAATCTTGAGTAGACGAAGTGATGTGCAAAACCTCCAGTAATGTCTCTGCTTCCACCAACCCAAGATCTTGTTTAAAATACCTAATTTTAACGTTTGTTTTGTCGTCTGTCTTTGATCAGATAACAACAATATTTATGTGTGTGCCATGGGAAGTCTACGTATAAAGTTTGAAGTGAAATGCTCAAAGATATACACGTCTGTCTGTAATACATTTTTTCAAAAACAAAATGGCTGTCAATCGGCCTTCTGGGGTCAACTACCCATAATATTAAATTCTTCAACTAAGTTTGAATTGAATTGGATAACACATGGCTTGATATCTTGTTCCAGTCAAAATATCTGATTTTACTGTTTGTTTTTTTAACAATTAAAATTGTCAAGCAGTCAGGCATCTTTTGATCAGAGGTTTGCATGCACGCATACTAAACCATGAGCCAACTTGAAGTTAATGCTAAACATTGTATTGTAACAGGCTTTGTTAAATTCAAGTTGTGAAATGAAATTATAAAAATATACACATAAACCATGTACCTAATGTATATTTTGTATATTAAAAAGTGATGATGGCAGACTACCCCCCTCCCTCTAATAGACAGTGCGAAATGCCAACACTATCCACAAACGGAAGTCGGTGCAAACTTTGACAAAATTGTTTGTTACATGAATCTCAGGGCAGTGAGCGATACGACTTAGCAATGAAAGCTCACTAAAGCTAAAGTCTCCAGCTTGCTTAGTGGTTTTGAGTCAAATGACAGCGAAGTAAATATATTCAGGTTCCATGTATGTAAGGTAGGTTCTGATGTGATGAACTTTTGTATTGGTGAGCAACAAATATATAGGATTAATCCCCATTGAACACCTCGATTAAATGTTTTATACTTTATTAAACATAGCAAAACTATTGAAACCTTGCCCGCAAGGGAATAGTTTATACAACTGGTTAAGTTGAGACCAAAAATTGGCTAAATTCTTGAAATAGTGAATTTTTATAACATAATTTTCATTTCTTTCTACCAAATATCACTCTAAGTTATACATTTGGTGAAAGGGTGACTGTAATTGGTGGATTCATAAAAATTACTATTTATTTCTATCAACTGATAAAATAACATGTAGGCCAGCCTTGTTCTTTTAAAACTTTTTCCATATCAATAAGTGTTACGCTATCATCATTGAATTTATACCAGTTATTATCAGATACTTTAATACAGGCATAGTAATGTAATGGATTAGACTGATGTACTATTACACCATATAACTTGTATGAAGTATTACTATAGTAACTGTTTATGTCTCTATTTTATTCTCCAAATTTGAAAAAAAAAACATTTCAACTGTATAACAAGGTAAGGTGGTAATAATTGACTAGTCACATTTATTACAATGTCATGATCTTTGTTGCAACGACTACACAAATATTCATGTATTGTTTCTTCACTAAAATAATCATTAAGGCAATTTGAAATAGAAACTGGTTCATTATTACTAGAATATGTGATAGGAAGTTGTAAAACAGTAAATGGTTCAAGTCTAACATTCTGATATGCACAGTGTTTTGATTTATATTTATTATTATAGATACCCATGAATATATTTTGTAAAATATGTACTGGCATATTATTACTGTTTACGTCATATTGTTCTAATATATCAAATATAAGCACAAGAAACGCATGGGCATCATTTTCCACAATTAATAATTTAATGAATAATTCTGTACTTTCAATGCATTTCTGTAACCATGCTGCACTATTAAAACTGTTGTCACCCAAATACATCTGGATTATAAATGATTCCCATTCACATAACAAACAAGATGGTGTTTTATTTATTTTGCATTGATGGATTTGGTAAGAATGTAGCTTGCAAATGCTGGAATATGTATTAATACATGTATAATAACATTTTGATAACAAGGTTTATGTAAACCAGCACCAGGGAGTCCATATAACATCTAATCAATCAATACTCACAATATTCTTTTGATACAGGTGAAACTGATTTAGTAATTGCATTACATTTGAAGATATTTCACTTTACGATTTTGTTTGCGTTTTAGTCTAAAACTCTTTTCTTAGGTTGAGGCATTCTATATAATAATAATATTGGAATGACACTTATATAATTGTGCAAAGTTAACTTAATAGTCTGGATATTAGCAAATACAGCTCAGTTAACAACTACTATATATGCTAACTTATAGTATAATTATCTTATGTGACTTAATAGGATATAACTGATTGTACAGTAATAACTTTAGAAAACTTATTGCACTGAAGAATACTGAATATGCTTTATAGCAACTTATAGTATAATTATCTTATGTGAACTCCGGGACATAACTTAATAGTGTACATGTACAGTATCAACTTTACAAAACTCATTGCACATAGTTTGTAACTCACTGAACAATGAGGACTAGTACTGAGTACAACTGCTTACAGTAGAATACTATCTTATAATGTTCAACCACAGTCCCTCATGACTGTAGTTTAACAAACTAAAAGAATGTGTTGTACTGGTGACAGTACAAAGCTCTAGCAATTGTTGACAACTGAGCTTGAATATAAACCTTGACCAGATCTAATTACCATACAATGACTTCTCACAAAGATCAAACAAAAGCATTTTCTATAATGAACTTAAGATGGCACTGGTTCCAATAAGATGAAAATGTATACATAATCACAACAATGGAAAATTCCAAAGCATTTCAAAACAACTATTACACCATGGATTTTCTCGTTTAATCCTGATACTGACTAGGAACATAAAATGTAATGTAAAAAATAAAATTCAATGCACACACAGAATTAAAACCATACAGTCAACAACTTATGGCAAGTCCGTATTCATCATCATTTTGAAGCAAGTACTAGTAGTTTTGGTACCAGATTGCAGCTTGGATTCGGACTTGCATTTACTGTTTTCACGACTAACATCTACTACTAAAATCATTCACTACTCTTTTATTAGTAATATTATAAAAAAACAATATCAATCAAATTACAATATATAATTTCACTATTAGGTAACAAACATAAAACACCAAGTACATAAGACGACTATGGAAGTATCCCCGAGACCAATGTTTGGAAATCAGATTTTGTTTTCTAAAGGCATGATCACTCCATCTTGGAGTGTCTCATTGTTTGTAGATAAATTTCACGACTCTTCTTAACAGTTGGCATTCTGTAAGCCATGAACAGCCATGGTGAGAACTCCTTAAACCAACCCTACAAGAACAATTAGGACATTTTGATATTTTCTGCATCTTATATACACACATTTCCTCTATAGAGGGCGTGATACACCATAAACTCATGACACCATAAAATATATCACAGTACATGTAGATGCATACCACGAAAACACCATGACACAATACCATCGTCTTGATATTTGTTGTGATGCTGAAAATACATCACACATTTCAAAAATGCCAGTTCACTGTAATAATAAGATAGTTCCAATCACTGCTAACAAGAACATTGACATTACTAGTCCAATGACTTTATCATTGAAACCAAAATAAGTGCGTGTTTTGATGTTGATAATTTCTATATATTTATTGATCTATGTAATTTGTTCCAATTTAATGAGTAATTCTGAGTAATGTGTTTATAGATGTTATAATTATTCTGCTTCAGTTTATATAGAAATTAATCGAAAACATTCCATCATTCCTTTTTGGCTGATATTCCATTATTAGTTTAGTACACATCCACTTCTGTCTGCATGGGAAAACGCCTTAATGTTTGATTCCCCTTTTAAAGTTTAACGGTAGTTCTATTCTAGTTCAGCCCGTGCTCAACTGTGGGTTAGTTAATTCATCTGTTTATTGAATGTTTAAGTTTATGACATTCTATAAGTCTCTGTAACTACTAGAAGTTTACACTTGTAAATTTGTTGAACAAGTGATTCGTGAGTTTTCAAGTTTAAGTTGTTCTGTTGAAGTCCTATCTCAAGTTGGAATGTGGCCAACCAAACCCAACCACAGACTAGGCTATAATGCAGTCATATAGTTAGTTTATTTTCTGGTTTATACCTGTAGCATATAGGAAATTATGTTTGTTTGAAAATACATCAACAAATGACCTGATGGTCGAAATAGCTCCGCTGTTCTACAAGAACATTGTGATTGCCAAGATGAGCAATGCACACCAATAAGACAAAATGTGGTTAACCCACAACAATGTACTGTAAAATGACTAATTTTCGCTGGGTTTAAATTTCGCTGAATAAATTCAATGACAATTGCTTGGTGGTTTTAAGTCAAAATGACAGTGAAGTAAATATATTCAGGTTCTGATGTGTTACATTGTTACCATTTCAGGCATACATGTATTCAGTGGGTTTTAAATTCACGATTTTATCATTTAGATAATGTGTTCTATGCTCAATTTTACATATACACTGGGTTTTACTTTAGCGCATTTTCCAGTCGGCGAAATAAGCAAAAACCCAGTGAATAATTAAGCCCTTTACAGTAGTTTGGTTCTGGCTGATGAAAACATGTCAATTTAACTTCACCCAAGGTATCTATAGATCAAGTATAAAAGCAATTGAGCTGGTAGTTCTCAAAAAGTTGAAAATAGCCTTTTTTAACAAAAATATTCACGAAAAAAAAAATGAAAAAAAAAGTATCAAAGCAAAAAGTATTGAGCTGGTAGTTTTCAAGGGGAATTTGAAAATAGAATAGTAGACTGTCAGACAATCACCTATATGAACTGCTCTGTCATCTGTGATGGATGCTAAACACTTTCTACATAGAAACCTAAATGTTGAGCCAGCTTTCTCAATCACAATTACAAGAGCTCTTAATTATGTAGTGGTCTCAATACAAGATTGAAATGGACAATTTTTCTTTCACTACGAGATCCTGTCTTATGCGTGAAGTCGAACACAAAAACTGGAAGGTCATAGCATTGTAGCAATGATTACATTGCATAGAATTCCACTTATTTTCACCTTAAGAATGTGGCATATACACATTTGATCAGGCAAAATAAAGGTATTCTAACAACGCGGCGTCTTCTGCAGATTGTTATTTTGACATTGAACTATAAAAAAAATTCAAGCTCTAAATCAAATGATCAGATTTTTGTGGCAGATGTTCAGTCCGTCCCATTCGCACATAACACAAGATCACTTGGAAGTACTTAAAATCATCTATTAGTACACACTTGTGATATAGAAGTGTTAAATTTTATGCCGCCATTCTAGTGGTTGCTATAAATATTATGGCTATGTTTTTTCTTGATTTGAGTTTGTAGCCAACCAAGCTGTCAATATAGAATATGGAATGAAATATTCTATTACTGAATTGGATGTAATTTTAAATTGTAGCCATAGAAAACAAACATTCAATGTTCTTTCTTTCATACCAAATATGGTATAATCTCATCAAATCATTTCTATTCACACCTTGAATTGTTGTCTTTTTATTAGCTCCACTGTCGACTTTGTCGAGCGGAGCTTATCATAGGAGTGATTGTCCGTCGTCGTTCGTGTCAATGTTTTACTTTTTCGACTTCTTCTTGAAAACTACAAGCCTGAATGCTTTGATACTTGGTGTATATGTACCTTGGGTAGACCTCTCTCAGATTTGTTCATTTCATGATGATACAGTGTATCTTCAATTCTCTAATTTTGGTGAATATTTTTGTCATTTTTGGTAAAAAGTGATATTTTCGACTTCTTGTTAAAAATCAATAGTCCAATTGCTTTGATATTACATATATAGGTACTACATGTGGATCTCTCTCAGATTTGTTGATTTTGTAATGATATCTTCAATTCTCTAATTTTGGTGAATATTTTTGTAATTTTTGGTAAAAAGTGATATTTTCGACTTCTTGTTAAAAATCAATAGTTCAATTGCTTTGATATTACATATATAGATACTACATGTAGACCTTTCTTAGATTTGTTCATTTTGTGATGATGTCTTCAATTCTCTAATTTTGATGAATATTTTTGTCATTTTTGGTAAAAAGTGATATTTTCGACTTCTTGTTAAAAACTATAGTCCAATTGCTTTGATACTATACATCTTGTTCATTTTCTAATGATGTCTTCAGTTCTTTAATTGAAATGTGCATAGCTAACAGCGGAGCTATATCAGCCGATAGGCTGCTTGTTTTAATTACACAACCACCATTACACATTAATTAAGATTTCACATCACTAAACAAAAATACAACATTAATTAATGTCAATCAGCTTCTGTATTTTATCTGAAAGAAAGCAGTCTTCGAGAACCAAGTTTATTATCATTTCTATAACTACTTGCATATGCCACTGTTTGGACCCACTAAGAGATAATTCACAATATTCAATATACAACATGCGTTTATTCTATGATCAAATGACATTTAAACTTCCTCAGTTGACACATTTCCTTCCCTCTACAGTAAGATGTTTTGCTGGTGAGAGATTGCGAAAAAGGGGAAAGATAATCAATCATTCTAAAACTAGAGTTGTGCATGCCATTTTTGTTTACTGTGTTTAAAGCTACCGGTAACGAAGAACTCAAGTTTGTTACAATCAAATGTCTACGTCTTATAGGCCAACTGTTTTTGTAAAACAAATTGATTGCACATACTCTCATGAGAATTGTACAATAAATTCTGAAAAACATCATACAACAACGACACTTAAAATGTATCACTAGATATACCCAAACTCAAAATTATCATTATAAAATTATGATTTTAACAAATTAAATTTAAGCTTGAATACAAAAATGTTGCATAGTGAAGAGTTAAATATTCAAAACGATTTACAAAAAACTCATTTTAATCCATGGTAATTTCATAAATGTATTACTGAAAAAAAAAATACGAGTGTATCTGTATTTCTAGTTGTGAAATTGATCTTGTCAATGAAAGATGCAAAAGATTAAAGCAGATACACATTGATTATGAAATAAAGGCAATCACAATTATACTGTAAAAATCTTCATCATATATTTTGAGCGAAATCAGCAATCTAATATCTGTTTAATCAGAAAAAATTACAGAACAATGCATTAAAATTTTCATTGGGAATGTATGTGGTGATGAGATAAATTAAAAATCTTTCATTTCTCATATCACTCTGATACTCATTGTTCCTTTTTCTTTGCTTCTCTTTGCATTTTCTTGTAATGTAGTGCCCTTACATTTCGAAACATGGTGCCCTGTACAAGGTAGTATAACCACTCGGGGGCCAACTCGTTAATATAACCCTGTTGGAGGGTGAAGAGAGGAAAACTTATAGAATGTAACTCTTTAGTTCACTAGTGAGCTCTGAACTAGATCACTGCAAGCAAAATACAATTTTATGCAGTGTAGCATAAATGAAGGACAAATGACATGATCTAATGTTGGTTTTTGGTGTGTGTTTTTTTTGGATGACATAGTCAAATGTTGTTTTTGGTGATTTTTTTTGGGATGACATAGTCAAATGTTGTTTTTGGTGTTTTTTTTTTTTTTAGATGACAGTCAAATGTTCTTTTTGGTGTGTTTTTTTGGATGACATAGTCAAATGTTGTTTTTGGTGTTTTGTTTTTTTTAGATGACATAGTCAAATGTTCTTTTTGATGTGTTTTTTTGGATGACATAGTCAAATGTTGTTTTTGGTGTTTTTTTTTTTTTTTGGATGACATAGTCAAATGTTGTTTTTGGTGTTTTTTTTTTTTTTTGGATGACATGGTCTAATGTTGGTTTTTGGCGTTTTCCTTTTGGAATGCATAGTCAAATGTTGTTTTTGGTGTTTTTTTTTTTTAGATGACATAGTCAAATGTTCTTTTTGGTGTGTTTTTTTGGATGACATAGTCAAATGTTGTTTTTGGTGTGTTTTTTTTGGAGGACATGGTCTAATGTTGGTTTTTGGCATTTTCCTTTTGGAATGCATAGTCAAATGTTGTTTTTGGTGTGTTTTTTGGATGACATGGTCAAATGGTGTTTTTTTGTATGCAATCTGTCACCAGTTGGCCATTTTGAATTAATTTACAAAATAAGTAAACTGAAGCACATCAAGCCACCTACCATGTTCATACTTGAAAGTGCGAACATTTAAAAATTTATAAACATTATCAAAATCTTTTACACAATAATAATACAGCAATTTAAATTTTTTTTACAATTTTTGAAACTTTATTTTGAACAGATTTTATTTCCTGATTTATATCAAAACTTACAACAAAATTTATGCATGTATGTTATGAATAATGACAACATGGAAATAAAGAATGCAAATGATTTAATGCAGTATTTCAAACAAGTAAAAGAGCATATATTATCAACAAATCATTCAAATTATCACAAGAGAGTTAGGAAAGATCAGAAAGTTTGAGTCAATTTTCAGTTTTTACTCAAAATATTGTGGCTATTTTTGTCCCAATCTTCTGAAAGAAAGTGTAGACTATAAACAGGACTATTTTGTAAATTTGTGATGAAAAAAGAGAACTGGTGATAAAAAGGTTAAAGGCTTCCAAAAAAAAAAAAATACAGGACATAACACAGCTTTAGAGAGTTGAAGTGATTGTTTTTGACATGTTGTCACCATGCCAGCCCTTAAGCTTTTTTTCCTTGTATAAATTCCTTACCTGAATGGAATGACTCAAGCAACCATTAGTTCTCTGTTCTAACCCGACTGTACCTAATGCACTTCGCACATACTGGGTAGGGTTAGGGGTGAAGAGACTTGTATGACGAATCCTGCTCAACTTGGTTGTCACAAAAAATGGCAACACAGACTGCAATGTAAACAAAAATATATAATTATATATATATCCAAGAATATAAACATAGTGAAGAAGGTGTAACAGTTATTATATATCAGGTCTATTTCTCTGTATTTTTATTAAGAATATACAGGTAATAATTTCCGTTATTATAAAGCTAGCAGTGCAAACCATCCCATGAACACATGCGAATGTGTTCAAATGTGTTACTAAGTGCCTTCCACATTTGAATTTGTTTTCATCCAATATACCAAAATAGTAGCATGTGATGGAAATTGAACACAAAGCTACGTGCCTAGTCACCATATATACTTAACACTACAATAGGATTATATGAAATTTTGACATAAAAAGGTAGACAACACTGTACTAAGCCAATGCATACAAAAAAGAGAGCACATAAATCTACTATTATAAATGGAAGACTGTGATATAACACTAGTACCAAATATGGAATATACATAACCAAATAAGGAATATGTATAACCAAACATGGAATATATATATATAACCAAATGTAGAATATGAATAAAACCAAGTATGGAATATATATAACCAAATATGGAATATATATAACCAAATATGGAATATACATAACCAAACCTGGAATATATATAACCAAAGGTACATTACTTAGGGTTTGCAACTTCCATAGTTCTGTATAGTGACATAATGTCAAGATCCCATTCAAGTCTCATCTCGTAGATAGCGAGACTGATGCTACAACCTGACATATCAATGTTCAAGGTTTTTAATAAAACACGTCTTACAACTACCATAGGGAAAACATGTAATACATCAAAAATGTACAGAAAATATAGTTATTATAATCCATCATATCGTGAGCAGCTATCTTGGGCATGCGCATTCGCGTTGTTCTGAGTTGGGAACGCTTATGCGAGAGTGAGAGTGAAACAGGATTTTGGTATCATGTCACGCTACTTGCAAACCACAAGTAATGTACCCCTAATATAACCAAATATGGAATATTTATAATGGAGTATGTAATATATACATGCACACGCACACACTTATACATACAATGCTATGTCCTTACCTGAACAATTATCCCCTTAGAAGCATACTCTATTTGTAATGCTCTGGCAAAGAAGTCCATGTAAACCTATAAACAAAGATTTATGAGATTGCCATTATTGTTTATTACATATGTATATCAAATAGAAAGATTAGGGGGCTTTCACTGCACTGTGCACAGTGTTCAACTGCTACTTACATACCTTAGTTGCAGCATAGAGAGTAGTGAGTGGTCCTGGAAGCATACCCGAAGCAGAGGAAATATTAATAACAGCTCCTTTACGCCTAAAAATAACCAAACTCATTTATATTATACATGAATGTACACTATGAAATACACAATGTAAATCACAGAGACACATAATAGATTCAGCAAAAACAGTTTTTAGTCCCCCCCCCCCACCTCCAATTTGTTCATTGAATTATCTTTCAGACAAATTAATGCATATGCTAACTTATGTACCAATGCGAATTAAACAGAATTCAATAATAAAATAAACAACTCTTTTTAAACATTAATGAATGTATTTTCTAATAATCTGATTTATGTTCGTCGTTATTAGTCTTATTTCCCAGTAATTTTTTAACATGTGTCAGACATGTGTTTTCAATAGGTCATGTCCTCCAGTGTTTTAAGTAATGCTTTCTTTTATTGCATTCGGTTGTGCAATTATTCATTGTCGGAATACTGTATATCATCTATTAGAGGCACACTTCTAATAGAAGCACATAGAAATATGACCTATTTTGACCATAGACACACCGCTGGCATTCACGTCTAAAGCACATGTGCTACTAATAGGAGAAATATGGTTATAACCAATCATTTTTTATTTCCAATTACAATTGCAGCAGCACTTTATCCATAAAGAACACATATTACACCACAACCATGTAATTTATCAGTAACATATGTCAATTTCAATGTTATGAACAATGACGTAAAAAAATATCAATCAATCCAACTATACATTGAATCAGAAATGTAAGATAAAAAAAAACAAAAACAAGACTAGCGATGAAGTAGCAGATTTGTCAGTGACATGGAGTTATTGCATCACTTTATGTTTAGGTGCAACACTCACCTTTCAACCATCCCTGGTAACACAACCTTTGTCATCTAAAGAACAAAAAATCATTTCTGAATCAGAGAAGATGGATCTATGACAATTTCTAATCATCACTCGAATGTGGGTTAAAAAAAAATATACCGTGAACTGAATTCACAGAAAGAATCAGTTACTTTTGCAATAATATCTTGCAGCAATGTTTCAAGAGTTTACAGTCTGTTTCTTTCATACATGAAGGTATTAAAATACTTTGGAGGTACATGTTTTCATAAATCAATGAGCCAAATTTAACTGAATCACTCAAAGAAAAAGTATGTACATTTGTATATTAGCAATTAAAAAATAAAATGTGCATTCACATCAAATCATCATACACTGTCGGATGATTTAATTTTGAGAAGACAAACTTTTCCCAATGAAAATTTTACTGGGGTCCTAAGGAGTCAAATGGACTTTCACTAGAGATCTAAGTAGACACAGTGACTTCCACTAAAGGCCGAAAGAGTCTAAGAAAGTTGTTTTTCCACGAATGTCATTAAATCATAATCTAGCAGCAATAGTGAAAACTAAACAATTTATACAGCAAGTGTACTGTACCAAATTCTGCTTCTTGAATAATATAATGTTATACAATAGATAAGCAAGTATTGAGTTTCATTGTTACCTTAAAAAGTTGTGCACTCTCGAGTAAAAATGTTACAATTTTATTTGCACAAAGCCATGATTTTGCCATGATCAGGAACCAGAAAAACCAATGTATAAATTCAACAAGGTAGAATCTCCCCGATACCACTATTTAAATTATATTCAAAACTTATCTACTGCTCTAAGCTATATAGTATACTTACCATTGTGCAAGCCAATGTATTACAGTTTATTATATCAGGAATAAACTATATTTAAAAAAAGAACAATAAATTAGTCAAAATAAGGAATAATTATACTCCAAATACACAAATTTGAAAAAAGCACAAAATGTTTTAGCAATGAACTTGCAACTGAGGTTTGTAAGATGACATTTTTGTTGGCCTTAAATTAACAGATTTGAATATTACAGCCATGTATGTTCACTGAATTACACTTTACCAAATTTTACTCTATCAGAAGAGCATTTTATTCTTAAGCTCAATTTTTGTCTTAATTCTAAACTTGAAATTTTATTAAAATCTTGAAAAAACTTTTCCCATGCAAAAAATTGAATTGATTGAAAAAGTAATTGAAATTCAATCTTGTCAATTTCCAACTTTATGACTGAAACATGAACAGATACACAAAAAGTTAAATTGCAAATTGTCCTTTGTCAGCATCCTTTATCCTATATTTTTGTCATATTACCTCAAACCCTGAAAACAGAAGTGTGCATGGAATTATGGGAAGAAACAGTGTGCATTGCCGTGTGATAACTGTCATAAAGGTGATTGATAGGTCATAATTGTTTACAACTCTGGAAGGACAATTTGAATCTACCAGGTGTGCTTGTGATTTGCATAACAAAGGATGTTTATGATCTACTGGCTTGCCTACATAATGTATGTGAGACAGCTTATAGCAAGACCACATTCTGATTGGTTACTGTGGAAACCCAGGTGATGTCCCTGAACCTGGACCATTTATGCCTATAAATAGGCTAGACTGAGGACAGTTGGGTCCATCGTTTCTACTGTGTACCCGTGTGTTGCTTCAGCGATATTGCGAGACAAGTGATACAGGCTTCAACCCTCGTTCTGTGAGACTTGTATGAACTGCTCTATGATCTACTGCTTTTAGCAGAATAACACCGTTCCTCTGCAAGCAAGACCCTGTATTTCTTCGTTGTTGTGTTTCAGAAACCATTGATTGCTGTCAATTTCTACATCGTGGAACTGTGAGTTATCACACTTCCCTAGGCAATCCCTATTTTAATGACTTTATGTATTGCATTTTTCTGTGCTTTGTTTCTGAGAGGTATTAAAACCAGGAGTTTTAACTTGATATTTTGTTGTATGTGTATTTCAATTCCAGTACTATTGTCTTGTCTACCCAATACTAGCAGTGAAAGAACCCTCTGACCAGTGTGAGTTCTGTGGGTGGCCCTCTCAATTGCAATGAGCAGGCATTACACTGACATTATTCTTTGATTCATTACGGAACAGGGTACATCATAAACTCACCTTTTCTACGTTTGGTATTTCCAGGAAGTATTCAGGATAACTGTACGACATACCAACATTATTAACCAATGTACCAATTTCCAACCCCTTCAGCTCTTTCTCGATCTCTTCATAGATTTCCACACCTTTGGTGAAATCAACTGCTATTACTTTGGTTTTCACTTTATACTGGGTTTCTTTGAATGGAAAAAAAAAATTGCCTGCTAATTTTGAATGAATAGAATGCAATGTCAAACATCGAATTTTTGTGTAGTCCATTATCAAATGTGCACAATTTTGGCGAAGCCCACATTCCCACCAATCACGTTACGAAATGCTGTATTTGACATCCCTTGAATTGTATGATTTGATTGGCTGTGCTAATCAACGTTCCTGTAACAACAACTCAAATCAATTTCAAATTTAAAATAACTGTCATCCAATATCATGTCATAGTTGTATACATACTCTACATGTATATACCGGTGAAATTCACTCCCTCACACCCTTGGCTATTAATTATTGCAGATTTTTCGTTGTCGTCGATACCACAGTGATTTACATCCCAGATTTGGGTTCTTAAGAAGTCCCTAATGAATAACTCTCTGACAAATATTCTAACTGCTGGACTGAATTACTGATATTATTGAAAAAACGTAGAAGATTGGGCAAAAATCAAATATTTGATTGTAGCAATGTTCACTAACATTTTTATAAATTTGATTACATCACTCATGGCTAAAGATGATTCGAAAGTGTTCATTTCGATGTAATGCGAGTACATTTGTGGTACTCAATTTTTACATGTGAAATAATATCGCGTTTGACAGTGAGGGCTGACAGATTGCTCTCAAGATTGTACCGATATCCCCGGAAGATAGTCAACATACAACATTAATGAATAAAATTTACATTACAATCATGCTGGAAACAATATACTGCTATGTGGAAATAACATACTTTTTAAACTGCTATTGTACGAAAGTCATAAAGGGAAATTTACAAGTCCAAGAACAAATAAGTTAATCTGCAAAAAACAATCTACATAGTTAAAGATATATGGACTCCACAAAATAAATGTCAGTGAATACAATATTTGCAAACAAATCCTACAGCCCCTAATATTGCAAAATCATTTATTAGGATTCCTGTATGAAGGTACAAGTATAGGAAAAATGCCTAATTATGACAAGGGAAATCAATGCTTTCTTCAGTCCATGTTATATAATAAATTCTCTTACTAATATTTAATTGGCGAGGTTTATGTATGTACTAAAATATATAAACACACTATAAGCAAAATTATCCACAGTGATTTTTAAATTGTTAAAAATGAGCCAAAAAGCTATGACACTATCTCTTGCCAATTGCCAAGCCAGTTATAAAAGGTCAACAGAACTGACCGCGAAGGAAAACCATCACAAAGTCTCTTTTCTAATACTGGTTTATAATTGGAATATGGTATCCCAAGGTATAATGTTGAGGTGACAGTTAAATTAATATACCTTGGGTGGTGAAGATGGGTGTAGTTAGGAAAAACGTAAATTAGATTCACATAATCCATACAGCATTTGAGTACAAATAATTGTTCTCACTAACTCACCAATCTCTTGTGCTACATTCTGCAACTTCTCAAGTGTGCGGCTAATAAGAACAATATTAATTCCTTTTTCTGCAAGCTGCAAAAACAAATTGTTATAGTAGTAAATGATTGCTTAAAGGGGAACCTCTCAATCCCATGGATTGCACTATGTGCTCATGGGTAAATAACTCCGCCTCTGTCCACTAATTAAATGAATGCTTATTATGCTAGCGTACTCAAACTGTGATTGGCAAGCATTTTGCATACATTAGACGCCATTTTAAACTCACGATTTTTACTTGTCGCGGCAAATTTCGACCGAAAACAACATTTATACATCAAAAGCCCAACCAGATGAGTGTAATCGCTAGCGTACATATTCATGCCCCCGTAAAAATGTATTTGGAATCACAGCTTGATCTCTAAACAACGTAAATGGCACATTTCCCGGAGCTCCCGCCCTGTTGTGAGCGGCTTGTTTCGGATTAGCATACTAATTGCAGTGGCCATCTTCCCCCTTCATGTAATCTGCATGATGAGTTGGAATGTGCATTTGTGGAATGTGCATTTTCACCACCCGGCTTTCTCGTCAACATTTTTTTTGCACTTTTTTTTTTTCCAATATTCTTCAATATTTCTGAAAATGAACCTTAATTTTGGAGCCAACAGACAAAACTTGAGTAATTTTTTTGGTTTTTACTAAAAAAAATTGGCTATTTTTGTCCCAATATTCTGAAGGAAAGTGCAGACTATAAATGGGACTACCAGGGTATTTTATGAAAAGGTTAATCACAATCTATTTTGAATGGGAATAAAAATGTACTTTAAAGGGGAACCGCTCAATCCCATGGATTGCACCAAAGAATCATGGGACACTCACTATTGTTTATGTTGTTTACAATGTTAATCTATCTTTTGTTATCCATTGTTATTTTAATCCAGAAAGTAAATTTGTTGTAAAATTAATCTTAACTGGAAGGTGCCCCTTTAAGAATACTAAATGTAATCACACATACCTGCTGGGCATATGCTTTTCCTATGCCATCTGTAGCACCAGTAATGACTGAATAAATATACAATGAGTAATATATTTAGTGTTATTAGTAGATTTAACACAAACAAGTAATTTTAAAGAATATTAATAAATGTTTTATAAATTTAAAATGCCTTAAGCTGTGAATTGTCCAATGACTGAAAGGACTCGCAAAGACTTGTGGGTAATGAGCACTACCGGTACTAAATGGCTTAGCCAAAGAAAGAGTATTTTTTGGATCTGAATGAAGTGCAAGAGTCTTATGGCATAAATTATAAGATTTTTTTTTTTTTTAAACATTTATGCCTTCCTGCAATAACAATTCCATGTCACTGACAAATCTGTTACTTCATTGTTTTTTAGCAAATTTAAAAAGGAATAACCAAGTTTACATACATTTCTTACTTTCCAAGTATATATATATATATAAATATACACCGGTGTGTGTGTATATATATAGCCCTGTTCATAGCACTGTAATGTACTATACCAGTCATTTAAAAACCTTTGCGTCAATATCTGACTGTACCAAATCACGAAGTGTTAGTGTGATACAGCGAGAAATGAAGCAGAGGCTGGTTGCAAGACATCCCATAATATAATCTTGTGTCATTTGCATTCCAATGGGGTTACTGATACATCCATGTACCTGTTGCCAATGGAGACTGATCTATTATATCTATTTTTGGTCACCTATAGATTATTTACTATGATCTTTCGATTATTGTTTTTGTTCAAATTGACCAATTTTTGGATGACTTACGGCATTTTTAATATTTTTCGACCACGATATTTATTAATATATAGTGAGAAAATTTATAGTAGACTTTTCTGAGAATTTGTCAAACTTTCTCTAAGGTTAAATGGCAGTGTTGGTGTTGACAGTATTCCTTTGTGTGGACGCTTCGTAATTGATATGCTCATGCAACTAAGCGATTAAAGTCATTGAATATTCAGTAGGAAGCTGACATTTTGAGCCAGGTTGCTAGTCTGTTCTTTAGTAGTCTGAATGTAGGTCTGACGTGAGGGCGTGGTTAAAAATCGAATGATATGAATAAATATTCCGAGTCAAGTTATGGGAGAAGAATATTCTATGTTGCATGCATCAGGGGCACGTTGGAGTAATTTCATGCACCACAACTTGGCGTAAACTCCAACCGGCATTTCACCGTTTGACCTATCTTTACCGGCGTTAACAACGTGCGACCTACATGCCCAGAACAATAGACCCCGGCAGTGCCTCGCATTGTCCTTACCTGCCCAAGCGCCTAGTTTTTTTAAGTTCGTTGCTAATCCCAGCGGCCGGGATAACACATACAGCTTTATCCCACGTAGCACCGATAATAGTAGCTTGAGAGAGATGTATCCGACAGTCAGTGCGCCGATGATTGCAAGCGCTTGACTGTTGAATTGACTGATGAAACTTCGCAAGCCTGCCATCTTGGATTCAGGGGTCAGAGGGCCCCCTAACATTATAAGGACTATACTTTCGACCCCCTAGGTAGAAGCTTACTCAGAAATGCATAAATTTCCATAATTTATTATTTTTGTAATATATACAGATATTGAAGTTTCAACTTAATATGGTCAAGTAAAGCGCAAGTCTACTTAGCTTTTCTCAGAAATCGAAAAATCCGGTAAAATCTCGATGAAATATACACACGGTCAAATTCAACAGTCCGTGTCTTACGTAAAAAAAATTAACAAGAATACATTTAAGTATCGTCATTGATAAAGCAGGATTTTCCTTACATACATGCGCTGTTTCAAAACAGTAAAAATCAATCTTGTTGTTGAATTCACTACTCAGGCCGCGGAAGTATAAATAAATGAACTCTCTTATTATCCACTTTCACTTTTTTCAAAAATGAACTATGAATAAACATTTGTCATATTTCAACTGAATTAATATTAATGGATTGTCAATAGCATCTCTGTAATTATTTTGTCGTAACAAGAACAAATGCAGGTGAAGTGAAACTGATACGCCATCGTCTAGCCTACAGCGTTATGAACGTCATGTGTAATTCACGGGTCATTCGCGTGACTGGAAGTGTTAAAAAACACTGTTTTTAATAGTCGGAATAGTGAAAAAATCACAATAACGAAATTGGAAGCAAATGCACTACCGCGTTCAAGTTCGTCTATGTCGAAGATTTCAGGTTATAGTTGTTATAGTAGCATGCTTCAACATCAATCTTTTATTATATATGTTACGTTATTAATTATTAAGTATATTTTATAAATTCCCCCACTATAATGACATCCGAAAGTTTTGGCTACAACTATACAACAATGAAAATAAAGAGCGTCACATGACTGGCTAAATAAAATTTATTCCACTCAATATTTGAATTTAGAAAAAAATTAATAATCAATTTAAACCAAATATTTTAAAAAAAGTAGTTAAACAGAATTACAAGTTAAATTATCCGAGAAAATCATGTTTCAAGGAGTGTATTCTATAAATTCTCCCACTTCCCAGAAGTAACATATAACGATGATACTCCGCAACCACGTACACCCCCCCCCCCCCCATGTGCTGTCACGCTACTCCTTTTTCTTGTTTGCATATTTCTTGAGATAATATTTGCGTACATTATTGGCAACTTGCAACTGTGCTTTGTTTTTCAACCATTCTGGAGCTCTTTCAACTGCCCATCCCTAGAAGGAACGACACATGATTATCAAAAACGATGACAGATTAAATGTCCAAGTTTGAATCTCTGCATAACAATAGGGATTAAAATTCGTTGTATACACTTATTTTGCCAGGCATCAAACAAATGATGAATTATATAACACAATGTCAAAAAACACACCGACTCAAGGAGCCTATCAAACAAGCATAGACAATCATTATGATGGAATACAAAACTGGGTTTAAGAACAAAATATGTTCTAAATATAAGAAATTAAAACACGTTTTGAAAGACTGAAAACACAGAAATAGTCTAATTAAAACAATATTCGAAAAAAAATTAAAATCAAATTCCAGGAATGATGACAACGGGTAAAAATCACAAATGTAAACAAAATTAAAAATTAGTGCACATATCCTACAAATGGAAAGGGGAAAATATGTTTAATGAAAATATCTATTTGTAAAAATCAAGACATCGAAGATTCGGCACATTTTCTTTGCACAAACATGAAATAAACAAGGAACCATTCTATGTCTGATTTCATATTTGAATAGAAAAGATAACCACAAACACTTCTCGGAACCCTCAAATTTCTTCTCCAGAAACCGGGAAGAATCTTTGTTAACTCTACGTTAGCAAATATCTATTTATTGCCCACTCCTCATTATATGCATTTTAATTCTTTGACCCCCATCTCGGAATAACTAGAAATTGATTGGAATAGTGATCGAAGAACAGACCACTACTATTATTTTTCCGCGGATGACGTCAAGAACTGGGATAAATGCCAAGAATGGTCAAATAAGAAAACTTACTTTAATGGAATGGCTCATGCATCCATTAGTTCTCTGCTCTAACCCAACTGTAGCCAACGCACTTCTCACATATTGGGTTGGATTGGGAACGAAAAGACTCGTCTTTCGAAATTTACTTAACTTGGTTGTAACAAAGAACGGCAACACCGACTGTGAATAAATAATAACAGGCATAAAATTGTCCCATTTCGCACTTATAAAATCGAATGATAACAATCCTGTGGAATTGTTCTAGGAAAGATGATATCACCGTAAGCAACGACGTGGTAACTGGCTATATTTAGTACAAAGGGCGTACTTACTTGAATAATAATACCCTTAGATCCGTATTCAACCTGCAATCCCCTTGAAAAAAAGTCCATAAATACCTAGACGAATTATAACAGTTAAGTCAAAATGTATTTACGTTAGTGGGAGACATAACAAAGAGCCGAAGGTTATAATACCAACGATAAGTGTAGCCCAGTCACGTTATGTCAACTCTTATGTTTATAAACAATGGCGGAGGAATTCGCGCATGGAGATACAAATGCTTACAACAGCCAACTAGTATAGTCAAATACATCAATATTATAAATACACATGTATGAATGTATATGATACATACCTTGGTGGCGGCGTATATATTGATAAGTGGCGCTGGTTGCATACCGGAAGCGGAAGCTATGTTGATAATAGCACCCTTCCCTCTAAAAACAAATAATATATATCATAGGGACGTTTATGCTGAAATTTTATATGCTACGACTTGGCTTCGAGTGATGCGGTTTCAGATATGATGGAATATAATTACGAGGTATGGTGCGACGAAGTATAACGATGTGATGTACTGTACTGAGCTGTGATGCAGTACGGTGATATGATGATGTGTTGCGATGCGACGAGACGTGTTGTAATGTAATATAAATAATATAGATTACAGGTTATATGGTTTAATACAGTCAGTTATGCACACAGTACAGTAATATATTAACTACTAATTTGCGTCCATTAAATTGCACTCACCTTTCTAGCATGTTGGGTAGAACGATTTTTGTCATCTTAAAAAAGAACACAATGATTCAGTATATAACAGATTATGCAAATACAAATAACCTTCAACAGTAATGGCACAGCCAAATAGATAAATACAAACAGTTGTAAACTTTGTATTCAGATATCAAACCGTAACCGTAACTTACCATCATGCATGATAGAATATTCACATTTAATATGTTCGGGAAAAACTGAGAAAAAAAAACACAAAAAAATCAAAACAGGTTGATTCTGGTTGTCTGTCGGGTACACGTTATTTGGTAATATTGAGCATTGAGCCGCATTAGGAGATGCATTTCCATTAAAACCCATCTAGTTGATCGTTATACAGATCTTGCGAATCGACTATATATGATATATATATATATATATATATATATATATATATATATATATATATATATATATATATATATATATATATATATATATATATATATATATATATATATATATATATATATATATATATATATATATATAGTAATCACAAAACTCACCTCTTCAGCTTTGGGAATTTCCAGAAAGAACTTAGGAAAACTATACCCCATTCCAACGTTATTAACCAATGTACCAATTTCGAGTCCTTGCAACGATTTTGATATTCTTGGATATATTTCAGTTCCACCCGTAAAATCCACATCTACCACTTTGGTCTGTACCCTGTACTCAGATTCTTAGCAAAGGCAAATTCAGTGATTAGTATTTCAATTGCACCTGAAATTAATAATCTGTAGGTTTACCCGACGTAATATATGAATGTAATTAATGTTAAAATCACACCTCACACTTCAGAGCATCACAGGATATATGTATAAATTTGTTCAGCCTGGTTTCCGCACTGAAAGGGAACTTTTAGTGGACAGCAGATGGGTAGAGAGGTCCCGAAAATATAACACGTGTTTCCAGAAAACATGCACAATAAATTCTTACCTATTTCATGCGCAACGTTTTTCAGTTTGTCCAAACTTCTGCTGATTAGGACAACGTTAATACCTTTTGCTGCTAACTGTAACCAGGAGATATACAATATATATTGCACAAACGATTCAATATAACAAATACAATATAGTACACGGATTTAAAACGATTTCTACAATATGAAGAACACGCTATGGTTACGGATTTCGCGTGACGGTCCTGTGCGCTGACCGTGTTTACTGACACATTAATACTACTGGACATCACAAGACAATAATGATGATATTTTGAATGCGAAAACAAGATTCTGACTTCCCGAGGCATTTTTTAGTGAGAATGGGAAAGCAGGTTTACGATTATCCTTGGAACAAATTCTCTCGAACAATAATGTAAAAATAGCTTCATGTCTTGTATTTTAAAATACAATGAAAGTTAATTCGAAAAAAAACAACACGAAATAAACAAGCACACAGAACAACAGACACTTACTTCTTTTGCATATGCCTTCCCTATTCCATCAGTGGAACCAGTGACGACTGAATAAAGAAAAGGCGCCTTTGTGAGATGAAACTGATGTACTAGTATATGACGTACAACATGATAGACCGTTGTGTCACGTGGGCAGGTTAAACTACAATCTTCGAGTCGTACATATAAATCATATTGTGGACATCGACCCAAAATCAGAATGCCCAGGATATATTCAGATTGTACAACTAAATAACCCAAGCAAAGACAACGTCGTTGAACAAACTAACAATAACATATGCTAATAAATATTTAGATGTTTATCGTTCAATGTTAATGTTCCATGACTTCTCGTCATTTTCACCAATTCAGGGGTTGTTCATTCATTCCATGTTTGCACATGTTAAACGTTAAGGGCGAACAACCCATAGACGTGACCTTTGAACCAAGAGCGTGATTCATGGCCGCTATTGATTGTATTTACCGAGTTAGTTTTCAAAATGAATGTTCATAATTGTCACGTGTTACCCACAATTCCGGACTAGTTTAACAGTGATTTCTGTCCCGGCTATTGCCATGTAGGTTAATTTCACATACCTGCCCATGCACCCAATTTTTTGAGGTCCGTAGCTAATCCCAGCGGTCTTGATAACACATAAGATTTAAAACCACGCCAAACCGACAATATCAACTTCAGCGAAAACCAAGCTACAGTACAGCCACCAACGGCTGTGAAAACGCGATTGTCTGCATAGCGTAGAAATAATTGAATGGGCAACATTTTAGTCAGATGTTGCACAGGGAACTGTTACCTGTAACATTCAACGCGTTGTCAACCTATACAGTTTAATTTTGAAAATGTATTTTTAGTGACACGTACACTCATCTCCGTAAAGTATGTCAGATTACATTACTAGATACAGGGTTGAAAGGGCAGACCAAAGTTCAGTCTGTGATTCACATACTACCATACTTACCACTGAATTACCATAGAGGGGAGGTAAGGGGGTAGCTGGTACGGTTTTACGGGAAATAAAAAGGGCTTTTCTTACAATTTACAAGGAAAAAAAGACGTTTTTACAGTTTACAATGTTAAAAAATGGTACATTGAATGGTTCAAAGAGCTCTCCGACTCAAATGCTCCGCCATTACTGCGCCGTGTGTAGAGACGCATGCGCATATTACCCTCGTAATGCTCTTCATTCGGTTAGAGGACTTTTTACGTCTTGGACATTCAATTTTGTAGTGAATTGTGTCATCTAGTCGTTTTACAGTTTCTGAAATGTAATTTCCCTGGATTTTTTTTACGATGTTTTTATTTGGATGTAAATTCTTGTACGTACCGAAAAAAATGACACATTTTACAGTGTACGAAAAAAATATTTGATTGATTACGTTGTACGTCTAGCCTGTGATCACAGAATTACGGAATTTATTTTTTCTATTTACGTTGTACGAACAAAAAAATATTGCAATTACGTTGAACGAAAATAACCCTTGCCCCCCCCCCTCACCATATGTTTACTGTGCGCTAGGGCAAACTGAAGAACGTTACATCATTGTGGTTATATCATTTTAGTACAGGAGCCTATTCCAAAACTGACCTAGAAAATGAGTTCGTTTAACCCGTTTACTAGCAAAGCTTTGACTGTTTTATGTGACAGTACTACCCTTGGGCGATATCACACTGATGGCAGTAAAATTTTTAGGGTGGGAATAAGGTAGCCGCTAGGTATATTATTAAGGGTCGTGGTATTCACAGATATACGATCTCACAGTTTTCCGGCCAGTTTGAATAGTACACTTTTAAATGAAGTTTATTCCTTTATATTAACAATCCAATATAATATATAAATATATCACACATTCAAATGTATAATATTTGCATACTAATTAGCTATTCATAACACGTGAGTGGAGATAGGAAATTCTCTCGTTCATGTCATATAATATTTATTTGGAAAGTATCAAATCAACTTGAAACATTAACTATGTTAAGAATTTAACAAATATACATATAAATAGAATAAAATGACAGTAATAATTTGCATATTTATTCTTTTGTAATGGGATATGAATAACCTCTTTTAGACATGTTTATTTTCAAACTTACCATATAAACTGCTTGGAACTATAAGTACAAATAATGCAAAATCGTACATAAGGCTAATTTAAAGGTAATGATACAATTTGCAGACTAATTAGAGGAAGCTTAAGTAAACATTCACTCTTTCTTAGACATAATTTATATATTACATTATAGCATGTACATTTTCTTAAGTAAAATGTTTACGTTAAATTTGTTAATATAAGGGTGATTTGGACAATTGGAAAACAAATATTTTTGTATTCTTCAAAATTTCTCAATAATTCGGGACAACCATGATTGTTGCATCATACTTTTTTTTTTAGATATGACGAGATGTTTTTCCATAGAAACCAGCGGCAAACAATCGCTATTTTTATGGATGTTTGATATATTTATTATTAAAAAGTAGTTCGGTACCAATATTTTTTCAACCGTGCAGCCTAAAATAAAGTCAAAAGTTAAATGGACATATGGCAGAGTTATATGGAAGTGTACTTTTCTCAGAACTCAAATAAAACAGAAAAATGTCGATGAACTTTACTCATGGTCAAATTCAACGATCTGTGTCTCATGTAACAAACGTAACAAGCAGAGTTTCGAGAGATTGTCATTGATATATCATGATTTGTCTTCTCTTGCAATTCACTGGTCATTCGCATGACTTGAAGTGTTGAAAAGTTTTCACAGTCGGGATAGTGAAAAAATCATTGGTATGGCGTATGTACTACCGCATTCACTTATAATTAAGCTTTCAGGAGATGCGTAGGTTGTTATAGCAGCTTACTTCCAACAAAATAACAGCTATTTTTAAGTATGCCATAGTTACATATGATCAACATTTATTATAAATTGAATTATCCGACAAAATGTATATTCTATCAATACCCCCCATTTCCCAGAACTAATATATAATAATGATGATTCACAACCACCATCACCATATACTCCCGTCTATGTGTGTTCTGTATACAAGTTCACACTATTTCTTATTTTTGTTTGCATATTTCTTGAGATAATATTTGCGTACATTATTGGAAATGTGCATCCGTGCTTTGTTTTTCAGCCACTCCGGAGTTTTCTCTACTGCCCATCCCTAGAATAAACGACACATCATTATTATCAAAATCGATGACAGATTAAATTGTCTTTTCAAACTCCTTACAAAACAACCAGGTTAATTAGTTATACGTCAGCCAAATCGATGGATTGCTTCAAATCATATAAATACCTTGGCCCATGGGAATTTGCGATGCACTATTTTACAATGGCGGGTACTGTCTCACAAAGAACCGTGGGAGAGAAAAGATAACCAAAAAGACATCTTGACACCCACAATTTCTTCCCAGGAAACCCGGAAGATTTGTGGTTGACTCTAGTTCAGTAAACTATTTATGTGCATTTTAATTTAACCCCATCTCGGAATGATTAGAAATGTCTTGTAATAGTGGTTAAGGACTATACCACTTTCAGTTTTCCGCAGATGAAGTCATGGACCTGGACAAGTGCCAGGACTGGTCAAATAAGAAAACTTACTTCGATGGAATGGCTCATACATCCATTAGTCCTCTGCTCTAACCCAACTGTAGCTAACGCACTTCTCACATATTGGGTTGGATTTAGAACGAACAAACTCGTGTTTCTGATTCTACTTAACTTGGTTGTAACAAAGAACGGCAACACCGACTGTGAATAAATAATAGCAGGCATAAAATTGTCCCATTTCTCACGTATAAAATCGGATGATAACAACCCTGTGGAATTATTCTAAGAAATATGATATCACCCTAGGCAACTACTTGATAACTGGCTATATTTAGTACAAAGGGCATACTTACTTGAATAATAATACCCTTAGATCCGTATTCAACCTGCAATCCCCTTGAAAAAAAATCCATAAATACCTAGACGAAATATAACAGAGAAATTCAAAATACATTTAAGTTAATGAGAAGGCATATGAAACATAACAAAGCTGCAATGACTATATACGGCTAATTATAGGTGAAGTCCAATTACGTGATGTATCGATAAATACGCCTGTCCAGTAAAACAAAACACATAACTCTCATCGAAAACGCGATAATATTCACTAAACAATGGTTAGAAGGGAGAGCGGGATGGGGTGGTCACACTAGTATAGCTATATCACCAGCATAAATACTCATATATAGGTGCATTATCACATACCTTGGTGGCGGCGTATATATTGATAAGTGGCGCTGGTTGCATACCAGAACAGGAAGATATGTTTATAACAGCGCCCTTCCCTCTAAAAACAAACAACGTGTATATATTATAAAATCTGATATGTGATATTCTAGGATGAAGCGGTGAGTGGTACGATTCTATATTTGATGGGGGTGTGAGAACAAGGTATGATGCGGGTCAGTAGAATGATGTGGTTTGGGTGGCTGTGATACAGTACCGTGGGATGATGTTTTGATATGGTGCGGTGTGAGGATCACGGTGATGTGTTGCGGTATGATGTAATGTGACTCGATGTATATATTGTAATGTAATACAATATATGTTATGAGATATAACACAATGCACGCAGCAATATATTAACCACTATTTTGCGTCGTATTAAATCGCACACACCTTTCTAACATGTTGGGTAGGGAGATTTTTGTCATCTAAAATAAAAACAAAACGTTTTAGTATAACTGATTATGCAATTACAAATATTTGAGTAACCGCCACCAGTAATGAAACTGCCCAATAAGTAAATAAATACGAACAGTTGTAAACTTTGTATTCAGATATCAAATAGTGATCAAAACTTACCATCATGCATGACAGAATATTCACATTCAACATGTTCGGCAGAAACTAAAATAAATAAAAACATGTCGACAACTATGATCAATTACGGAACATATTAAATGAAAACATTCTGGTTGATTTTGGTTGTCTATAAACAATATATGAGTAAAGCCTCATTGGGAGATGCCTGTTGAAGACAAACTCTTATTAAACACAATTTACTATTGACGAATGCTACATTGCGGAACTATTCGCTATATGTCCCGTTTTCGAGTTTGATTCGTTTTCCCAAGTGCATTTGTTTTCATAAATTGTATTAGGAGTTTTATTCCATAAATGTAGTTGGACTTATATGTTTTTGTTCACTTATAAATCGTCCGGAACTTGTGTTCAACGTTATATGATATCAGGACTTGTATAGCATATTCCATATAAAATTAATGGAATGGTCCTCACTCCCATCATCACTGAAGGTCTTCAATAGTATGAAAAATTCCGTAAAATATATATCTGAATGATTTGGGCGGTGGGTTTTAAGTTGGATAAAAACCTCCTACTCGGACTTTATTGGGATATAAAATCTATCCGCGAAAAAAAATTCCGGAAATTTTAAAAATAATATTATAGTAATTGCAAAAAATCACCTCTTCAGCTTTAGGAATTTCCAGAAAGAATTTAGGAAAACTATACCCCATTCCAACGTTATTAACCAATGTACCAATTTCGAGTCCTTGCAATGACTTTGATATTCTTGGATATATTTCAGGTCCACCCGTAAAATCCACATCTACCACTTTGGTCTGTACCCCGTACTCAGATTCTTAGCAAAGGCAAATTCAGTGGTTAGTATTTCAAATGCACCTGAATGTAATTAATGTTAAAATCACACCTCACACTTCAGAGCATCACAGGATATATGTATAAATTTGTTCAGCCTGGTTTCCGCACTGAAAGGGAACTTTTAGTGGACAGCAGATGGGTAGAGAGGTCTCGAAAATATAACACGTGGTTCCAGAAAACATGCACAATAAATTCTTACCTATTTCATGCGCAACTTTTTTCAGTTTTTCCAAACTTCTGCTGATTAGGACAACGTTAATACCTTTGGCTGCTAACTGTAACCAGGAGATATACAATATATATTGCACAAACGATTCAATATAACAAATACAATATAGTACACGGATTTAAAACGATTTCTACAATATGAAGAACACGCTACGGTTACGGATTTCGCGTGACGGTCCTGTGTGCTGACCGTGCGTACTGACACATTAATACTACTGGAAATCACAAGACAATAATGATGATAATTTGAATGCGAAAACAAGATTCTGACTTCCCGAGGCATTTTTTAGTGAGAATGGGAAAGCAGGTTTACGATTATCCTTGGAACAAATTCTCTCGAACAATAATGTAAAAATAGCTTCATGTCTTGTATTTTAAAATACAATGAAAGTTAATTCGAAAAAAACAACACGAAATAAACAAGCACACAGAACAACAGACACTTACTTCTTTTGCATATGCCTTCCCTATTCCATCAGTGGAACCAGTGACGACTGAGAAAAGAAAGGGCGCCTTTGTGAGATGGAACTGATGTGTGTGACATACAGCCAGTTAGGCCTTGGTGTCATGTGGGTAGGTTAGACTATAATCTCCGAGTGTTCATATAAATCATATTGTGGACATCGAGCCGATGGTAGAAGATAATATTTGGTAATCGTAGTCCTAAATAACCATTCAAATAGAATGGCATGCACAGGTAATGTACAACGAATAACCAAGTAAAGACAACGTCGTTGAACCAACTAACAAATTAAACATACGCTAATAAACATTTCAATGTTTATCGTTCAACGATGATATTTCATGACTTTTTGTCGATGTCACCGATTCTGAGGTTGTTCATTCATTTCATGTTTGAAATGCACAAAGGACAATCTAACATTAAACGTGACCTTTAACCCAGGAGCGTGATTCGTGGCCGCTATAAATTGCATTTACCGAGTTAGTTTTCAAAATAAATGTTCAAAATTGTTGTCACATGTTACCAACAATTCTGGACCAGTTTTGCAGTGATTTCTCCCCCAGGTTGTTCCCATATAGGCTAATTTCACATACCTGCCCATGCACCTAACTTTTTGAGGTTCGTAGATAATCCCAGCGGTCTTGATAACACATAAGATTTAAAACCACGCCAAACCGACAATACTAACTTCAGTGTAAACCAAACTAAAGTACAGGCACCAACGGCTGTGAAAACGCGATTTTCTGCATAGCGTAGAATTAATTGAATGGGCAACATTTTAGTTAGGTGTTCTATTGGTAACTGTTACTAAGCGCGTTGTCAACTTATGCAGTTTATTTTTCAAAACGTATTTTGCTGATACGTACACTTATCTCCGTAAAGATGTCAGATTACATTACCAGATACAGGGTTGGGAGTACAGACCAAAGTTCTTTGACCCACATTTATTTACAATGTGTGCTGACAAAAACAGTAAAAAAGGTAAAATACATCCTCATCATCATGCTTTATCAATCCAATGTCTTAAAATTATACTGTCATAACGGACAGTCATTTCGTCGCAGGTATTGTTTCGTCTCAGTTCATCGAAGGCAAATTATCACAGCAATTTTTATGTTACGCACGGCAATTTAACCTGACAATTTAAAAAGAATGTTTCTCTCGAGTAAAATAAATTGAAAAATTTTTGTCAAAATAGCACAATAACATATTACGATCAAATAATTTAAAGTATATTTAAAGTATAAATAAAATATATCTGGCTCTAATTATCCGGAATTTTTGTGGTAATTCGAGGGTTATATATATATATAACTCCCCGCGATTTAAAAAGTACGAAATATGTATCTGTCTCGACTCACTGATTGTGATATTATGTTACATTAATTGCTCCACCATAGTATTAAAGCCGATCAACTACATAGACGGGATTCTTTTGAGAAGAATATGGTAATTAAAAGTGAATCTTTTAAAATAAAAAAATATCAATAAATCATTAACAATCAAACCATACTGACAAATAAATAAATAAAATATCTACTGATTCCCGGTGTTATGATGTAAGTTAACAAGCACGCAACGAGCTTCCATATATTGATTTAATGGTGAACTGTGGTGTACTCCAAGTAAACTTGGTAATGACCGATCGTCGCTCTTTAGGCAGATGAACGGACATCCGAACACCAGTGTGGTTCTGAGTGATTCACTATTGCAATTATGCATTCCTCGTGATTTCAAATGATTTACGTTTAAACAAGGACTAGTGATTCCATATAATAAACAGGCTCACGCTTTCTGTGTCTTTTATTTCACAGCTGACCACCATGAGGAGAGAACGTGTTTGAAACCTGTTTGAGGGCAGAGCTTTCGATTTGAAATGTACTGTGTGTACATGCATTAATTATCCGCTATTTTTGCTGATGAGCAAATTACGCCAAATTTAATCCACGTGAACATGTAAAATAACAATATAACTCGATGTTTCCCTGCCAAGTTCGCGAACTTAAAAAACAATTATATTAAAACATTAAAATAATGAAATTAAATGTCGGAGTGAAATAAAATGGTTTTACGGTATACTTTAAATTACACATATTTTATTAGTGTTACTAGAACGAAGTGACAACAACTTTTGAAGAAGCAACATTGTGAAAAAAACAGTATCGGGACAAAACAGTATTCCGACGAACAAATATTAGAACGAAATAACTGCAGCACAAAACCACAATGATACCATAGACAAGGAATGAAGGCTCCAGCCAGCTCACATTTTTTAAACTCGAAAAAAACAGTCAAAAAGAATGAAGAATAAAATCTAAAAAAATACCGAACCCGAACGCATGGCACACTTGGAGGCGAAGAACCAATCACAAAACTGTCTTATAATTGGTTGTTAACAAATTTAGAACAGGCCACGCCTCCAACTGTGCCAGGGTCAGGGTTGAACTGTGCCGTACGTTCGGGCCAACCGTTAATTATTCAGAAATAGAGTCAATTTGTGTAGTTTTCTTGATTTATTCTGCAGATAAGTAAAATATAGGTAAGGCTTTGGCGAAATTTGAAATAGCAACTAATATTCTTCAACCTGGTATTTTTTATAGATTTTATTTTTCATTCTGTTCGTCTGTTTTTTCCAGTTTAAAAAATATGAGCTCGCTGGAGCCTTCATCCCTTGTCTATTTCTTACACTAGATACCAGCCGATACCCCCCACCTCATAGAGACTGCATACAGTTGATCATAGTTCCTGAGCTCCCTGTTATAAGACGGAAAATTTTGCCACTGTAAAGGATGAATAGCGACAATCAACGGCTTGCCGCTGACACACAAAGGTGAACGTTGACCTCAGATCACATCGTTGTTAAACATGGCAGCCATTGCAGCAGTTTTGGATCAGCTGGACCATCCTGTGTTTGCAGCTGTCGGCGCTGTAGTTGTTTGTTGGTATTCGTTACAGTTGGTGTTATCTGTACTGCGAGGTGTTAAAACATACGTTTTGACCGGGACTCTTGGCCTGTCTACAGATCTGCGAGGACTAGGTAACTGGGCTGGTGAGTAATATTTCATATTCATCGTAATGAACAAGCCATTCCCGCAATGTAAATACACATGACATGTCAAAGGTAGCTGCAGCTCTGTAGCTCCCTGGTTTCGCGTTAACACCACGACAAACAAAATAACCGACAGCGAAACCAAGCGAACTAGAGAACTGGGTTTCGCGTTAACACCACGACGAACAAAATAACGGACAGCGAAACCAAGCGAGCTACAGAACTGCAGCTATGTCAAAGGCCGTTCCTCATTGCTCGCGGACCACACAAGTTACAGAATAATTGCGCAATGCTTAAGTTTTGAACGCATATATTTACTACCTGGATTAAATTTTAAACGGACCTTTGCAAGAACTGGGATACAGTTAACTTTTTCACTCCGAGGTTCAGATGGAGGCTCCTACATTTCGGTTAATTATACTGTAAAGGGGGTAATTATTCACTGGGTTTTAATTTAGCTTATTTCGCTGACTGGAAAATGCGATAAATTAAAACCCAGTGAATATGTAAAATTTAGAATAGAACACATTATCTAAATGATAAAATCGTGAATTTAAAACCCACTGAATATGCCTGAAATGGTAAATCGGTGAAATTTAAACCCAGTGAAAATTAGTCATTTTACAGTAATCAGCGTAATTGTGAAACGCCCCAGTCTTAGCCAACACTGGTGAAGCGTACGAGTGCCATTTTCTATAATTACATGTATCATAAAAACAATCGAATATTGATCTCCGCTGGAGTTTTTATTTACGTGCTTTCATCCGCCCGCCAATCAAACACACACTTTAGAACAGGAACATCCAGGGATTTTTGATCCATGGACCGTCGTCAATAGCAACAGAGAGGTCCAATGATCAAAGACATTCCCGGAATTACTTTCGTTTGCTTGGAGAAAATTTAAAAATGAAAATAAAAAGGACAATCATGGTGATGTTAATATTAAATATTTTAATACAAGTTTGCAACCGCACACAAATCTATTTTTACAACAATAAATGTAAAAACAACTCACATCGGATACATGAGCTTGTTATAACCAAAAATGAAATTCAAACAATCGATAACTCGCAAAGATAGCGCTCCAAACTACACTTCATGTTGGCATATTCGTCCTCGTCCTTCTTCTTTATGCTGATGAACAAATTGCCCAGAAGCTCATTCACCTCGACCGATGGTATGTCTTTGAGGCACGGCAATTCTCCGGTATTCTGAGTTAGCCACTCGGTACAGCGACGGACATCACGCTCGGTGGTTTTAACGGTACTTAAAGCATCTGGTGTGCTTTTATAAAACCGTCCACTTCGTCTGGTACTTCATTTTCTGGTGCTGGTTCAAGAATTTCATCAAGTTGGCCCTGTCATATCGACCGCAACCACTGCATAATATCCATTTCGTCTGCTGCAGCCATTATCGTCTGCTGCAGCCATTATCGTCTGCTGCAGCCAGTATCGTCTGCTGCAGCCAGTATCGTCTGCATATTGTCAAGGGAGCCAGTAAACAGGATGCGTAAACATATCCATCATCTATGCCAAACTTATTGATTAACGCGATGTACCTTTTTACCAATTAGAATTACCTTTAAACATTAAGATATAAGCCCTGTATTCTTTATGTTATTAAAGGTATGTAATAACTGTTACAACATTACAGCCCGAATACGGGCGTTAGTTCCTTCGCGCAAGGAGATCACCTGCGCTCGAGCAGAAACGCCCATATTCGGGCAGTAATATAAATTATTGGTCTACCCCTACAGTTGGGTTGTGGACCTGAGTAGTTAGTTGTTAAGTTAAAACTAACATTTTCAAATGATTTTTTTCATAACTTTTGCGGGAAACTGTTCACAAATGTACACAGTAAAAGAATTTATACAAGAAATCCCAGCAGAAATGAATTTGTTACTGGGTTAATTTCGAAGAGAATATGATGGTCTTTATTCGAAATATTAACATTTACGCTTTTTCAACGCATTTTACGCATTTTCGCATATTTCATATGTGTAGTCGATGATTCAGTAGTAAATGAATTGTAATATTTGTCCGGAGCATTAATATTTGGGATATTTTTTTTAATATAATATGTATTAGAAGATGTTAAAATTTTAGATAACAGAATTTGTAAAAATATGAAAATACCAAAATTCGAAGGATGAAAGTTATAGTTTGATTTTTTGTTTGAAGATGAAAAAATCAAATTAATACAATAATGCAAAATTAGTGTGAAATGTGAAAACAATTCAACAAAAACTTTTTAACAACGATGGATTGTGATCTTGTTAAAACACAATTCCTAAATCCATAGATAAATTGTTATTCTTTGTCTATATCAAAGTTTGGAAGGGTGGTAGGTTTGAAAAATAATTAAAGCGGGAGGGTTGTCACCTGCGCACGCGCGAGAATTGAGTCTCCAGCGACGAACAATACACGCTAAAAACGTTTGTTTGTGAACAATTACACGCTATAGCCATCTGACGCATGCGCAGTTGACGACCCCCGCTTTAAGTAATACAGTTATTATTTTTCAGTGAATTTGAAAATGAATTTAATTAACAAAAAGACGAATACACACTTTATGGATAAATTTAAAACAAAAACAAATTACATCACTGTTAACTGAAAAAATCTAAGCTTAAATCTAAAAGAAGGAATACAAAATAATATATGCAATACGTTCTACCGGAATCTTTTTCTAGTTGAGTTTCTAAAGATGATTCGTTACCATAACACTATATTTGCTTGCCTTGCATTGTAGTACATATGTGTTGAATGCGTGACAGTATTTAAAACACGTTTTGCTTCTGGAGTACATTGAACATTTCACCACAGGACACAACATTGCAGTTTCCTTGACGTTTAACGATTTTGTTTTAAGTATCTCCGTCATCCACCCGAACCACCAGTTAATCCGGTTATTGAGTTTGTGCAGGCGGTTTTAGTCATCTTACTGACGTGGCACACCTTGGCTACAGGTATTCAACTGTTCAATTCCAAGTACGACTTCAACACTGGACTACGTACATATTAACACCATTTTGTCACACGCCGTTTGATAAGTGTATGTGATTACTTTCAGTTGTCACTGGTGCCACTGATGGAATAGGAAAAGCTTACGCAGAGCAGGTGGGTCCTAGTATCAGTACAGTCCGTTGAAGGTTCATGCTTTATGGGGGGGGGGGGGGGGGGCAAGTGGGTAGCTGGTACAGGTTACAAGAAATAAAAACAGCATTTTACGTTTTTACATTTTTTTTACATTTAACACATGGATAACGCATTTTACATTTTTATAAATTATATTTTACATTTTTATAATGTTTTCGATAATTTGAGTTGAAGAATCAAAATTGGAAATTGCGTACGAATTACGACATTCAATTTGAAAAATGCTTCATACGCTTTCAAAAAATAATAGCTCTGTACAAATTACGGACGAATAAAATAGCTGATTACATTTTACACCTTGCCCATCTCTACGAATTTAAGTTTTTTATATATTTAAATAACATTATTACGAAAATAAAAACAATTGATTACAGCTTACGAAAATACCTCTTGCCGACCTTCTTCATATACATTGCAAAATTATCAAAAACAGATCTCAATTTTGATGGTAAATAGTTGGCATCATAAAAAAGGTTGAGGCTGGAACTGAGATCAACACGTATATGGACTGTTATCATTTTATGTTTCACATTTGCAGCTTGCAGAGAAAGGTCTTAATATCGTTTTACTCAGCCGAACTTTGGCCAAGTTGGAAAATGTTGCCCAGGAAATAGGTAAGAAAAAAAGCCTGTTGTTTATATTTATATTTTAACTGAACTGCAATTCTGTCGTCAGAGCACGAGCTTGTATTTTGTGTAAAAAAGATTTTTATTCATTTTTTTGTGTTTATTTATTTATTTATTTATTTATTTATTTATTTATTTATTTATTTATTTATTTATTTATTTATTTATTTATTTATTTATTTATTTATTTATTTATTTATTTGTTTGTTTGTTTGTTTGATTTTATATTCTAGAGTCCAGGTATAACGTTACAACCAAAGTGCTGCAAGTAGATTTCACTGGTGGACCAGAAATATATAAACATATAGCCGAGCTGTTAAATAATCTTGACATTGGCGTTTTGGTCAACAATGTTGGAACAAACCATAGTAATCCTGAATACTTCACAAACTCACCAAACAAGGTACGTACATACTGTTCTTTTATACTACATCATTGATATTTTGGAATGATATATATTAGTAATATACTATTGTACCTGCATAGCCCTATCAGATTCGCTCATTTGGCGGTCGATATATATTTATATTCTCGTCGATCAAAGAAGTTATTTAAGGCTTCTGCGCTTGCGCATACGTTATGATAAATCTAACAATTCCGTTAATGTTTGTCGGCATTTCCCTTGAGAATCACCTTTAATTTTTGAACAGGTCAAAAAATGTAGCATTTTCTTCTCAACATAACGGTTGCCCATGGCAAGTTTTTACCTACAGAAATTATAATTGTAACAATTAATAAATGATAAAAAAAGCACACTTACCATTAGCGTTTTGACGAAAAAAACAACACTTGTGAATGGTGAAACTTATGAATTTTGTCATTAGGAAACAAGGCATTTTGCAGTGCAGCGTTTAACAAAATTCTTGTTTTATTCAGTATAATGTTAAAAATATTGACCTAGCCGCAGTCGATATACAGATTTGTCTACCCTCAGCGGCCGGGGTAAATACTGGTATAATATAATACTATAGAAGACTATTTTAAAGCAAAATAGCTTTTGTTGCCAGGGTTTATCAAATAATTCAGGACCAAGTGATGTTACCAACACACGCTAAAAACGCAAAGTCTCATGGGTAGACGCTTGTTTGTAAACATTGACACGCTATGGCCATCTGACGCATGCGCAGGTGACTACTCCCTCGCTTTAAGATATAGTGTCATTTTTTCAATCAATGATAAAAGTGCTTAATTCAGACAAATCGATCACCATTCACTAAAATATAACTATCATTTTCTGGAAAAATAGCCTCATGTTATTTTTTTAGACTGTATCTTTATATTTTGACTGGAAGGAAAATTTTATTGCCAACTTAATAAATTATATGTCTTTTTCATCATGAGTATGCTACTACCGATAAATTTCCGTTTTTATGCTTACCAGACTCATAGGTTCATGACCATCGTGACTGGCACATCACACAAATATTTGGCTTTTCTGTTTTCCCAACAGTTTATACCAGATATACTTAATGTCAATATATTAGCCTGTACTATGGTAGGTACGATGACATACAAACTTTTCAATATTTTGTCGTATTTTCTTTCTTGGCAATATGTGATATAAATACCCAGTTGTGTGTGAAACCATGTGTAGGATCCGAAAAATGATTATCCTTTTGCAATGTATTCCTGTACTCCCAACTCTATTATAAACCACGTGCCACGTAAATAAATACCCAAGCGACAGAATAACGGACTTATCGTATGTTACATAAACATAACAATCACGGTTGATAGGAAAGCTACCTGATCATTATAGATTTTCACAACTGGCAGACATGCCAACCTACTATTATGAATATTAGTGTATATATATTTCAGATGACAAAAATAGTGTTACCACAAATGGTGAAACGGTATGTATTTAAAACTTATTCATGTTGAATCACATAAATTTGATATAGGCATTATTTCAAAAAAAAAATAGTTCTTGATTTACACTGCATACTACGATTCTCTGTTATTTAGTAAAATTCATGTTATAAGTATAAATCACTTTATTATGCGGAAAATAATCACAATTTCTGGAATTAACTTCACAGGCGTAAAGGTGTGATTATCAACATATCTTCAGCTGCGGGATTAAATCCCTTGCCATTACTCCTAATATATTCATCAACTAAGGTATCGTTCTAAACTGTACAGAATAATTTGTTTTATGTTGTTCATGAATGCAGGTTTTTGATCCATTCAATAAATCAATGTATGCATATAATACCTTCTTTATAATACTAGTACTTTGTGAATATTGTCACCTGAATTCAAATAACAACGTTCTACACACCGTAATCGACATTTACATTTTTCTTAAGGTTTGACCGAATGCAAACATTTAATTCACATATATCTTGGTATAGTAAAATCGTAACACGTGCTTTGAAATATTGCAGGCGTTTATGGATTTTTTTCACTGGGTCTACACAAAGAATATGCTTCGACGGGCATAATAGTGCAGGTTAGTGTAACGTCTAGTTATTTGACATTTCTGCATTATATCGTTGAATATCGTTCCTGTTTCTAGAACCTCTAACATAATTCCGCGCCTGAGTTAGAGGCATTGCATAAATTTGCATACATGATTATTGTTATCATTGGTATAATATTGTCATGTCTTGGATGTATAATTAAGCATATGCAATAATATACATATACAAAACCCTTTTTTTATCTTCTATCTTGCAGTCGGTAATGCCGTTTTTTGTAACCACTAAGCTGAGTGGTATAAGTAATGCTAATCTAATGATACCTACGCCAACAGACTATACTAAAAGTGCCCTGCAGACAGTTGGTTTAGAACACAGAACCAATGGCTACCTTGCTCACTCAATACAGGTAAAGTCACCAGTATTTACTATCTCTATCATTTGTTGCAGCCGCTCGCTTCTATAAATTCTCGTTTGATTAAATTCATTGTCACAATTTCTAGATTGTTCAAGATTATTTCGTTAAAGTTGGTGAATAACACCTGTAGTTGCAACGTATTACGCTTCTATGCGAATATTTTTTTTAAATTATACAATCATAGTTATGTTTGGAGAACGACTACATATTATTATCTAGCTAAATATGCATTACATTGCACATAGAGAACAAATATTGAGAACATTTATCATATACCTTTTTCATATGAATCCTTTGATATTCATTTTAGGGATGGTTATTTGAAAGAATACCAGAATGGGTCAAATATAAATTGGTAATGGCAACTGGGGAACGATTTCATTCATACTTTAAGGAAGCTGAATTAAAACAAAAAAATAAAAATTAAAGCAGCAAATGATGTCAATGACCCGATGATGTCAATGGGAATGGAATTCATTTAAGTTGAATGTGAAATGATGGTTTATAGTGCAGTGCCATTCACAAAAACGCGTTGGCCAGACATTTTACGTGCAACATATCAAAGGTGATGTGGTAGACATTTGATTAGACAAGGTCAATGTACTTGTAGTGTTATTGCAATTACATTTCTAAGACACATCGACTTGGCATTACAATAGTATTGTGTTCATAACTTTATTTGAATAGTAACTTATAAGAACACAAGTGTTAATATACTATTAAACGAGTTAACACAAAATAAAGACAGTATATCCAACAAGAAAAATGTCAATTTGTATAAAGTATATACCCAACATTGTCCCAGTATTAGACCAATGGTTTTCTCATTGTGGTGAAAGCAAAATAAGAAAAAGCATATAAATTACATTGATATAATTTGAAAGGAATCAGGAAAACCATGAACAAGCTGATAGATAACATAAATTGGATTGTTGGCGATTACTCAATCTAGGCGTAAAAAATTTCACGGCATTGGCAGACCTCTTATTATACACAGCATACTGGGTTGTTTGCTGATCTTCAACAGTGTTAATAACGTTGTAATAAGTCCAGGATCACTCAGCAGTGAAAATATCACTGAAGTTTCCCCCAAGATAAAAAACAGTTGAAGAATTGGAAAATGAAATGAAAGAAAAGGGGCTAATTTTGAAGTACGATTTTTCGATTTGTTAACATACTTTTGACTTCTAGGCAACAACTCTCCTTCAGCTAACTTTTACAACTTGTCAGCAATATTTTACAAACTTTAAACGAACATTTTCGGCTTTAAAATTATCTTTTTAATGTTTTGACTTGCAATTTGCTTTATTAGTTTTCAGGCCAACTTTACTGACTTTCCCAAAAACACTTTTCACCTGATACAAAAACTCCCCCAAAATTTAAACACCAAGCATTCAGCAGAATATGTTCGATTAAAATCACGACAATATATACATTCACAAATCAGCTACTGGTGATTGCCTTGCCTGGTAATTCAGAGTTACATGCCTGATGGGTTACTTATATGCAAATATGTCTTTAATCACATGAAATCGACACATTTTTCAATTTTCTAGCCACATTTTCAGCCAAATGTTAATTAACAATGTCAACAATGTTAATTAATTTAATGTTAAATATTAATTACCAAGTGTTTTTTTCACAGCGATTCAGTAATGATAAAATAGCACATGATAATTGCGAAGTGTATCTACCGAACTATTCAGGTCCAGGGAATATTCTAATATAATAATTAACAGACAATTTAATGAAATATCTCTTTCTCAAAACTAAATTAAAATATTATAATTGTTTCTACTTAACAATTTCTCTGTTTAGGGATCGTAAACTAGAGTGAGCACATACTTATGCTTGTCTTCCATGCATAAGCCAGTCTTCATCCAAACCTAACTTACGAAACGCTTCGAGACACAGCGTCTTCTGATCTATTTTACCAACTAATGTTTTCGGAAAATCATTAAAAATGATCACATATTTTGGAATATAATCCGACATTCCAATGTTACTACTGTAGTAGGTCTTCAACTCGTCTGCAGACAGTGAAATATTGCCAATCAATGAGACACATGCGCAGAAGTCTTCTTGTAATTCTTCATCTGGCACCGGCACTATGTAAGCTGCTATAACGTTTGGATGACTCAATAAAGACTCCACTAAGCTAGAATAGTACATTGTTTGTCCTCCTTTTATGATGATATCTTGGCGCCTTCCAACAATAGTAATATAACCATTACAATTTATCTTAGCTGTGTCACCTGATTTATACCATCCATCTACGCTTTTAACCTGCCTTGTCTTGACTTCATCATTAATATAAGAACGAAATAGAAAATTACTGCGGACGAGTAGCTCACCAAGTGTATTGATTGGCACTATACCACCATTTTGATTCACTATCTTAACTTCAGTGTGACCAATTGGGCGCCCAACTTTATCAATAACCTCATTTTCACTCGCTATGATATCTCTCCCACTGACTAATCCGGCTTCAGATGAGCCATATGCATTCAGTACTTTAGCTTGGAATATTGTACTGACTTTCCGAATAAAGTCTGGTGGAATTGTGCTTGCACCAGTCAGAATGTAGCGAAGAGATGAACAATCATATTGATCAATGTTGCCATAATGTAGCATTTTATAAAGACCAGGATAGGTAGAAAATAGTGCGGTACAACGTTCATCTTGTATAACTGCAACATTATCTTCTATGTTTGTACCAGGGGAAAGTATGACTGATGTCATTCCCAGTATGAGTGGAGCAATGTGAGACATTTCTGAAGCGATATGAGATAATGAATGACACGCCGACAGAAGAATGTCGTTATTCGTCCATCCATATCTGTCTGCGAATACCATGTACATGTTTTGATTTGTGACATTAGTATGGAGAGTGCCTTTCAATGGCCCAGTACTACCAGATGTGTAGAAAATGGTATACAGGTCACCAAACTCCAGCATTTTGCTGGTTTCCTCTAGTAGCCGTTTACCCTTTTCGGGGTTTGTTCTGCCTATATCCATGATATCATCAATAGACTTCCATTTGTCTTGAGACGCCGCCACGTTGGTAATTATTGATTGAAGTTTTGATTTGCCATTATTTTGCAATATTTTAAAATCTGATGCTTTCAAATCTGGAACAATTTCCTCCAACTGCTTGTACACCTCGTCATTTTTGGCACCAACTACCAGAGCAACACACTCACTCTTAATTATAGCATTTTTCAGCATATTATTTGGCAAGCCGATGTGAAATCGTGCTAATACCACTCCTATCAGTGCAGCAGCAAACTGTACCAATATGTATTCAGGTGCACTGGACGAAAAAATACCCAGAGTATCTCCTCGTTTCAACCCAAAGCAAAGAAGCCCAGTTCCCAAGGCAGTGACTTGGTTTTGTAATTCAGCAAATGTGAGGTGTATCTTTTCTACTGGAAATATAAATGCTACTTTGTCTGGTGTCTTCTTTACAACAGTGTTCAACATATCTCTAGTTGTAACAGATGCTAGAGGAACATTGGTTGTTGAGTGATAGTAACTCTTCTTTAATTTTCCACTCAACATTTTTACTGCTGATTTAGTACTGTAGGAAAAAAAATAGGCATAACCTATTATTTGATATACAATCATGTTTATCTAATTCACTGCAATTGCACGTTGATAATGAAACTTACTGTGCAAAAATAAATACACTCTGAATCAGGGGCGTCGATCATGGGGGGGGGGGACACGTCGCCCCACTTTCTGAAGGGTGGGGGACACAATATCAACTGTCCCCTCCACTTTCCAGACCTACCCAAATATCAATAATAGGCTTATATCAAAGCCTGCGTTTGTGTAAGGCCTTTGGTTCTGTGTACATGTACTGTATTCTTAATGATCAAGAATGAAAATCCCCAAGTATGCACCAAATGACTTCATTTTGGTTGCATTTTTCATAAATTTCTACCTTCTGAGGGGGGCACATCCCTCCTGGGGGTTACACACCTATATTCCGACACCCCTATGTTCCGCCATCCCTATATTCCGACACCCCTATGTTCCGACATTCCTATATTCCGACAACCCTATATTCCGACAACCCTATGTTGAGATGCTAATAGGTTCTGACACCTACGAAATGTTAGAAACGTTTTTGACATTTCACTGCGTTTTTATTTCTTTACTATAAGAAAAAAATATCATTATTCTTCTTCAAATATTATTCTACGCCCACCTTTTGTAACACAATGTTACATTTCTTTACATTAAAAAATAACTATGCCGGATTATAATACTTGCCACTCTTCTGGCCATGGGCTTTCATGGAGGTGTTTTTGTGATCATCGTCGGCAATATTCTCAGACGCGATGTATCCTATCAAGCTTCAGACGCAAAATATTTATTTTTTTACTTATTGCCAAACGTTCAGATCAACAATAAACTATGTACCTGACAGTCTTCATGTGGGCCCCTGACAACTTGTACTCGGGGAGACCTAAATTACATTGTTTAGTACTTTTATGTTCGACAATCATCCAATAAATTCTGAGCCGGCCAGAATGTGCCATATTTTCAATGGAAATATGTACGCTAGTGGTCGGAAGCCAAAATTGGATAAAAACACCATCATGTTATATATCAAATTAAAGCTATATTGGTGTAGCGTACAAATATTACATCGTATAATCCATTACTTATTGACATTATTAATTCATTAACTTTATTATACGTTATTCAAAATCATCAAATGGCATTTTCTGGGCAAATCCTGTCTATGATAAAATGAATTAGTCACGACATATTCATTTATTTGAAAATAAGTCTTTTTATGCTTTCTCAATATTTTATTTATTTATTTATTTATTTATTTATTTATTTATTTATTTATTTATTTATTTATTTATTTATTTATTTATTTATTTATTTTATTTTTTTTATTTATTTATTTATTTATTTATTTTTTTATTTATTTATTTATTTATTTATTTATTTATTTATTTATTTATTTATTTATTTATTTATTTATTTTTTTAAGAGAACGCTGTTACACTGCCAAGAAATTACATATAGATAAAAATGGAATTCAAATAGATGGCGAGACGTTGCCTGACCTAAGATTTACATAAGTAACATATGTAGCAAAGAAGTTTGGGTAATTTACACAAACGTAAAATACAATGTATCAGAACAATGCAATGGAACAACGAAGAACAGAATAGAATAGTGCTTTCTGACTTCCTTAAGGAAATCTGTCTAATATGGACCTTAACCTTGAACGATGAATTATGCATCAAATTTGCAGGTACTATAAACTTATAATATCCTCGCATTAGAGGAAGCCGGCCTATTGTACATTTGAATTATCGGATAAATATCTGATAATTCTCGATGTTTTAGATTGATATTAGACGGGGTCTACAGCTGGGTGGTGGCTTAATTCTCTGAGACCTATCAATGTCTTAGATTGATAGGAAAACGTATAACGTGTGGAGGTAAACAAGGAATATTGGCCGAAAACACACAATATAGAAATGGAAAGAGATATTGTGAAACCTTTGTATTTTTGGCAATCTCAAAAACTTATGCAAACACTACGGAATGCTAAACGCAGTGCCTATTCATCTCTCGCATAATAAATAAATGATTTTAATTAATATGTATATAAACCTGGAAAGGTGCTACCGGATGTAAACGGCAACCTTGCAATTCCGCGACTGATGAATATCGAAGTACAACTTTCATAAAAAAAGGTTAAATAATTCTCCGATAATTATCGATCTAAAACTTCGATAGTTAGGCAATCGGAGGATTTAAGGTTGGAACCACATCCAACAGGCACGGATATTGTCAAATAATTGTCGAAGTATTAGAATGATACAATGGGCAACCTTGTTTGATAACATTATGCAAGATCCCGCCTTCACGGACTTTCGAGCATCATGGCCGGACTACACTACAGTTGGATTTCCAGTATTAACCCACAGGACATCCTGATTATATCAAGGTAGTAAAAGGTCACGCACGGCTAGTCAGATTAAGTTTGACACAAGTATACTGTGTGTCGGAACATATGGGTGTCGGAGCATAGGGCAGTCCCCCCTTCTCAGACACCCCCCTGTTCGCGCAAGCGAGGACATTGGCCGTTTACGCGGACACAAAAGTGTCCCCCTCACTTTTCAGAATGGATCGACGCCCTGCTCTGAATACTAGTATCCGTATATATCCGTTAAATTAGAAGTAGTAATTCATCATCGAATGCAGAAGTACAACATGATAAACAACCAGTGATATACACCATACGAAACATCGCCCTCACGTAGTTCAGTACCGTGCAAACACTTATATACAATCACAAATTACTTTCAAGAGTCAGATCGATCACATGATTAAAATAGACTCCCAATTGTAAATTAGATCACTTGTGTCTACTTTCGCCAGACATTCTAATAATAGCACATGTGTATCTTTACCGAGGCACAATGTGTACACTACACGTGATTGACTTGTGGACGTATTTTGCTTCTAATTCAACACTAGCTACTAAACAAACTGTCATAACTTAAATCTAATGTGTGACAATGTTCAACAAAATTGCTTCAATTGGGCATATTCAATATCACGGTACTGCTATCAAGTGCGCTGACATTTTGAGCAATAGTTCTTTTTCGATAGCGTATGACGCAAATATTCTGCAATATTTCTGGAAATGAACCCTAATTTTGAGAAAATTTTTTTTTTACTCAAGAAATGTGGCTACTCTTGTCCCAATCTTTTAAAGGAAAGTGTAGACTATAAACGGGAATCTTTTGTGAATATTATGACGTGAGGGAAATGGTGGAGAAAAAGTTTTTCCTTTTAAATTGATATATGCAAACTACACACCATCGCCATTCGTATATTGTAATTTTTCTCAATCTGAAACAATAAATAAAAAAAAAAATCGTGAAAGTATATACTCACTAAACAAGTAGTCATATGTTTATTAAAAAAGTAATGTAAATATATATATTTTACCAGCACAAGTGTTCAATGTAATTAATTCCAGGCTGCTTGCATGGAAATGTTTTATGGTGAATTATTTGTTTGTATATATAAATATATTATGTTGATTATAGCTAATTATATTTAACTGGAGTTTTAAACTGGCATATAATTTCATAATCTGATAATATAAAAACACAGATATATATAAACACGTTATTCAAATAGTAAATACAGAAATTCTAAACATACCATGAATATATAAATAATCAGGTTAAATGCCAGTAATATCCATTATTTCAATTTTAAGACATGTACGGAACAAACACGTAGCGTTCATATATGAAATGATGTTCAAGCTGAATTGCTAACACAGGTGAAATAATATTAACAACTTGAAAGCAAACGTCTACTCTATTGTCTAAATATATTTTCTTTTGCTTATATTTATATAAGCTTTAATTTTGTTGATAGAGTGATTAAATTGAGCCTTAGTTTATTCACTAAACAATCAGAGAATTAGACTATCGTGGTTTTACTTTGAGATGATTACAATCTTACTTACAATTACGTAAACAGTATGTTTGACCCTCTGTCTAAATTGCAAAAACGTTAATCACATTATCGACACCCAACACTTCTCGCCTTTTTCCGGAAACTACACATTATAGATATTTATTAACTTTATAAAATGCAAACTAATATTTTAACATTCGACCACAAACTTCGACGCTATGCACACACTCTTGAACGTTATATCCAAGAGTTACCTACAATACATGGTCAAAATCTAATAATGACTTTTTTGAACCAACTGTCAATATCCACATTCATTGCCGTACTCAATAGTGGATCTGTCGAACGACCCACTGTATGCTAGCAAAAACCTAAAGTCACATTCAAGGTTCAAACGTTTTCTTGAAAACTATGTACTTAAAACAGCCTCATATTTTCCCCGTTATCTTAGTTATCTCACATACTGTTTGTGATATTTATTTACCCATTCATTGTTGGACAGAATACTGACAAACAAAGCACACGCTGATATAAACATAACCTCCTTGGTCGAGGTAATAAAGTGTTTAGCAACCCTAAAGGTTTTACGTCGTCGTTACACTGTTAGAAGCAATGTATATAAAGGCCATGTTTTTTTATACGTTTTGCAGTGGGGAGGGGGTGCGTTATTTGATGCAAAAAAGACATATTTTGTAATACCAGAATACCACACAGTGTATAAAGAATAACATGATAGTATATGTTATAACATATTTGTGGGCAGAACAAAGTTGGAAACGGCAGATCTAGTTGAGATTATGTATCCAACACAATGCAATTCTAAAACATTTTGCAATATAAATGTATGTATACAAGTGACACAGTATAAAACTTGTTGTCTACATGTGTCTGAAAATAGTTGTTTTCTCATCACATTGTAACCCAATAATGAACAATGTGACCCATAATGATCGTAAGTAAGTAAGTAAGTCGCCAGTGAAAAGTCAAATTATCATGGTCACGTATTGCATGGAAATGATATCTACTCCGTATGGTTGGACAACTTCATTTTCTTAAGCAACTTGTTGAATTCTACTTTCACATTAAACACACACAAATATTATCACACACAAATTTTTAATTACGTGTTTATGATCTAGTATTCACTGGTTTACCTTGTTCGTGGTGTTCTGAACGTTATCAAGCCTCCCTAAGCAGATAGGATTAGAACGTTTTTACATCCGAGTACTCTATTGTTTAAGGTAATGGCTGAACTCGAAACATCCGAGTAGTCATTTGTGTTCACATATTAGGAATATTCAACAATTTTTAAACTATACGGCATGAGTAAAATTGTTTCACATCAATATAAAGATATTTGTTACAATCAATATGAAGATGTTAATTACTTTTATCAATTGTACTTTCCTGGTCTGAGTGAAATTATGCCAATCTCATATAATTCTCACAAGCGACATGCATTACCCAACACACACCAATCTGATGTAAGTCATCCACACACTATATCGTGATATCATACAAATTTCTAATTACTCACCTGTTCTCCATATAGTTAATGTTTATCTCTTGCGAAATAATAAAAATATTGGTAGACGCAAGCTTCTGATCGGACAAACGAATGTAGAATACCCTTTAATAAAGTCGTATTTAAACGAATTTGTATTTATCGTATTTGCATACCATTCCTTTGAAGATAATAAATTATGATATAAATAATATTTTGTGAATAATTAATTACCTGTTTTATGAGAAATTACTAGCACCTAAATTAAAGCAGATATTGTACACCAATAAATCAGCAGGTAAACAAGACTAAACAAGCTAGTGCATGGACTAGTATTGTTTGGCCTGTAAACAACTGTAAAGCATATATATATATTTTTAACAAATACTCAGATTAGTAGGTTTCGGTTTAAAAAATAACTTATCAACCACAACCTTGTGTGATATGTTATCTTAAATCATAACATAATATCTAATGAACACATTTATAGAAACATTATCATCTATGTCATGTTTAATGCAGTTATCATAAAAATTTGATAATATTTCCCCTACATTTTGGAATGCCATACTTCTGTTACTGTGTGTTAGTATTAATGTCCTTCTCTTTTTTTACCAAAAGGAATAATTTGGATAGAAGAGACATGGATTTTTAGTGAAATCATAGCGAAATGTAACTAGAATACTTATTAGTCAAACTATCAGTTGCATTTTAGTAGTGTACATTGAAAACGATAAAGCTGAGAGATTCAGCAAAAGTTAGCACAATGAGCAAGTACAATGAGTTTTTAATACAAAATGTCTACGCCATGTTACTTGTGTGTTGTAATTCAATGTATATCACATGACATTCAAAGGACCATTACAAATCGTATATTTTTCATTATAGCCATTACCGCATCCTTGATGTTGCACGTTCGATCGCTAATCGTGACCAATATTGACATTGCAATACTTTTATTTATAGTTACCCCTAGGATGTCGTTGGTGACAATGCTGGATCTTGTCCTAGTTGGAAAAGGAATATAAACCACCTTCTTTCAACATAAACTGATATTCACGCATGGTTCAACATTCATGATTGTGTTTGACATATTGGGCTTATCCCCGACTCACTAAATAGTTCCGATTTATCCAATAGCATGCCAACTTTATTACACATCGACCATAAAATTGGTGATATATAACCCACTCTTAACATAGCCTCGCACAGGCTAAATTTAGCTCTGGCCTTGACGTTGATTGCTTATCGAATGTGTGATTACTTCTTCGGTCAATTTGTAGATACAATTACTGTCCTTTGTAAGTAGCTTCAATTTGACACTCATTGTATGCTTTACTATACGAGTTAATGTCTGATCTTGGATCAAACCCCCACATGCGACACGCGTGATATACCAATCTGAAATATTTATTTATACCTATTTTTTATTATTTGTTCAGGCTGTCATTCTCACACAACAATGCTGCGTATTGTTTACACATGACAATCTTTACATAAGCTACATACGCTACAATACATGCAAAACATATGTATGGGTGCTGGTATCTTATCGGACACGACAGTTGCAGATTACAATTAAGGTAGAGATGCAGTTTACCTGACAGGTAGTTTAATTAGTTAATTAGGAAACCAAAATGACCTCCCTTGTCCACAAAACTACATATTTTCGGAAAGCTTATTGTATGAATTTAAAAATTTTGTAAGTATTTTTTGTATGGACACTTTAGTTTGAAATATGCACAAAAATGTGCTTTTTTGGTCAAAAGTGATTTAAAACAAATTAGCTTCTAAACCATGCCTCTGTTTCCTGTCAAAATTGGTTTACGGGTACATATGTTTGTTATGAAGAAAGTGCCGTCTTGAAAACTGTCTACCAGTTGCAATTTTCCTGGGCAGCAGCTCAATTCAAGTTTATGCATAAATTAACACCCAGACTAGTTGTCTGTACGATTGTTGTAACACTGTTCAACCAAAAACAATGCCCCGACGGCGTTTTGAAGATAAACACATTGTCAATCAATGTGAAAAATTCAAAATAAAAGGTCAAAGCGTCTAGGAGCTATTTTTTTAAAGTTCTGGGATGTGCACTAAAAAGAAGCTGAGATAATTGCTAATTTGCATAACAATTTACTCAGTAAGGAGTTTGCTAATGCTCATAATTAAAATGGCTTTAACAGTTCCAAATTTAAATGTATTATCGTTTTGTAAAAAGTTAAATATAGTGCATAATATGGAGATCCCATCATTACTTTTTTCACCATGTTTCTTTTTTATTATTTATGCACAGCCTTGCTAAATCTTGCTAAGCATTCAAAAGGGAGAATGTTTGCACCTGTTATCTATATTTTAAAATCGTCTTTTATGAATGTTCCACTATTCAAAATTCTAAAAAATTTTAACAGTCTATAGCCATGACTGTTTGGATAATAAAAAGCTAAACAAAAATTTCACTCCCAAGTTCCCACGAACCTGCATCTCTACCTTAAATAAAGTCAATTTATCAATTCTATATTCACGTATAACATTTTTAAAAGAAATAAATTGAGCTATAAATAATATTAATTAATAATAATTTACTATTCTGATAACAGCTAGTTCATTTCACTTAAATTAAAATTTGTATTAATGAACAATGATGAATTAAAATGAAAACAAGACTCAACGGGTTGGCGCATGGAAGTATTCAATACCTATATATAATAATTACACGATATTTACTGTTTTTTGTGACAAATCTATTAATTTTCGAATTTCTACTCTAAACATGCAACTAGAAACTTCTATCATAAAACGATATCAAAAAAAGTGAATTCCTAGACAATATACAGTTGTCATCATACCGATATATTTTGGATGCCATCGCCTTGACGTTAATTATTTGCATGAATATTTCCATCTCATTCTCATTCTTTAAATAGTTTTACTGGAAAGAATGACTGGAGAAAAAATGAAAGGAATTAAGAATGTTATTAACAAAGTATCGGTATTTGTAAATCCGTATTTTAGTTAGGCGAGTTTTTACGTTAGCGCTATATGTTATATAATTATATCTATATCTGTTATACCTTTTATAATTTGTATCTATTTGTATACCGAAAACGAAGACTGAAAACAATGTGGTTCAAATAAACATAGAGGAATGTTTCACTGAAAACAATTTTCAACATAAAGCTGATATGAATGTTGCGGAATTTGATTAGGAAATAATAATACAAAATTTAACATTTGTATAACTACAAATTCTTATGTGATGCTGATATGTCTATGTTGAAGGTTATGCAAATGAATTCCTCTCAGCCAATGAAAGCTGGGGTGATCAACATTATATCACCCCTGGCATTCACAGTGAATGATGCAGATGTATGTATTTGTTGGTTTTCAAACTTATTCTGTGTGAAAAACATTTATATTGTTTACCTGTCTAATGGTAGCGAAAGCCATAACGTATCCATATCGGATATATATTGCTGTGATGACGATTTAGAACACGATGATATTACGCTCAATATAATTTCGATAAACGTACTATTTTACAGTCGCTTAGATTGCAAATAGTCATATTTAAACATAAAGCAGGTATAATGTAAATACAGTGATCATTTAATAATACATATATGAACATCAAGTAAAAAGTACTAATTTCTATGGACTGAATACAACTTTTGCAGTTTTAGCTATTTTTATATGACGATGCTTCTAAAGCGCACAAAATTAAACCAGATGGGTAAATACAGCTCTGGAATGGCTTTATTGTGTTGTCGTTTCGCAAACAGCGCCACACTCAATATTTATCTCCCAAACAATACATTTTTAAATTCTACAAGTGGTGAATATAGGTACCATGGTGAGAGGTTTCTGCTGAACAAATAACCATTGCAAAGCTCGGGAATTGAATTTATTTTTCTGTACGTCAGGAAGGTTATAAACATTTAGTTTAGTTTTGCCTGTGTGTTACCATTAGCAGGAATAACCATGCTGTTTCAAATGTAAAAGCCAATAGCAAAATCATTGAGATTAGTAATAATAAAATAACAAATTCTACTTATGTTTAGCACTTTTTATTAATGAATGGCCACATGTGCATGCGTTGCAAAACAAGTAAAATCTCACCAATAAAAATAATTAGACATTACATCAGAATTTCCACAATACATGAGTAGGCATTTTTGGTTTAGTTTTTTTGTTTGATAAATTTCATATTGACCCAATACAATTCGACCCAACGAAACGGCGATTCAGGGTGCTTCTTCGCCATAATTTCATTTTCATGCAATCTCCATAGCTTGAAACCATTTTGTTCAAAGGCAATCTTAAGAGCTCGGTAACAGTTTAAGACCATATCTCGGTCGTTTGACGCCATAATCTGTGCTAAGTGAAGTTCAAATACCATCACTTTTATATCACTGAGAATACCACTTCTGATCAGTTGATGGAATATTAGGAATTCGCCACCCTCAATATCGAACTTCAGCACGTCGATAATTGTCTATATGAGTAAAACAGTTAATCATGGTTATGTATAACACCTGTATTTGGCTCAGTTTTTGCAGCAATAGTCATTGAATTATCCATTTCGGAATTTTTGAAGAACCGATTTATGTAATTGAAATCATGGTTTCTTTCATTCTAGCTATTCTAAGACGCAATGTACGTATTATGTTTCTAAATGTCAAATAAACAATAGAATCAATATATCGACATTCTGTAAAAATGTGTATGTATTGACTGATGTGATGTATTCCACAAACAGCGTTGATTTTGTATGACGTGTTCCATATGAGATAAAATTTCAAAAAATGTATGAACATAACATATATAATAACAAACAACAAAAGGTTAAATTGTCTAAAAATATAAAGAAAACATGGCTTTTGGTGTGATATACATATTCAAGTGTGTTTCTATATTCCTATATGATTCCATATATACTAGAAATTAATATCTCGATTTACTCACGTTTCCATGGTGTAACATTTCTCTTATTGAGGATAGAGTTCTAGCTTTCCAGTAACTCCCACGAACTTGTAAGTTATCTACGTTATCTCCATATAGACCAATATTATAGAACCAGACACGTTCTGAATGTTTATGATTCTCTAAACCCATTCTATGAAAGAAAAAATTATGATGATATGGCATGGTTCTCCTATGCTTGTATTGTAAGAATATTGCAAGATGCATCATATATACATTGTGGTATGTATATATTATCTGAATATAATAACCGGTGGCATATATATAACTGGTGGCAATTTAGGTCTATATATAGCTAAGTCTACAAGTATACCACCAGTAAGCCACTTTGCGCCAATCTGTGTTATTCATGTAATATATGCAATTTTATTTTATAATGTACTAAAATGTACACAGTCTGAAAGTTGGCTTTCTATGTACCGCATTGGACAAAATAAGAACCATGTAAAACTGAGATGTGGGTATTGGACAGTGAAGCTGGTTGGATTTTATCTTTTATATCAAACATTGTCGTCTATCAATCATGCAAGTACAATATTCTTTTGAACAGCACTCTTGCAAAGGTGGCTACTATGTATCTTATCTGTGTAACATGGTGTGCGTTGGGATACCGTGTACTTTTGTTAATTTGCTGGGTGATATTTACGCAAGCGTTTATGAGACCCGGTTCCAAAATAGTTTGATCATGTGATAGACCGGATAACATGGAGTTAACAAAAAGTCTACTACTTCTAACAAGACGACATGAGCACTGACAAATTTAATTTAAACTACAAGTGCTCCGCCAATAGCATGATCCGATTGGCCATTGCACCACTGGGTATTTATACCCGTAATTTGTTCTATAATTAACATTACTTTCCGACTCTGTATGGTGTTCTGTATCGCTGACATAATTTTTTGAGCTGTTTTAGTCACTAGCATTGTCTACTTAGAAAACGTTACTTTTCAATGACCTTTTCTTTCGTTTGTAAACAAAACTATTATCTTATTATTATCTTATTATTATCTTATTTGTATTCACAATGTGGCAACCTCATGTATTATCATCCGACTCCCGACTGAGTCTGATATCAGTGGCTGGACTACTCACAAGATTGACAGTACAACACGACCCCAGACCAGATTTTCCCACTGCAGTATATTACGACACTTCAGAAGATAATTTTCTATTCATACGCTTTGTAACCTGCTTTCCAAATGCTTGTAAATCGGCATATCTATTTCTAATTGCTTGTTTATGTCTTCATTTTGAAGTCACCGCTTTCAAGACATGGTGACTCACACTAAAAAGGCGATATAGGAATGAAGCCTGACAGTGTTCAACTATGTATCGATTTTGTGGAAGTTCTGTTGCTGGTTTGTGAATGTTGGCTCGATTAGTAGAGACTGGACGCTTGACTTGTGGGAACTAAAAATATGGGCGTGATAAATATGGGCATGTTCTCTTTGAGGACATACACATTCAGCTATGTATAATCATCGTAATTTTTGATAATACCAGTTTAGACGAGCCGAGACTAATCAACATAATCCAGAAAAATCAATTTTGATCTAGAACATTAACACTGGTAATTTGTAACCTTGTAACTTATATTTAGATTATTTAGACAGAGAACGTTTGTGGCCCCCTTGTGGCATGTTCAGGTAAACATGGATGTTGTTTTGAGAATCTATTAGAAAAAGGCAGAACGTTGCCAAGATGCTTCAACACGCCTATGCTCATTGTGGTACCAAAATTGTGCCGACATTGATTGAAATATTTGTATCTTCCATGTGATTGTACGTGGAATCGCTTGTCACGCTGGCGGTTAAATCCTTGCTAAATCCAACTATGGCATCACTCGAGATTCCTGTATTGTGTATGTTTAGAGATATCTCTTCGAAACGACAGAGATCATATAAAGATGAGAGGATAAGTTTTGCAGTCCATGTACACATTTCACATGTAAGCAATAATACTTATATTTCAATAAGAAAAAAAAAACACACTCACGTAGGGTCAAATGAGTAAACATTGCATCCATATTTAGCGATAGCATCGTCAAACGACCAGTCATTATTAATACTATAATGATAGAAAACAGATATTTGTTAGCAAAAGCTGATACATTAAAATGATGATTAGGGACAGAATACGATGAAGTTTTTGCGCCATGCATTGGGAGGTACATATATAATGTGTTTCTTTGATGAACTTAACATATATAAAATTAGCACCAAATGTATAAAATGTGCTCAATCGTGTATAATGTAATGACAGTGTTAGTGATACACATTTGCAGTTGCCACAGCTTGTAATTTTTGATATTAAGCGGAAATATTATTCATTCGTAGCAATAAATGTATCAAAATAAATATTGTTTATATATCTTATTTTCAATATTAAGAAACTTTAATAACAATTCTCCATCTTGATATTATTAGTGTTTTCTATATACTGATCGGATTCAAACAAATAAGAGTGTTCAGAGGTAATGTAAGCCATAATTACTGTGTTCCATTTTATATTTTATATAACAGATTTCCAGGAGACAGTGATTGGGAATTAGTTTACAAATTCAAAACAAATTAGTGCTTTTGGCTTGTTATTACATACATTCATATCAAACAATGAGTTGAATTGCAAAAAAGCCAATAACTTAAACGTCACACGATATATGAAGGTCAAACATCAATGACCCTCGTGAAATTGTATTCATTTTAAGATCATATACAGTAAGTTTTGGCGCCTTCACCACTATCGCATTATAAAAGCATCGGTAATTTTTATTAATTTCAAATAAATAAGAAGTGATCATATTCTTTATATAAGTATAAATTAAATGATGAAATAATGTTCAATTGCAATCAGCATTACTAAAATATTAATATCAGCTGTAAGATTAATGAAAATTTTCATCAAACATCAGAAATAATATGAATTGTTATACATCTGTCACCGTAACGCCATAAGTTACAGTGTGCCGTATTGTTACGGTATTTTACGAGGTATTTTCATCCTACCATATAAGAAAATGCGAATTTCAAATGTGGAATGATTACGCGCGTATGCGGTATCTAATAATTAAAACAAACATGGCTGCCACCAGGGTTTGACAGGACACTACACAAAGAAGATCGCTGAATCTGTTCTAAGCGTTTGGGATTTTGGCATTCTCGTGATGTATACTTGAACACAACAAAAATGTATAATAACAGTACGCCGTCGCATCGACCTCCGCTAGGCATCGGTCGATACTCCCACTGGATTGTCTTCGTGCATACGAGGTATCCTCGTGATAACTTCATAGTAATAACACTCATAATAAACTTACATTAACAATAAAAAACATGTTTTTTCTCCAGAATTTACCTTATATGTATTTTTCAAATCATAGAGCAAAACATAGACCACATTGGTAAGTGCAGCTGTACAATAACATGAATACATTATGAATATAGTGTTACATCTTGCAATGAAACGAGATATCATAGCTTTAAAGATTTAACAACACAAAGATGAAATGAAACGACATGATGATCCAGTTAGACGATTTTGTGGGAAACCATCCTCCTCTAGGATTTGTATATTTTGTCAAGGAGCCTAAGTATACATGAAATGTAATTGTAATGTGTCGAGAATTTCGATCTAAGATAATACAAGAAATTGAGAAGAAAGCCACGCTATGCCTGCTGAATATAGACTAACTGCATTACCACAAATGCGAAATGGGACACAAACTTGATCTTCAACTTCACTACATAAAGATCTTGCATGAACAAGAATGCTACAAGATGAAACTGATGTTGAAACCATTGTAGATATTTTTCAGAACAGTTGGATAAATCCTTTTGGGCAACAGGAACAGATTTAGTCAACCTGTGAGCCGCAGTTTTTGCATCAGTGGATGTTCGATGCAGTTTAATTGATGCATACAAATGTGGCGATGAAGCATACGCAAGCTTTGTTCAAACTTGTCTTATTGGTAATTCACCAGTATATAAGTTTTATGATCGGATACCAAGGATGAAGTCTAAAAGTATCAGAAGCCAGCAAAAAAATACGTTTTCATGCACGATGCCAGATGAATTAGAAATTTGACCTGAAATATGTATTGGCACCCTTGAAGTAAAGGCAAGAACAGTGCAATGATTGATGCTGTTTTATACAGATGATTCTATTAAGTAATCTCATAAAATGTGTTTGTATGCAAAACGTCTCAAAGTGCACAGGGTAACCTGAACTATATGACAGTTCTGAAGATTATGATTGGTAACAAATGCGTTAAATATTTTATTTTTAATTATTAACATTGACAACTCCATTACAATATACAATTATTTGCTTGTGGGAAAACGTTGTAAAGTTACTCTCCATGTATAAGACCTTCAACGTCAGAGTGTATGCAAATCATAGCAACCATGAAAACAAATGAAGATTGGTATTTGACCTTTGACCTCATTATTTAAATGTTAATGAGTAGCAGACAATAATTGTAAAGAGATACACCCATGGCCACAGATGTGCGTGCGTGGTTTGTGAAATATATTATTATATACGTTTGGCTCGATTAGTAGACACTTTGAAATCACTCAATTAATGAAACACACCTATGGAATGATTCAGGTAATGTATATTTGCAACCCATGCCCCTTATATTCCTAATTTTGCGAGGTAATTGCTATTACAAAATTTTATTTGTATTTTTAATTTTATAACCCGGTAAACAAACAGCGTCCTGCACTTGGCGCTACGATTTTGCTCATAAGCCTGTGATAATTTGCTCATTTGTGTAACTGTCTGGAACCCATTTACACAATAAAATACACCTGAAAAATAGACCACAACTGGGTTACGGCAACTTGTATACCCCAGTTGTGGCCGGCTTATTCAAACACCCTATTCAACAACTATTTGGGTAAAGTGAACAAATTGCTTGAATACACGACAAAGTTATTAAAAAAATTTGAATACAATGTAACATATCCAGTTAATTGAATAAACAATAAAGTTTTCCTAAAATCCCTAACTCTTGACTAAAAGTAGCAAATCAAGCTTGTTGAATGACAAATGACAAACTTAACGTCACTGAGTGTGGGGCCAAATAATGGGTGGGAGGGAGGGGAAATGAGTATTATTTCAACAATTTACCACACTAAGAAAAACCACTTACATTTTTGTGGTGTCTGCTTTGAAGAGGAGTGACGTAACACCTCGCGCAACGAGGAGTGACATCACCCTTCACACATAAGCACCGTTGATGGCGCACTATCGCTTGCGTTCCCGACACAAAGCATATTGCTTCGCAATACGTTATAAATAGCGCATGAGGTCAACGTGTTCTCCACTGTTCGAATTTTGAATTTATTAGCGATTCGTGGTTATCAACGCAATCAACGTCACGGTGAGAAAGTGATTGTGGAGAAGAAGTCCAGCCTTCTGTGAAGAAATGAATAACATGTTAACCAACGTTATCTACTTACCAAGTTACAAGACTTACTGCTAATATAACTCACCCAACTGAATAGACAATGCAGTTATTAGGAAGAATACCGACATCCATGCAAATGTTCCATCCACCGTCTCCAGATTTTCCATATCTTGTATCATTCTGACACTTGTACGTAACAGTTTGTAAATACTTCACCATTGTTTCTTTTATTTGGCTCACTGTGAGGTTATCAGTAAGTTTCAAGTCGTAATTAGTGGGTACCAACTTCAGTTCGCTTGAAGGGTTCATCATCGTCAGATTTCTTTTCACAGATGGTTCCAGGTATTCATTAAACTGTCGTTAGGCAAAAACATTTTTGAGACGTTTTAATGTTTGAGGTATGTGTGAAATCAGTTCACCAAAGGTATACAAAGTTATTTCCGATCATCGCATTGCATATGTATATATATATATATACATATAGTTTTCATTCAATAACGAAAAATCAATATCAAATACCTTATTGTTTGGACTGAATTGCGACTCTGTAATATTGTCGAATTTTGGCACAATTTTTTTCGAGGTAACATGTGTTGCATCTTTAACATTGTCAGTTACAGAAATTGATGGAGATGGCACACGGAGTAAACTTAATGTGTGTAACATTTGTGTTTCTAAAATAAAGCGGAAAGCATGAATAAAGAAAGGATCACATTTGTCCAGCCTTGTAGTGAAATGTGAAATACTGTTTCACAGGAGATCTCATTTTTGACACTGAATTTAATCGTGTTTTGTAATTTATTATCTATATACTATCTAGATATAATATATATACAATTTCAGTGTTATTCTCTCAATATAACATGATGAATGGTGAACAGTCGTGTAAGTTATTTACACTTTATATGTATTAATGTTCAAATAACATATTTTGGTAAATCGAAAACTACCAAGTTGGGTCAATTGTTAAGTTTCGACTTTGGCGTCTTTATATTTTTGAGTGGACCAGCCAAGCATACAACAATACACATATTTCTATTTAATTTATTTATTTTATAATATTTTCACTGAATTCTTTAAAATAAATTTACCATATACAAATTAATTTGTTGGACACCATTTCATATTAATATTTTACAATTCATATCCTTATATTTGAATCTGTTTCAAGATTTTTGAAAAACATATTTTAGAAGCATAACAATACAACGACTAGATTTGTTGTCACAGTTTGCTCGCAATTCAAATTGAAATATTGCCAGCAATAATTAATAAAGCTCGTTCAGAATACCATTTATTCCCGACATCATATTCAGTGGCTAGTTCTTAGGATCTACAACAGTAATAAATAAACATAAATCATTTTGAATGCATGTTTTTAGAAGACACCGCCATGTCAAATTTTGATTTGGATTATACCATTTCAAGCTGCAGGGTGTCTAAACAATGACTCAACAACCAATAATCACATTTTCCACCCATCACACACATTTTACCCATAATTGAACAACCAAGAAAGCAAAGAATATCAGGCTACATCCTGAAAACAACGAGATAGCACATTACAACCAGTTATTACAAACATGAAATCTTCCACCCCTCCCAATACACCCTACAGCATTAATGGTTTCTATACTCATTTGCTCAGCCAATAGATGCACCTGACTCATCAAACTTTTGACCAACCACTCATTTTAATTATTATTGAGTGAGTGCGCTATTTACTAATGAGAGGAATCTTTTAAAGAATATATATATATATAACGGAATAAATAGGCAGCATCAGATATTATTCAAAATGTATCAAATAACAACCACGAAAATTGCTGCAAAGTTGCATATTGCAAATAAGGTTCATAATATGTGCATAACTATGTATATATTTGTCTATCTGTATCATTGAACATTAGAAAAATATCATATATATGTTGGGGAAAACAGCCTTTCCATGCAGGACACAACTTTAAAAATTGTGTCTTCTGTATAGTGCTCATTAAAAAAATATTTTTAGTCATCTACATCTGGTACTGGAGAGAGTAACACTATATAGTTGTTACATTATACATACAATTATGAAAATGTTCTATCATGTCTGACTGGGGGATCTTACACTGATATTAACAGAATTGGGACCCCTTAGACCCGTTATGTTTTACATTTTGCAGGTGGATAATGTTTCGTATCTATAAATAGTGGAGATTGAATTTCAAGTGATCAGGGATTTTTATCTGTCTTGGAATATTGTCCGAATTTATGATACATGCTTTAAATGGTGTTCATGATAATGTGTCATGTTATTGTAATGTGCCATGTTATTATTATGAGCACTGTGAACAGTTTACTTGAGTATATAACGGGAGACATAAAGCTTAAAGGTCGAATGTCAAAGTATATATTCACAAAACAGAATAGATTATTGAAGGTTAATTTTATGTATCTCTGGGGAATGTGTGAAGAATACATTGAACTCATGATCATTTCTTGGTTTTATTTACGAGAACATGAACGTGAACAGTTAGTAAGTCAGTTGTCTATATTTGACCCCCTGACCTTGTGAAAATATATCACTGTATAAGTATAGGTCAAAAGACAAGTCAAAAGACACGTTAATAATAGAGAAATGCGTTATGATTATATTAACATCATGAATTCATTTCTATGAAATCGGTGGTTCCATTCAGCGAATGTTTAAGATTTCCTACATGTTTACTAATGTATGCCATGTATGCAGTTATATTGAACAGTTATCACTGAATGCAGTCATGAATACATTGTCCGATCAAAAAAAGCATGACAATATTATAAATACAGATCAAATTCTATTTACTATGTAAAGACTGTCAGCAAGGTGTTTTATTATTGTATAAACAAAATAGCAGAGCAGGTTTATACACCCATATTCATAGACATAAGTTATTCACCTATTTACTGAATCAGGGCATATTTGAAAATTGAATAATGTGTCTGCTCAGTTCTCGGGTATTTGATGGCAAACCCCTTCATTGTCAACATTGATATATGGTTGTGCAAGCCACTGCAGAAGGTAATCATCATTTTTATGCGTTACTCTGAAACAGTTACTTGAAACTATACTGCCATTTTGGTGATTTCAGTTAATAACGGCATAACCTGGTACTGACTCATGATATTTACTATGTAATATAACATGTTATTGCTAATAACATCTCATCTACATACCCATATTCTATTCGATAATTAAAAATAGGCTTGGCAAACCCCATTAATTTCAGGATTAAATGTTCGTTGTAATAAACGATTGATATTACCAAAGCCACTAGACCCTTTTTAAGCAAATAATTGAAGAATGGAAGCTTTAGTAATTAACAAACCGACCTTGCCAGTTAATAATTTGTTCGTTGTAAATTCCGGAATGTATGAAGACCCACACCAAGAAAACATTTCCAAATATTATTGAGCTGCTTTGCCAAGATCATCTCACAAAAACGAAAATAGTAAATTATTGATCTTTTATTTTAAATAATCCATATCAAAATGCATCGTACTTATTATCTAAAATAGGTTCAAAGTTGTAACTTAACTTGAACCAACCAATAATTCAATCCAATTGCAACACTTATATTGTTTGGATGATATTGATGTGCCATGCTGACCATAGTCATCAGCTATTACCCTGTAAAGTTGTACTAACTGTTGACCATGGGCAAACTCTCCAGCAATGCAATTAAGAAACCCTACAACTTGTGAAGACACAATGCCTGTCACTGTACTCTAGAAATTGAAATCGATATAATCAACTGTTCTTTTGTAAGTGATTATAACATTTAAAAAAGATATAATGACATAATGATATCTCTCATAATTATTAACTGTCATGGTACATGACTGATAACTTACCCATCCAAGAATGTATCACACAGACAGATATGCATAATGTGACACAAACAAGCACACCTTTAAACATTACCAAACTACAAGTTATGGTAAAAACGATAATTACCCGGTTTGCTTAGAAAACAAACCAGACTATTCTCAAAGCATATCGACCAGAAATAGAATTAAAACGTAGTAAACATTACAATTAATTAATTATAAACATGAAATAACTGGTAATCATCTTTCCTGTTCACCTCGCCAGGATATGTATATTGTATATGTATATGTTTATTGTGCGCATTTGATTAGATTTCACCAGACACAATGACAATTAAAGCAGTCTTGAGGTAAAGTACAAGCAAGAAAAGCCATATTATACAATGAAAGTACAGTTTAATTGTTTCAGATGAGCATGGTGATGGTTGCAAACAATGACACGTTTTCGTCACAGTTACCTTACTCTTAAACATCTGGTCTGTGTAGCAGACTATATATTTTTTATTATTATTACGTACATCGTATTGTAGTATTAGTTTAACTATCGACACAAACATTCTTAGGACTTGTTTAGTCAACCAAATCATAGCCCCCTTTATATCGCGCCTAGTGGCGTCATCGGTCAGTTTATCATTATCAAATGAACCTAATTTGATTCTAATATTTTTATCTCCGCTGTCAGAGTGGAACATATGAGTAATTGTCCGTCGTCCGTCATCGTCGCCGCCGTCCGTGTCAATGTTTTACTTTTTCGACTTCTTCTTGAAAACTACAAGCCTGAATGCTTTGATACATGGTGTATATGTACCTTGGGTAGACCTCTCTTAGATTCATGATGATATCTTCAATTCTCTAATAATGGTGAATATTTTTGCAATTTTTGGTAAAAATTTGTCATTTTAGACTTCTTGTTAAAAACCGCAAGTCTGGTTGCTTTGATATTTCATATATAGTTACTACATGTAGGCCGTTCTCAGATTTGTTCATTTCATGACGATATCTTCAATTCTCTAATTTTGATGAATATTTCTGTTATTTTTTGTAGAAAGTGATATTTTCGACTTCTTGTTGAAAACAGCAAGTCCAATTTTTTTAATAATATACATATTGTTCATTTTACAATGATTTCAGTTCTTTAATTGAAATGTGCATTGCTAACAGCGAAGCTACCTCAGCCGACAGGCTGCTTATTTTAATTATATTATGATTTTCATAATTATATTGTGGCTTGGTAAAGTTCCAATTTAGGTGTTATTTTGCGTGATTAATGCGTGATTACTACTGAATGATGATTTCCGTCTGAACACTGGTAACTTATTGACATCGCTGGCACTGCACAGAGTGAAGCTTTGTTAATAATGACATAATTTGCATGTAACCCTGAGAAGAACTACGTGACGTTAGCTGCACTGTTTTTGTTCCAGTCATAATTTATTTAAATAATATTTTTTTTAATTTCTTTTGAATAATTCATCAATAATTTTTATTTAGAAAAGTGCAAAGCCACGTAATTTCCACGTTATTTCAAATAACTAAATTGCTTGTTGTAAAATGCTATAAATATAGCTCCTTCTGGATGTTGAAAATGAAATAAATGAAATGCGAGTTCTTTTGTGTTTTTATTTATAGTATTTTTGTTTTGTTTATTTGTTTTTAGGCCGTAACATTCTTTATTCGTTTTAGTCTTAGTAACCTTGTGGCATTGAGTCAAGTTCTTTCCACGTTGTTTCCTAAAGGTATATTATATATACTGTATACCTTCTTTGACAGTCATGCTAATATTACACACTCAAAATTGTACAATTTCCATGGAAATCACAGTTTCCTATTTTAACGAATGTCAGAAAAAGCGAATTCAACCAAACATTTAATTGTGTGCTTTCCTTATACGCTGTTCAAACACTGAAACAATACATTCTAAAACTAAAACGCTACGTAAGAATTGAGCACTCACGAGGTATTGTATTGCACTGTATAAATTATATATGGTATTAATATTAGTCTATAATCAAAAGAATTATCCTGGAGAAAAGCTTACTCAATCCGCTTAAAATTTGCAACCGTAACACTACGTATCTCTCATATGCGCCCATAAATTTCCTTCTCTTCTTCACAGTTTCGTGTTCATGTATATCACATGGATGACGTCACTCAAACTACTGCGCAACGATACTGGGCATAGCAAATTGTCGTTCGCTACACTGGTGATGTTCCGGCGAAAATGTAGCCATTCAAAATAAAAAGCGAACGTGCCGGAATGGATATAAAGTAAGATACGCTTGTTTTGATGTTTATTCTTTATAAGAAGCAAAAATGCACGGCGAGGCATCATCAATATTATGGTCATAGCCACCATCCCTTGGGCAGGCAACAAATCGTGATATTACCCTCACAAACATACGTTGTTTTTAACTGTTCTATTGTAGTGAATATAACATATTAAAAACATATAATGACATAATGACTTCTCTCTCATATTTATTAAATATTAACTGTCATGGTACATAACTGATAACTTACCCATCCAAGAATGTATCACACAGACAGATATGCACAATGTGACACACACAAGCACACCTTTAAACATTACCAAACTAAAAAAAAAAACAAAAAAAAAAGGTTACCCGGTTTGTTTATAGAAAATAAATAAAACTACCAGTCTTGAATTGTTGTAATCCTTTTTTCTATTCTAAAAACATTTCGACCAGGCATAGAATTGAAATGTACTAAAAATTATAATAAAGTAACTATAAACATGAAATTACTGGTCGAATCTTACCTGTTCATCCCACCAGCAAATGTATACTCGGAGCAATCTAACAGTAACTCCAAAATGACAGAATGTCAGCCTAAACCAGCTGTTTATCTGCTAAACAATGTGTTTGCGCATTTGGCTTGATGTGAAATTACTGAGTCAGATTATATTACTAACACATGACAACAAACAAACAATGTACAAGCATGCATACAGTTTGCATCCGTCGAGTTGAAATCGTCATCAGACAAAAGACAATTAAAACTGCAAGCAGTCTCAATGCAACTTTCAAGCAAAAAATCATATTATACAATGAAAGTACAGTTTAATTGGTTCAGATGAGCATGGTGATGGTTGGAAAGAATGACATGTTTTTGTCATAACTACCTTTGTCTGACACATCTGTGTCTGTATAACAGTAAGAGATTAGAGTACGTATTTTTTGTATTCAATTGAAAATGAGAACCACTGCGCAAGTTGGGATTCTGATGAAAAGGACCGTAAGCATTTAATACTGTGAATTTAGTTTTAATTGCACTTAATATATATCATATAGATAATGTTGAAATATGCGAATATTTTTAATGTTAAATTATTGGTCATAATATGATGGTGATGGCCTTATAAAAACAAACCAACTGATTCGAAAATATTTTTTATTACTAATCTGTAGCGAAAATACTGATTTGTTATTATAAAGCTCTTTTCAATTTTGGTATTTTTTTTGTCTTCAGCACGTTTTCGACTTTTGTAGATTTTTTGGAACAAGCTCTCTACCCAGATAGAAACACTCAACCGGTCTGAATACCACGTAAAATGAAAAGAGTTGGCCTGGGTCGTGTCGTTTATTTCCGCCCGTAGTTTGGTGGTGTCCAATGGGCGTTTTCCATTATACATTCCACATTTGTATAAATTGAGGGCAAACAAAAAAATGTTAACTGTTTGTTTACTGTGTACATAAAATTGATTTGCATGTGTGAAGTTGAATATATCAGGTATTTAGGTGACCAACAAGGGTTGCACCCATAAATTACCTGTAACACCTCCAAACAGCCTCGAGGTAAAGACCAAACAAGAACAATCATATTATACAATGAAAGTACAGTTTAATTGGTTCAGATGAGCATGGTGATGGTTGCAAACAATGACACCTTTTTGTCATAATTACCTTACTCTGACACATATGTGTCTGTATAGCCGTCAGGGTTAGAGTACTTGTGTGTATTCAATCCAAACACTGCACACGACTATATTATTGTGATTTGTTTACTACGAAATAAATGTTAGATTATTATGGGAAATATATATATATATATATATATTGTAATTTTCTACAAATCTAATGTGCTAACCAATCTATGTGGGTGTCGGAAATAGAAATGGATAGGTTTATTATTATACATCTGTCACCGTAACGCATAAGTTACAGCGCGCCGTAATTTTTCGGTATTTTACGGGGTATTTTCATCCTATCATATTAGGAAATGCAAATTTTAAATACGGAATGATTACGCGCGTAAGGTCCTCTAATAATAAAAAACAAACATGACTGCCATCAGTCGGTCGATACTTCAGCTGTACTGCATTCGTGTATACTTTGAGGTATTCTCGTAATAATCTTAGAGAATTTAAGATTTGCGTACGTAACGGGAACGTAACGTGTTGTTCTAATTTCGTTGCGTTACGTTCTCAGGTGTCATGAAACGATTAAGTACAAGCGCCCACGACGGGAACGTAACGGAAACAGAACCATATCAATCCGTCTCTTTGGGCAACCATAATAAAACTATCCAATAAAATGTATTAAGTTCTTTCACGTCTATCTATCGCTATTTCCATCCACTCTGCTGAGATGCCAGGCCTGTTTGCCGAATCTTCTTTTAGCAGATCAATGTCATGCGTTTTCAGTGGGTATAAATATCAGCTAAAATGCATCCAATATTTTTTTTATTTCATCATAAATATACAAAGTCACTCTAATATAAAACGTATTATCAATGTCAGTGAAAATTAATCAAAATTGACAGCGAGAAAAGCTCTCGGAAATTAACTACGAGTCAGTCATCTTGATCACGTTCAAAATGACTGCCGTACGACCAGGCAACCGATGACGTCTTTGGTTCGCGCGGAGGTCATGCAAAAAACAGTGACGTATCCGTTCTCGTTCCGTTCTCGTATGCGCATCTTAATGTCTCTATTATTATTACTGATATTGTATCGTTTATGATACTGCTATATACATCGTTTATACTGCCTAAGCTTGAATGTAACAAAACGGGATAAGACCTTGAACACCTAGCCCTGCGTACAGTGCTGTGTGTACGAGGACGCGTTCGGTTGATAGATGTCCCCACCATGGGACATCTATCAACCGAACGCGTCCCCGTACACACAGCACTACACATACGCAGAGCTACTTGAACACCGTGATATGTGCAAACGTGAGAGGCAACACCACAGCATTCAGTTGTGATTCTGATGTCAATATAGTTTGTGGTTGACGAAAAAGGACCGTAAGCATTTAATACTGTGAATTTAGTTTTATTGCACGTGCTTAGTAATATATGTCATATAAATAATGTTGAAATATGCGAATATTTTTAATGTTAAATTATTGGTCATAATATGATGGTGATGGCCTTATAAAAACAAACCAACTGATTCGAAAATATTTTTTATTGCTAATCTGCAGCAAAAATACTGATTTGTTATTTTAAAGCTCTTTTCAATTGGCGTATTTTTTTTTGTCTTCAGCACGTTTTCGACTTTTGTAGATTTTTTGGAACAAGCTGCCTTTACTCAGATAGAAACACTCAACCGGTCTGAATACCACGTAAAATGAAAAGAGTTGGCCTGGATCGTGTCGTTTATTTCCGCCCGTAGTTTGGTGGTGTCCTATGGGCGTTTTCCATTATTCATTCCACATTTGAATAAATTGAGGGCAAATAAAAAACATTTAACTGTTTGTTTACTGTGTACATAAAATTGATTTGCATGTGTGAAGTTGAATATATCAGGTATTTAGGTGACCAACAAGGGTTGCACCCATAAATTACCTGTAACACCTCCAAACAGCCTGGAGGTAAAGACCAAACAAGAACAATCATATTATACAATGAAAGTACAGTTTAATTGGTTCAGATGAGCATGGTGATGGTTGCAAACAATGACACGTTTTTGTCATAATTACCTTACTCTGACACATATGTGTCTGTATAGCCGTCAGGGTTAGAGTACTTGTGTGTATTCAATCTAAACACTGCACACGACTATATTATTGTGATTTGTTTACTACGAAATAAATGTTAGATTATTATGGGAAATATATATATATATATATTGTAATTTTCTACAAATCTAATGTGCTAACCAATCTATGTGGGTGTCGGAAATAGAAATGGATAGGTTTATTATTATACATCTGTCACCGTAACGCATAAGTTACAGCGCGCCGTAATTTTTCGGTATTTTACGGGGTATTTTCATCCTATCATATTAGGAAATGCAAATTTTAAATACGGAATGATTACGCGCGTAAGGTCCTCTAATAATAAAAAACAAACATGACTGCCATCAGTCGGTCGATACTTCAGCTGTACTGCATTCGTGTATACTTTGAGGTATTCTCGTAATAATCTTAGAGAATTTAAGATTTGCGTACGTAACGGGAACGTAACGTGTTGTTCTAATTTCGTTTGCGTTACGTTCTCAGGTGTCATGAAACGATTAAGTACAAGCGCCCACAACGGGAACGTAACTGAAACAGAACCATATCAATCCGTCTCTCTTTGGGCAACCATAATAAAACTATCCAATAAAATGTATTAAGTCTTTTCACGTCTATCGCTATTTCCAGCCACTCTGCTGAGATCCCAGGCCTGTTTGCCGAATCTTCTTTTAGCAGATCAATGTCATGCGTTTTCAATGGGTATAAATATCAGCTAAAATGCATCCAATATTTTTCTTATTTCATCATAAATATACAAAGTCACTCTAATATAAAACGTATTATCAATGTCAGTGAAAATTAATCAAAATTGACAGCGAGAAAAGCTCTCGGAAATTAACTACGAGTCAGTCATCTTGATCACGTTCAAAATGACTGCCGTACGACCAGGCAACCGATGACGTCTTTGGTTCGCGCGGAGGTCATGCAAAAAGCAGTGACGTATCCGTTCTCGTTCCGTTCACGTATGCGCATCTTAATGTCTCTATTATTATTACTGATATTGTATCGTTTATGATACTGCTATATACATCGTTTATACTGCCTAAGCTTGAATGTAACAAAACGGGATAAGACCTTGAACACCGTGATATGTGCAAACGTGAGAGGCAACACCACAGCATTCAGTTGTGATTCTGATGTCAATATAGTTTGTGGTTGACGGTTTGTGGTGCTTAGCGATATATGTAATATAAATAATTTTGAACAAAGTATTGTCAAAATGTTTGTTGGGGTCAAAAATATACGATTTTTTTTAAAGTTGAATTATGGACCATAATATGATGGTGATGACTTTGTAAAAACAAAATAACTGATTCAAAAATATTTTTTCACTGCTAATCTGCAGCGAAAATACTGATTTGTTATTTTAAAGCACTTTTCAATTTTATTTTTTTTGAAACAAGCTGCCACCACCCAGATAGAAACACACAGCCGGTCTGAATACCACGTAAAATGATAAGAGTTGGCCTGGGTCGTGTCGTTTATTTCCATCCGTAGTTTGGTGGTGTCCTATGGGCGTTTTCTATTATACATTCCACATTTGTATAAATTGAGGGCAAATAAAAAAAAATATTAACTGTTTGTTTACTGTGTACATACAATTGATTTGTACGTGTGAAGTTGAACATATCAGGTGACCAACAGAGGTTGCACCTGCAACACCTCCAAACCAATCTATGTGGGTGTCGGAAATAGAAATGGGTAATTTTGCGGGGTATTTGCAAAAAACAAAAAACAAACATGGCTGCCATCAGGGTTTGACCGGACTCCACACAAAGAGGTTCGCGGATTCTGTTCTAAACATTTTAGATTTCGACATTCCCATGGTATATCCTTGAAAGGAAAGGCTGTATAATAACAAGGTTATTACGAGAATATCTCAAAGTATACACTCAGACAGTACGCCGCGCATCGACCTCCGCTGTGCGTCGGTCGATATTTTAGCTGTACTGCCTTCGTGTATACTTTGAGGTACTCTTGTAATAACCTTTTATTATTATTACTGATATTGTATCGTTTATGATACTGCTATATACATCGTTTATACCGCGTAAGCTTGAATGTAACAAAACGGGATAAGACCCTCAACACCGTGATATGTATTTTATTGTATTTTATTCAGGGCTCTTCTATGTTATGTTCACGTAGTAATAAACAACATGTTATACAATGATAAGTACGTGTCGTGTCTGACTGCTGGACATCTGGTATTAAACGCACAGTTTGCCGTGCCCAACTTACGAATATCTTCAAAAAGGCGGAAGCAGAAATCGGAGGTAGACGTACAAACTTGTTCAAGATAGGTATGCAAGGCTCGTCGTTACTGATGAACACATTTTCAACGCAACACAAGACTCCTAACTGAGCAGCGACATAGAAAAGACAGACGAATAAGAAATTCAGATCTCCGAGAGAAAAGAACTAATCGGACAATTTCTCGCATGAAAAAATCTGCAACGGAGAGTCTCAATGCCTCGTCTCGATCTTGTGATTCCGAACTATTGACACTTCCATATCTGATAGGGCTATATCGACATTTTAATCGGTGCCAACTACTACTGAAATTCGTCGGGGACGAAGTTGGACGTGGTAAAGGCCCTACGGCCCTGTCATCTTCTTTTGGTTACTTATTATCTGGTCTTAAACTTAATGGAAAATCTACCGCTGCTGCTAATGTACTACACGTAATGACTGACACTTGCAAAACTTACATTGCTATCACTTCATACTGAGATCTCAAGTCCATTGGCACCAAAGATGATACACGCTCCGATAATACGCCTACAAAGGAAACCGAATTCGAGTCGTATCGCGATACCCACTTGCGCCGAGAGGACAAAGTTTTGTGTTGCTAAGTTACCACGGAAACTAGACCACGCTACACTACCTACGAACTACAACGTTTCGATTCATGATTCGTCGTCTACCGCCAAATGTTGTTGACATTTACGATAGATTAATTACCGATCAAGAAGAACAAGACTTCATTGAAGTCGTCAAGAACGATAACATTGCGTGTGGTCATTACTTGCCACATCGATCCGTGAAAAAAGATTCCGAGACCACGCCAATTCACATTGTATACGAATGTTGTTGTAAGAACAACGCTGATTCTCCTAGCCTAAATGATTGCCTAATGACTGGACCACGGTTACTCAACGACCTCATCTCGACACTACTACGATTCCGCGCAAATCTTATCGCATTGACAAGTGACATTGAGAAAGCTTTTTCCAAATACGTCTTGGACCTGATGAACGTAAGCTTACAAAGTTCTTGTAGCTTTCTGATCCAAGAGATATCAAGAGCGAATTCGTCACTTGTCAATTCAAATCGGTTTTATTCGGCGCTCTGTATTCACCTTTCATTTTGAATGCCGTAGGAAAAATGCAGGTGGAAGCAAATTTTGACATTCTGACCTCCTCCGATTTGAAACAGAACATATATGTGAATGACGTCATAACCGGTTGTATGTCTGAATCGGACCCTGTACAATATTACAAATAATTCAATCAACTAATGAGTTCTTGTGGTTTCAACCTTCGCTCGTGATTCTCGAACAATAGTGAGATTCGAAAACTTGGTATTCTTGGTATTCTTGGTATACACAGTGGAATATCGAGAATGATACACTTACTTACAGAGACATTAACATTCAATCATCGGGACAATTAATTATGAAACGTGACGTCATAAGTCATATAGCGTCATTGTATGACCCGCTTTGTTTAGTATCTCCAGTACACGTGAAGGCAAAGTTGCTCATTCAAGACATCTGGAAAAAGGAAATCCACTGGAATGAACCTTTAAATGTCTAACAATTGGGAATCTATTGCTGACGATCTCAATGAGATCACAAAATACTACTTTGAATCGTCAATATTTGAGTGAAACAACATATGACTCACACAACAACACAAACGATTGTGAACTGCACGTTTTCTCTGATGCTTCCATGAAAGCATATGGTGCTGTTGTTATGGAAAAAACCCGAGTCGCGCCGATCAACTGCAAAACACTGACTTTACCTCGTCCAGAGTTGATGGCAGTCTTAGTTGCCACGCGATTGAACAAGTTCGTTTACAATGCGTTATCTTCAAAACTGAACATTACTGAACGCGTATTGTGATGTGATAGCCAAATAACCTTACATTGGATCAACAGTAATAAGAAATTGCCTTTATTCATTGCTAACAGAGTAAAAGAAATTAATGGATTCAAACATCGGTATAAATATTGTTCAACAGCTGACAATCCTGACGACCTCCTGACTCGAGGAATGAAATTTAACATGTATTGAACAATTCCAATCTTTGGTGCAATGGTCTAAGATGGCTTCTTATAGCCATAGCCATAGCCATAATTGAACAACCAAGAAAGCAACAAATATCAGGCTGCATCTTGAAAACAACGAGATAGCACATTATAACCAGTCATTACAAACATGAAATCCTCCACCCCTCCCAGTACACTCTACATCATTAATGGTTCCCATACTCATTTGCATCTATGTACAACAAACTTAGTCAATAGATGCACCTGACTCATCAAACTTTTGACCAACCAACCACTCATTCAAATTATTGTTGAGTGAGGGCGCTATTTACTAATGAGAGGAATCTTTTAAAAGAGTTAATTATATATATATATATATCACCTTTGGAAACTCACAAATATTCATTGACGGGGCTGCTAAGGCGTTTTGGAGTGTATAAGTCGTTTCTTATACGTATCCACACCCAAAATATATTGCGTAAAATATAATGCTATACATGAATTAAGACAATAGTAGATATACTATTTCAATTATGTTTAGTATGTCGTCAGTACACGTGGCCTTGTCTTCATTGCAATGTTTCATCTACGGCAAACAAACACTTTACGGTCTCAAATTGAAATAGAAGCTCACTAAACATTTTGTGTTAGTGTACATCCCTCGAAATATAAATTGTAGCTAAATTGAAGAGTGGTGTTATAGTGGCGCGATATACGACACGGAGCAACACGGAGGAAGGAATATCTTGTACTTGAGAACGAAAACGCGTGAAAAGGAGGTTTTAAAGGTAAAGGCGAGTTACCATTTTCAATGATCCAATCTAGTTAATCTCTCTTCATCCAATATGTTGCGATGGCAATTTGCCGAATTAGTTATCGCGTATGCAGTTCACTTTGTTATTTCCGGGTAACTGACTGACCCGAGCACTTAACATTTATATATCGCATAACTTAATATGTCTCCGTTACAGCACCCATGATATTTTTAATACAAAACAGTCAGTGAAAGGGGGTCTACAATTTTGGATTGTAAACAAATGTATTTAATTTTCTTTTTCAAAACCTGATTCTCAAACATAAGTACATAAGTTGGCCCGAGATATACGAATACATATATTATATGAAATTGTAGGTCATATGCTAGAAGTGACCTCATAATTGCACATTCTATCTAACCCCTTTGCATGTAGTGGCGTAATATTCCATTGTGAAATTACCAGTTTGATTCCATAAACCTTAAAAGTAAGGTTCAGTATTAGCAAAAAAAATAATATTTCTGAAAAAAGGCACCGCTTCTGCAAATAGTGAGAAATTGCACTGCCTTATGTTTGCGTCATAGAATGGTTGCCTCAATGAGTTACCATCATTGGTTGCCTCTAAGTGATCATGAGAATACAAGGTGATTGATAGTAACATTAACCAATCAGGTCACACTATGCACGTGTACACTTCATGGTTGCCAGTTACAACAACAAATCAGCTACGACAACGCCCATCATACTTACATGCTAATAAACACAAACGATTGTTAGTTTTCCGTTAGTATATAGGCTGACTAAATTTTATTTATAGTGAAACAGACGCTTTCAGTTTTCAACCAATTCCGAAGTAATCTGGATATCTGCAATCTATAATCTGCAATATATGCAATCTGAAAAGGCACATGTGTGTACATAGCTTGGAGCAACAATACAATTTAATACGATTTAACAAGGCAACTCACATGAAATAATATGCAAGAGTACATACAAATAAGCGACCACACCAATGTTACCCAGTCATAGCACCTGAAGAAACACGTGAGAGTGCTTACTATTCAGTGTCCATACCAATGCAAAGACCTTAAAATTACAGGGACAGCTAAGTGCGGTATTCATCAAAGGCAAATTCTACTTCCTGTCATAGACCTTACAAATACGGGGACAGGCAACTGTGTATTTTCTTAGAGTTATTGTGGGTTATAATCCGTGAATTGGATTAAAGTTTTAATCTTGATGTCCTCTTCCTGTCTCCGGAAGATACCACGAAAAAAAACGCAAAATCCCGTGTTTTTAGAGACTTTCCACCGGGCAAATTATAAATAATAAATAAGTCTATTCTCCTTATTATAACCAATACAATAATATAATCAAAAACTAAATACAATGCAGGAACAAAAGTGAGAATAGGATCGGAAAATAGCCGTTAAGTGACTGCTAATCTAATTGTAACCATATTGCCAAATAAACGATGTTTTGTTCTAATCGATTTCCTAATTGCCGATGTTATCCAAGGTTTATCTTTGCTCCGTTTTTTGCTGATTTTTTTTTAATTTCATAGGTGCATGCTCATGGCATATTTAAAAAAAATCGTTGAATTTAGCGGTCGCCACATTAACATCCTGACAATCCAATACTTCAACCCATGTTTCTGCTCTCAAATCAGATCTAAATGAGTTCACTTGGAATTTGGAGAAATCCCGGGAATACATATTAATTGTTATCTTTATGAATTGGCAGTAGAGGGAAAAATGCAAAAACCGGCAGGTGATCAGAAAGATCTGAGATGATAGTACCTGAAAAAATATCTGTTTTGCATATATCAGTATATATGTGATCAATTATTGTTTGGCTTGTTTTTGTTATTCTTCTTAGGGTTTTGATTAACTGTTCTAGGTAAAAACATGACAGTGTATTGAGAAGGAAATTTACTTTGGGGTTAGAATTGTTATTCAGGTCAATATTGAAATCTCCAACTAAAATACAGCCATTGTATTGTGTTTTGATCTCATTCAGTGTAATCTCAAGATTACTGATAAAACTGTCAATTTGTGTAGCTGGGGATCTATACAATACTCCAACGATATATTTGTGTTTGCCAATAGAGATTTCTAAAAACAAAGACTCTGCATTATTGACACAAACTGAGTTCAAAACAGAATACCGTAGATAATTTTGAATGTAAATGCCTACCCCTCCACCTCTTCTACCATCATCTCTGCAATGTGTTTCAAAAGAATAATTTGTTAAACTGTAAATATTTTTTGCTATCAATTTGCCAAATTTTCATAAAATAAATTAAAATTGTCATAGTTAATTCTAAGAGATCGAATATTAATATGAGATATAGAGAATGTGTCGAGTGAATTGGAGAATTCAGTATTGAACTTGGGAATGGTATATGACGAACAGTGAATATTGAATAATTGGTGATCATTGTCATCTTCCATGGTTAGTTATATGTATAAACAGTATAGGATATATTTACAAGTAATTTAAACTATTTTTGAAATGTCAAACTCACTCTTGATTATAATATGTGGTGTACCTTCTGCCTTTCTAACATAGACTTGACCATTTCTTGTCCACAGAAATCTGTAATTGATAGCTTTGCGTTTAGCATTGGCTAATGTCAGTAAATTTCGACCAGTTGGTGTCAGATTTTCATTGATATATATTTTACTCTTTTCTCTATACACTAGATTGTCTGTGGTTATCTGATTTATTTTTTTTCGGTCCCGGTACACTTCATCTCTTTTTCTTCGTCCAGCGAATTTAACAATTATAGATCTTGGCCAATGTCTTGTATTTGTTGCGCCATTTCTTTCTGGTGGGATGATCTTTCCTATTCTGTGGCTGATTTCAATATCCCTTGATGTCACATTTGGAACAATCTTCTGTATAACTTTAAGTGATATTTCATCGGTACTTTCAGTTGTGACTTCTGGTATGCCATGTATCTCGATGTTGTCTCTTCTACTATACTGATTTTGCTCTTCACTGGTCTTTTCTAAGACAGTATTACGCTGAACAAGATTAGCGTTACAATCTTTCAATTTCTTATTCCTTTCTACTAGTGTGATGATTAATTCTTTTTGATTTTCCACGATATCATTAAGAAAGTCCATTGAGGCCTTAATTTCTCTTATACTGAGTGTAAGTTCAGTTATACAGCTTAGTTGACGGCTGATGTCATCCAAACGATCTTCAATTGTTGGGAGTATAGGAGTTTCTTTGCCAGGGGAATACGCTTCTTATTACAAAGAAATGTGTCATCCTCCACCACAATCTTGGCACGTTTTTGGTATTGTTCTATCAATCTACATTTGAATAGAATATGGTAATGATCTCCGTAGAACAAAGAGCCGTACTTGATCACAGTGACAACTAAGCCGGTGCAAGTAAAACTTGCTTTACGTGGAAATCGTCAGTAGATATGGCACTAAAAGTTGGTTATATAGACTCACCAGGCTTTATAAAAGATGAACATGTGATTGTCCGAGGTATAGATGCTATAATAGAAAGCAAAATTACGTGTTTACCGGAGACGATCCTGTTGCCTTCATGTACCGCGGACAGCGCCCTCTAACTTCAGTTAAAATCAGTTTCAACTTTAGATTCGTAGTTGAAATTATTTCACTTCATTATTTCACTATTGACAAAACCTATTTTCAAATACGTCTTAAATCAGATTAACCCATATGAATGAATGAAAAAAAGTAGCTTTGACACTGACGGAGTACATAACAAATTGTCTGTGCAGCACCGATTATATGTTTTAGACGAAGTGGTTTTCTGTTACGAACATTATCAGGAAACGCCCTCCGGCGATGAAGACATTATCATCTCAAGGAAAAAGTGGTTAGATACTCCGATCAACTTTTCTATTGTCTTTGAAAGCTAAAATTCCTGTTCAATTTGCACAATACATTTTGATGAACTTTTGGTATTCACGATTTTGTCCGATTATTAACAACAACAAAACATCAGCCATCTCCAGTGCAATCGACGGCAAAATTTACCGGTGTTCGGTTGAATCGGTGAGCAGAAATCGTCACTACCGGAGTATAAACTACGCAAAATAATCACCTAATTGGAAGTTAACCTTTTAAAGCCACAAAATAATTGTAAATACCATAGATTGATGCTCGTTGCATTTAACTGGTTGTAAGACAAATAAAAGTTTATTATTATTAGTCCACTTTCTTGAAGCAGTTCAGCCTGCTACTTTATTTCTTTTAGGAATCTTTCCATCGCCCTCCACTTCAGAAAGCAAGATAGTAAACCCCTGCTAATCGTTTGTTACACCTCTTTCAAGAGCTTTCATCACGATGATTAGTTAGAAATTAGTCAAATGACTGAAATAAATGATTCTTAATTGATGTACCAGTGCAATTATACTGCGCGTTATCGCTCACTACTGAAGCTATTTTCTTGTATAACGTCTTGTTAGTCGGTTGCGTTGTCTTATCTTGTGTACGAGATGTAAACATAAGATTTACAGGTAACTAAACAGAACCATTCTGCCAATCATCCGTCTTTCTTGTGACATCATGGAGTGAGTGTTTCTCATTTGCAAGAAACTCTCAAAGAATAATCAGAATATTCAGATTAGAATAATCACTATAATAACACTTATATAAACCCGATAAAACATCTGCAGAGCTAAATCTTAGAAAAAAATAGTTCGCACCTTGCAAATACAAATAAATAAGTTCATCAAAAAAACAAAAATAAATGAAGAAAAAACAATGAGTCTCATATGCTAGCGTTATGCCCGTTGTTGACACGATTTCCAGCGTTTATGATATCGCCAAACTAACTGATGGCGAATCATGAAAAAACACCACAATGACCACCAATACAATTTTACAAAACACAATCAACCAAAATATTTGAAAAAAAATTCAACAAAGTTTTGAGGATATGGTTCCCCAAATAAACAGATAAACACGTTTAGCAAATCCAATCAAAAGGAGTGTAATATCATCAATTGTATCAGGCTTACCTTAATGAAGCGTTGTCTCAGCAGCAGGACGAATGGTCGGTCGTGTTTTTGACACGTGATCTTGACCATGACCCTGACTCGACATGATCAAACACTTTGGGTGCCTGGTATCACTTAACCAAAACAATCACGTGTCAATGATTTCTGCGCATGCGTAAAACGCTTTTTAGTCACTGGATTTAAAATTATGCTGATGAGGGAGTGCAGCTAGGGCATGTTTCCCAGCGATGTAAACACAGTCTTCAGATACTTGCATTACATACAAAATTTAATCTGACAGTCTGATTACATGATTTTAAGGTAGAGATGCAGTTTACCTGACAGGTATTTTAATTAGTTAATTAGGCAATCAAGATGACCTCCCTTGTCCACAAAAATATATATTTTCAAAAAGCTCATTGTATGAATTTAAAAATTTAATTTAAAAATTCCCAGTAACATGTGCTAGCCAAAATATGAGCAACGAATAGTCACATTCTGCAGTGATTGAAAAGGAATATCTTGCAATAGTTTGGGGAATAAAATGGTTTTAGTCGTATTCGTACATTTTTGAATTTAGGATTTAGACAGATCACCAGCCTGTAATCTATATGAAAAATTTGCTAATAGTCGGATTATCGGGCTATATATCTTCAATCATTTTGTCTGTCAAATAATCAGCATATAGAGTCATGATAATCTAGGATGATATTATTTGCTCAAAAACCCGTGGTATGTATCCTGTAGAGATGCAGTTTACCTGACAGGTATTTTAATTAGTTAATTAGGAAACCAAGATGACCTCCCTTGTCAACAAAACTATATACTAAGGCTTATTGTATGAATTAAACATTTTGTAAGTTTTTTTTATAGACACTGTAGTTTGAAATATGCCAAAAAAGTGTTTTTGGTCAACAAATAAAAAAAAAATACCTTCTACATGCCT